>NW_006769677.1:4492906-4597674 GCF_000442215.2 Lipotes vexillifer
TACCCATTTTTATGAATTAAAAAGATCACCTTGTGAATGATGACCCCCAAATCTACAACTCCAGTCTGATCTCCCAGGCATCAGATCTCTCCATTTGCCTAGCAAATATTCTAAGTAGAAACTTGGATGTGCTGCCACTGCTGTACACTTATCTTATCCAAGACAGAGCTCACTGTTTCCTCCCAAGCTTTCTCCTTACAAAACATGAGTGTTGCAATTATAAAATCCTTGTGCATGCAAAACTGTTCGTTACAAAAAAATGAGCATCTTCTATTTAAAAATCTATTTCTAATTCAGACATGTTTTCCACTTTTAAAAATCTATATACCTGTATACAAACATATACACAAATATATATAAGTTTGGAATAAACAGAAAGATGGGCTGGCCTTTCCTGCCTTGATCTAAAGCAGGGGTCAGCAAACGTTTTCTATAAAGGGCCAGATAGTAAATAGTTCAGACTTTATGCCATATGGTATTCTTTACAACTACTCATCTCTGCCATTGTAGTTCAAAAGCAACCATCGACAATACATAAAAAAATAGGTATGGCTGTGTTCCTATAAAACTTTATTTGCAAAAGCAAGCAGTGGGCCAGATTTGCCCCATGGGTCATAGTTTGCTGAACCCCTTCTAGAAAATCAACAGTTTTCACTTAATAAATGATTACTTCCTTCCTGGACCATCTGCATAGAGTTGTGCATATGAGAAGCAGCTAGGTCACAGTTCTGCACATTAACAGTATAACTTGGTGAGCCTGATATTGTGGTTTCTGATTTGGGTGTCATATTTGAGATCACTCTTTGTCTTCCCTGCCTGTAATATCTTCATATATGTTGTCTGTCTCTCCCAGGGAGCACTCCCAGAGGCCTTACTCTATACTTCAGCATCAGATGCTCTGGACAGTACTACTCTCTAGTCCTCCCCCAGTGTGATTTCTTTTGCAAACCAGGTAGCCTATGTTTTATGTCAGATCTTTCTTTGCAAATATCCCACTTAAATTTAGTGAAAACTGGTCTGGAATCTTACATTTATTTATTTCATTAGCTATGCAATGGTGAGTTTTACCACTTACTAGTTGTATGATTTGGGCAGATTATGTAATTTTTCTGTGTCTGAGTTTCCATTTGTAAGAGACAAGTAACACTTACCATATAAGGTTTCTGCAATGATGAAATGAGCTAATGCATATAACGGATCTTGTGGCCAGGCACATAGTGTTGATGACAATAATAGCAAGCACTCCCATTGCACTCACCATGTGCTGCATTGATCATGTGCCCTATGCCTGTATCGACTTGAATAAACCTTACAATAATCCTATACAGGGTATTATGATCATCTCAATTTTACAGTTGAGAAACTGAGAGAAAAAGAGGTTACACATCTAGGAAGTGGCATAGCCTGGATTTAAAACCAGGCAGTTTGACTCAAGAGTCCATGCTCTTACTCCTTTATTCTTAGCTTGCCCTAATAAGATTAAAAGAGCCAGGACATGCTCTAATTTACAGGCTGTTGTAGTGCTGCACTGTACATCTTTGTTCTTATATCTGTGTCCATATATCAGATTACTTCTTAAGACCCTTGTATATTTGAATATGAAATCAAGGGCAAGCAACAGACGTGGAGACACAGGAGTCATGCTGACGCATGCGCCAGGAATGAATTCCTGCATGTCACTTGTACTGGCTGGATGGAGTGAGCTCTGAGATATAGTGCCCCATATAGGGAGAGTTCTATAGGACCTAAGGGAGGCCCCAAGCTGACACAGGAAAGAGGGACCTCAGTCCTATCCTCAAGGACCTGGATTCTTTCAGCAATCTGAATATGCTTCAAAGTGGATCCTTCTAGTCTCCTGATAAGACCTCAGCCAGCCAACCTGTTGATTTCTTTCTTGTGAGATTTGGAGCAGTGAACCAGCCAAGACCACCTGGAATTCTGACCTACTGAACTATCAAAGGGATACATTGATTAAATAGTAAAGGAATGAGTTTCGTTCAAGATGATGGCGTAGAAGGACATGCGCTCACTCCCTCTTGCGAGAGCACCAGAATCACAACTAACTGCTGAACAGTCATCGACGGAAAGATATTGGAACTCACCAAAAAACATACCCCACATCCAAAGACAAAGGAGAAGCGGCAATGAGACAGTAGGAGGGGTGCAATCGCAATAAAATCAAATCCCATTACCACTGGGTGGGTGACTCAAACTGGAAAACAATTATACCACAGAAGTCCATCCACTGGAGTGATGGTTCTGAGCCCCATGTCAGGCTTCCTAACCTAGGGGTCCGGCAATGGGAGGAGGAATTCCCAGAGAATCAGATGTTGAAGGCTAGTGGGATTTGATTGCAGGACTTTGACAGGACTGGGGGAAACAGAGACTCCACTCTTGGAGGGCATACACAAAGTAGTGTGTGCATCAGGACCCAGGGGAAGGAGCAGTGACCCCATAGGAGACTGAACCAGACCTACCTGCTAGTGTTGGAGGGTCTCCTGCAGAGGTGGGGGATGGCTGTGGTTCACCGTGGGGACAAGGATACTGGCAGCAGAAGTTCTGGGAAGTGCTCCTTGGCATGAGCCCTCCCACAGTCTGCCATTGGATCCACCAGAGAACCGGGTAGGCTCCAGTGTTGGGTCGCCTCAGGCCAAACAACCAACAGGGAGGGAACCCAGCTCCACCCATCAGCAGACAAGCGGATTAAAGTTTTACAGAGCTCTGCCCACCAGAGCAACACCCAGCTCTACCCACCACCAGTCCCTCCCATCAGGAAGCTTGCACAAGCCTCTTAGATAGCCTCATCCACCAGAGGGCAGACAGCAGAAGCAAGAAGAACTACAATCCTGTGGCCTATGGAATGAAAACCACGTTCACAGAAAGACAGACAAAATGAAAAGGCAGAGGACTATGTACCAGAAGGATCAAGATAAAACCCCAGGAAAACAATTAAATGAAGTGGAGATAGGCAACTTCCAGAAAAAGAATTCACAATAATGATAAGGAAGATGATCCAGGACCTCAGAAAAAGAATGGAGGCAAAGATCGAGAAGATGCAAGAAATGTTTAACAAAGACCTAGAAGAATTAAAGAACAAACACCTAGAAGAATGAAAGAACAAGCAAACAGAGATGAACAATACAATAACTGAAATGAAAAATACTCTAGAAGGAATCAATAGCAGAATAACTGAGGCAGAAGAACAGATAAGTGACCTGGAAGACAGAATGGTGGAATTCACTGCCGTGGAACAGAATAAAGAAAAAAGAATAAAAAGAAATGAAGACAGCCTAAGAGCCCTCTGGGACAACATTAAACGCAACAACATTCGCATTATGGGGGTCCCAGAAGGAGAAGAGAGAGAGAAAGGACCTGAGAAAATATCTGAAGAGATTAGAGTCAAAAACTTCCCTAACATGGGAAAGGAAATAGCCACCCAAGTCCAGGAAGCGCAGAGAGTCCCAGGCAGGATAAACCCAAGGAGAAACATGCCAAGACACATAGTAATAAAATTGACAAAAATTAAAGACAAAGAAAAATTATTAAAAGCAGCAAGGGAAAAATGACAAATAACATACAAAGGAACTCCCATAAGGTTAACAGCTGATTTCTCAGCAGAAACTCTGCAAGCCAGAAGGGAGTGGCATGATATACTTAAAGTGATGAAAGGGAAGAACATACAACCAAGATTACTCTACCCAGCAAGGATCTCATTCAGATTCAATAGAGAAATCAAAAGCTTTACAGACAAGCAAAAGCTAAGAGAATTCAGCACCACCAAACCAGCTCTACAGCAAATGCTAAAGGAACTTCTCTAAATTGGATGCACAGAGAAGAAAAGGACCTACAAAAACTAACCCCAAACAAGAAAAAAAAAATTAAGAAAATGGTAATAGGAACATATATATCAATAATTACCTTAAATGTGAATGGATTAAATGTTCCAACCAAAAGACACAGGCTCACTGAATGGATACAAAAACAAGACCCATATATATGCTGTCGAAAAGAGACCCACTTCAGACCTAGGGACACATACAGACTGAAAGTGATGGGATGGAAAAAGATATTACGTGCAAATGGAAATCAAAAGAAAGCTGGAGTAGCAATACTCATATCAGATGAAATAGACTTTAAAATAAAGACTATTACAAGAGAAAAGGAAGGACACTACATAATGATCAAGGGATCAATCCAAGAAGAAGATATAACAATTATAAATATATATGCACCCAACATAGGAGCCCCTCAATACATAAGGAAAATGCTAACAACTATAAAAGAGGAAATTGACAGTAACACAATAATAGTGGGGGACTTTAACACCTCACTTACACCAATGGACAGATCATCCAGACAGAAAATTAGTAAGGAAACACAAGCTTTAAATAACACAATAGACCAGATAGATTTAATTGATATTTATAGGACATTCCATCCAAAAACAGCAGATTACACTTTCTTCTCAAGTGCACATGGAACATTCTCCAGGGTAGATCATATCTTGTGTCACAAATCAAGCCTTGGTAAATTTAAGAAAATTGAAATCATATCAAGCATCTTTTCTGACCACAACACTATAAGATTACAAATCAATTACAGGGAAAAAAACATAAAAAACACAAATGCATGGAGGCTAAACAATACTTTATTAAATAACCAAGAGATCACTGAAGAAATCAAAGAGGAAATCAAAAAATACCTAGAGACAAATGACAATGAAAACACGATGACCCAAAACCTATGGGATGCAGCAAAAGCAGTTCTAAGAGGGAAGTTTATAGCAATACAATCCTACCTCAAGAAACAAGAAAAATCTCAAACAATCTAAACTTCAGCCTAAAGGAACTAGAGAAAGAAGAAGTTAGTAGAAGGAAACCAAATCCAAAGTTAGTAGAAGGAAAGAAATCATAAAGATCACAGCAGAAATAAATGAAATAGAAACAAAGAAAACAATAGCAAAGGTCAACAAAACTAAAAGCTGGTTCTTTGAGAAGATAAACAAAATTGATAAACCCTTAGCCAGACTCATCAAGAAAAAGAGGGAGAAGACTCAAATCAACAAAATTAGAAATGAAAAAGGATAAGTTACAACAGACACCGCAGAAATACAAAGCATCCTAAGAGACTACTACAAGCAACTCTATGACAATAAAATGGACAACCTAGAAGAAATGGACAAGTTCTTAGAAAGGTATACCTTCCAAGACTGAAGCCGGAAGAAGTGGAAAATATGAACAGACCAATCACAAGCACTGAAATTGAAACTGTGATTAAAAATCTTTCAACAAACAAAAGTCCAGGACCAGATGGCTTCACAGGTGAATTCTATCCAACATTTACAGAAGAGCTAACACCCATCCTTCTCAAACTCTTCTAAAAAATTGCAGACGAAGGAACACTTCCAAACTCATTCTACGAGGCCACCATCACCCTGATACCAAAACCAGACAAAGATACTACAAAAAAAGAAAATTACAGACAAATATCACTGATGAATATAGATGTAAAAATCCTCAACAAGGGCTTCCCTGGTGGTGCAGTGGTTGAGAGTCTGCCTGCCGATGCAGGGAACACGGGTTCGTGCCCCAGTCCGGGAAGATCCCACATGCCGCGGAGCGGCTGGGCCCGTGAGCCATGGCTGCTGTGCCTGCGCGTCTGGAGCCTGTGCTCCGCAACGGGAGAGGCCACAACAGTGAGAGGCCCGCGGACCGCAGGGGAAAAAAAAAAATCCTCAACAAAATACTAGCAAACAGAATCCAACAACACATTAAAAGGATAATACACCATGATCAAGTGGGATTTATCCCAGGAATGCAAGGATTCTTCAGTATATACAGATCAATCAATGTGATACACCATATTAACAAACTGAAGAATAAAAACCATACGATCATCTCAATAGATTCAGAAAAAGCTTTTGACAAAATTCAACACCCATTTATGATAAAAACTCTCCAGAACGTGGGCATAGAGGGAACCTACCTCAACATAATAAAGGCCATCTACAACAAACCCACAGCAAACATCATTCTCAATGGTGAAAAACTGAAAGCATTTCCTCTAAGATCAGGAACAAGACAAAGATGTTCACTCTTGCCACTATTATTCAATATAGTTTTGGAAGTCCTAGCCATGGCAATCAGAGAAGAAAAAGAAATACAAATTGGAAAAGAAGAAGTAAAACTGTCACTGTTTGCAGATGACATGATACCATACATAGAGAATCCTAAAGATGCTACCAGAAAACTACTATGCTAATCAATGAATTTAATAAAGTTGCAGGATACAACATTAATGCACAGAAATCTCTTGCATTCCTATACACTAACAATGAAAGATCAGAAAGAGAAATTAAGGAAACAATCCCATTCACCATTGCAACAAAAAGAATAAAATACCTAGGAATAAATAAGGAGGTAATAAATAAATAAATAAGGAGGTAAAAGACCTGTACTCAAAAAACTATAAGACACTGATGAAAGAAATCAAAGATGAGACAAACAGATGGAGAGATATACCACGTTCTTGGATTGGAAGAATCAATATTGTGGAAATGACTATACGACCCAAAACAGTCTACAGATTCAATGCAATCCCTATCAAATTACCAGTGGCATTTTTTACAGAACTAGAACAAAAAATCTTAAAATTTGTATGGAGACACAAAAGACCCCAAATAGCCAAAGCAGTCTTTTTTTTTTTAAACATCTTTATTGGAGTATAATTGTTTTACAATGGGGTGTTAGTTTCTGCTTTATAACAAAGTGAATCAGCTATACATATACATATATCCCCATATCTCCTCCCTCTTGCGTCTCCCTCCCACCCTCCCTATCCCACCCCTCTAGGTGGTCACAAAGCACCGAGCTGGTCTCCTTGTGCTATGCGGCTGCTTCCCACTAGCTATCTGTTTTACCCAAAGCAATCTTGAGGGAAAAAAACAGAGCTGGAGGAATCAGACTCCCTGACTTCAGACTATACTACAAAGCTACAGTAATCAAGACAATATGGTACTGGCACAAAAACAGAAATATAGATCAATGGAACAGGATAGAAAGCCCAGAGATAAACGCGCACACCTATGGTCAACTAATCTATGACAAAAGAGGCAAGAGTATACAATGGAGAAAAGACAGCCTCTTCAATAAGTGGTGCTGGGAAAACTGGACAGCTGCATGTAAAAGAATGAAATTAGAATACTTCCTGACACCCTACACAAAAAATAAACTCAAAATGGATTAAACACCGAAATGTAAGGCCAGACACTATAAAACTGTTAGATGGAAACATAGGCAGAACACTCTATGACATAAATCACAGCAAGATCCTTTTTGACCCACCTCCTAGAGAAACAGAAATAAAAACAAAAATAAACAAATGGGACCTAATGAAACTTAAAAGCTTCTGCACGGCAAAGGAAAGGATAAACAAGATGAAAAGACAACCCTCAGAATGGTAGAAAATATTTGCAAACGAAGCAACTGACAAAGGATTAATCCCCGAAATATACAAGGTCTGGGTACATTGACAAGATTTGTTGCCTGAAATACTTTGCTGTAGAATGATTGGGTAGTGAACTAGCCTTATTATTGGGGGATCCTCTACTGTCAGTGTCTGGAGGTCTCTTCTTTGGGACTGTCTACTTCCCCTACAGGAGAATCTCTGATTGGGCAAGGGTTGGGGCTAGGTATATGCTTGGTTATTGACATTCTGGGAGCAGGAAAGGGACATGCCTGGAGCTTCTATAGTTCAGTACATAGCTTCTTACCTAATATACCAGTTTTCAACTCTATGACTTATCCTTGCCCTGCATGTGGCTTAGTCTCCAAGTCCAGAGCCTTTCAGGTTGATTTCTCCAGAGTATGAACTTCCGTTCTCCTGTGCAGTGGTGAGTAGAGAGGGGAATATTTATCTGGCTGCTTAGAGTTAGATGGGGACCTAGGACTAGAGGTCCAACCATTTCCCACACATATAGTCACCAATCCCACTAATTTTAGAGTCACATCTTCACTTCTACCTTTTGTGGTACTTGCTGCCTCCAAACACTGAGACTTTCAGTTTCTAGCTCATTCACTGGAATTCCCCTCTGAGATGTTTAGATTTCACCTTCCTCTGTTCTATTAAGTTAATTATAACTTCATTTACTTTCCATCTTCCATAGTTTGTTAAATATTCTTTGTTTCTGTTTCCTTTCCAGTGTTGTTGGGGGTAGTGCCTTTTTATTGTATATTCCTTTACTGTTATTTTATTGGTGCTTGAGAGGAAGAACAGACGTGATCACTCTGCCAAGTCTTGCTTCCTTTATCTAGTTAACTTGATTTTGAATCCCAGGAATTATGGTAGTGAGCATTCCCAATAATTGGCTGTAGGAATAAAAACCCCAGAGAAAGGTTTTTTTAATTTATTTATTTGGTTGCTCCGGGTCTTACTTGCAGCACGTGGGCTCCTTAGTTGCGGCAGGTGGGCTCCTTAGTTGTGGCAGACGGGCTCCCTAGTTGTGGCACATGAACTCTTAGCTGCGGCATGCATGTGGGATCCAGTTCCCTGACCAGGGATATCAAACCTGCGCCCCCTGCATTGGGAGTGCAGAGTCCTATCCGCTGCGCCACCAGGGAAGTCCCCAGAGAAAGGTTTTGAGTCACTTTTTAGTGAAAGAAACCCTGTGCAAACAGGCTCAAGCAAAAGGAGAACTAATTGGCTCATGCAAGTTGGGAGGTTCAGAGGACTGAATGAACAACTTTGGTCTAAAAGAGAAATTCAGAGAAATAATCTATTATGTAGGAGGAACACAAGCTATCTATGTTAATTAGTATAAGTAAAATAAGTTAAACTAATAAATTCAGGACAAAGTGAACATGTCAGCTAGAAGTTTTGGAAGGAGACAAAATGAGAAGAGAAATGGGTAGGAAATGCAGTATGCCTATATTTTTGTGAACACAAAAGCAAGGGCAGTGAAGAACACAGTGGAAATTGAATCTGGTGTGGTTCACTCAATTGTGATATGCATGCTCTTTCCCCACAGTTGTTCTGGCAATAGGACATTCTCTTTATAATAATGACAAAGACCACATGCAAATGAAGTAAGTAAATAGTAGGGGCAAAGTCATAGGTAGTCCAGCTAACTGAACCTTGGGGGACTATTTATTATTATTATTATTTTTTTTTTTTCGGTACACGGGCCTCTCACTGTTGTGGCCTCTCCCATTGCGGCGCACAGGCTCTGGACGCGCAGGCACAGCGGCCATGGCTCACGGGCCCAGCTGCTCCGCGGCATGTGGTATCTTCCCAGACCGGGGCACGAACCCGTGTCCCCTGCATCGGCAGGCGGACTCTCAACCACTGCGCCACCAGGGAAGCCCCCTTGGGGGACTATTTAGAGAGCAGTTTTGGAAGTGATTTGACCACAGATAAAAGAGTAATATCATGAGGAAAATAATTTGTTTGTAAAAAGGATTATCTAGAGGAAAATAATTTGTTTGTAAAAAGGATTATCTAGACCCTGTGGGCTTGAGAGAGCTTCTAGGTACTTCCAACCTGTTATTTTTCTCCCTTTGGTCAAAGTTAACGAAGACAACAGATCATGTGTTTGCATATTCTTATTGTCTCACCAGTTGTTTCATTGGCACCAATGCCTGAAGGAAACCCTAGGAATCCGGGACTGGGAAATAGTGGGAGTTTCTACTCCTGGTTAGCTGGGTAAATTAGTCTGGGACTGGAGGAATTGAGCCTACTGCTCCAAAGCAGATGGTTGGAGAAAAAATGAGTTAACATGGAGTTAAAAGGAGTTAGGTATAACTGGATCCAGGGGCTCAAATGATGTCATCAGGGCTGTTTCCCTATCTCCTAGCTCTCCTTCTCTCTTGCAGTTTCATTCTGGGTTTCTCAAGTCCCAGATGCTTATGCTCCCAGCTTAGCAAATCCAGCAAAAAGAGCAGCCTTTCCCAGTAGCTCTGACAAAAAACTCCTGAAGGTGATTCTTCTATGTTCTGCTAGGTCACCTACACATCTATGAAACAAGCAATGACACTAAGGAAATGGGGAACTCTGGTTGGCCTGGTCTGGCCACTAGTGCGCTCTTGTGATGATGATCACTGGCCCTGAGGGAAGGTTCAGCCCCAACTAAGATACCCGGATTAGGTTCCTTACAGGAAAGACGAGCTCTATTATAAGGGGGAGGAACCAGACTGTTAAAAACAAGATATGTCCCTTAGAGGTTCATTTGCCACTGATGGAGTAGAATCTTATCCTGTGTGCTAGCCAGTGTGGTCCCTAACAGAGATTACATCATTTGATATAAAACGTTCCAAGCTTTCAGAATAAATAGGGAATTAACTTGTTCTAAGTAATATTAAGTAAACTTTAATTTAGTGTGACAATCATAGTACCTGCAGAAATTATGTGATAGCCTCATTCTTTAGGCTTCATAAGTATGAGCTTAAAAAATTGGTAGCTGTGAACATGGAGACCATGGCAGTGGCTAACAGTGGAGGAATAATTTCAGAGTAGGGGATGTGTCCCTGTTGGCTTGACAATGCCCAGACTTCTCCAACCTAGCCTTCATCTTAATGCTCTTCTTTGGGGACTTCCCTGGTGGCACAGTGGTTAAGAATCCTCCTACCAGGGCTTCCCTGGTGGCACAGTGGTTAGGAATCCGCCTGCCAATGCAGGCGACACAGATTCAAGCTCTGGTCCGGGAAGATCCCACATGCCGCGGAGCAACTAATCCCATGCATCACAACTACTGAGCCTGTGCTCTAGAGCCCATAAGCCACAACTACTGAAGCCTGTGCACCTAGAGCCCGTGCTCTGCAACAAGAGAAGCCACCGCAATGAGAAGCCCGCAAACTGCAATGAAGAGTAGCCCCCACTCACCTCAGCTAGAGAAAGCCCACACAAACAACGAAGACCCAACACAGCCAAAAATGTAAAAAAATAAAAGTAAAATAAAATAAATAAATTTATAAAAAAGAATCCTCCTGCCAATGCAGGGGACACGGGTTTGAGCCCTGGTCCGGGAAGATCCCACATGCTGCGGAGCAACTAAGCCTGTGAGCCACAACTACTGAGCCTGCGCTCTAGAGCCTGCGAGCCAAAACTACTGAAGCCCACGCTCCTAGAGCCCGTACTCTGCAACAAAGAGAAGCCACTGCGATGAGAAGCCCGCACACTGCAATGAAGAGTAGCCCCCGCTCACCTTCTCAACTAGAGAAAGTCTGCGCGCAGCAACGAAGACCCAACACAGCCAAAAATTAATTAATTAATTAATGAAAACCTTGAGGATATTAAAAAAAAAAGCTCTTTTTTGTTTGTTTGTTTTTTTAAAATATTTATTTATTTATTTGCGGCAGGCGGGCTCCTTAGCTGCGGCTCCAGGACTCCTTAGTTGTGGCACGTGAATTCTTAGTTGCAGCATGCATGTGGGATCTAGTTCCCTGACCAGGGATCAAACCTGGGCCCCCTGCATTGGGAGCGTGGAATCTTATCCGTTGTGCCGCCAGGGAGTCCCTCAATGCTCTTCTTTATCAAGTTTTTAATCCAATTTTTTCCTGACTAGAAAAGAATGGTTCCGTGTATGCAAATGATACCTAAAAATGGCCACCTTTGAGAAAATAGAGTTTTACCTATCAGAAAATAGTCAACTTTTCTGAAATATTTATTTTATAAAGTAAGGACTGCCTAGGAAATATAAAACTGGGAAATCGCAAGGTATTTTTTGTAAATCAGATGTAGTCTGAATGTTCTCACACCTAGTTAGCCCGTGGGAACCGAAAAAGTCACATGAACAATACATACCCACCTAAAAGACTTCAATAACTTTCGCTCACAAAATCTTCACCAGTTAATTCGGAGCTGTGAGTGGGTTTCTTGCATGTGCTTAGGAACAAACCTGCTCATGTTCCTGTGGTGGTCCAATATCCTGGTAGAAGTCCTTTGTTCAAAAATCTGTTTGAAGGAGACACCAACCCTGTTGCTGGGACCCGCCAGGTAAATTCTGCTTTTCTGCTGCAGAATCCTACATAGCACTTGCTGTACTTGCTTTGCTCCACCCATTCAGAAATGAAGACGATATCCCCAGCCCACTCTGTTCTTTATTACTTGGGTCTCAACATAATACTGTACATGCCCAGTCTGACAAAATATCATGAGAAAGTTTCTTCAGTTTTGGATTCAGACTCTTCTTTGAGGGAGCTAGTGGCTCAGGGTAGAGTAGAGGTGGAGGGGTGAGAGGCCATGCCTTCCACTCTACTCTTTCTAGATTCTTGTTCACAGTCAACTCTCTTTTCTTCCTCAGCTTTCAAATCCCCCAAGCCTCCAGGCATAACTCTCTAAGAGTCAACACCCCTGTGTTTGTTTACACATTCAAATATATGCCCCAGAACAGGAGACGGTGTATGTCAACCATTGCCCTCTCTGACTAAGCGTAGGTCCACTGGATCACCTGCTTCTCAGATAGATTGCTTTTCAGAATAATGTCATCAAGACTTTTAAAAATAGCTTTTAATCATCTGTACTAATGGATCAGGGGACAGAATGGCTATATAAATGTTGACAATGGTTTTATTCTTTCCTAATCCTACAGTGGTAGAGTAGCCTACACTCTTCTCTGTCCTATATTCTATACTAGCCGTGTTACTCAGCACATGTTCATAACTGAAGTTCTATTACTTGTGCTCACTTCCATTAAATGAGAGAATGAATGCTGTAAAGTATTCTGCAAATGTTAGATGCTGTAATCCCTAATACATTTTTAACAAAATTGGGCATTGTCAAAATGTTTTCAGTAACTTTCCCATTGAAGCCAAACATACAATAAGTTCTTACTCAAATCCAGTGATGGGGATTGGTCATGAAATAATTCTGAATTCATTTTTTTCTTGTATGAAGTTTCTTTCCTTTGAAATCAGTGGCAATTCTGAATGTGGGCTAAGTCCAAGAAGCATTCTGCAGAATAAGAATCACATCCAGTACTAATGAGTCATCCTGTCCTTCCTTATCTGAATCACATATCAATTTGGCTTTATGGGTTTTTAAAAAATGATTTTGTAACCATCTAAATAAAGTTTCTTTTGATGATATGCTTATAGTGGGGAGATTAAAATTATCTCTAATAATGAAATGTATAATAATCTTTAAAGATTAAAACTCCTTAGAAGAGTTTGTGAATCATAACAGTACTTAATTTTATTTTAACCCTTGTGGTTAGGGCTCCATGCTTCCACTGCAGGAGGCACGCGTTCGATCCCTGGTTGGGGAACTAAGGTCCCACATGTCGCACAGCGTGGCCAAAAAAAGAGAAAAAAAAAAAGCCTTTAAAATTTTTTCCAAATTTCCTTCCAGCTTTGTCTATACGTGCATATATTTTATATAACTGTGATCACAGAATATATACTATACATGTAGTTCATCTAATGAGGATTCTCAACCAGGGGTGATTCCCCCCGCCCAGACAGTTGGAAATGTCTGGAGACATTTTTGATTGTCCCTACTAGGGGCAGGAGTGCACTACTGGCATCTTGTGGGTAGAAGCCAAGTATGCTGCTAAACATACTACGATTTACAGCCCCCGCTCAAAAAAAGAATTATCCAATCCAAAATGTCAACAGTGCCAAGATTAAGAAACCTTCACACACACACATTTGTATTATGCTTTTTTTTTGTATTACGCTTTTTTTTTTTACGCTTTTTAAAACTTTGTTAATACATCCTTTTTTATAACAAGATTCTTGTAATTGTCCCTTACTTCATCTATTTGACAATCATAATTTATCTAATAATTTCCCCTCTCTCAGATGTAGATAATGTTATGAACATCTTCATACATACAGCTTCTAAATTAGTTTGGATTAAACTTAAATTCTCATGAGTAAAATTACTTTGATAAATGGTATTATCATTTTATTGCTCAAACTTGGTATAGGGACCTTATAAACATTAACTTGGGCAAAACACATTCATTATTAATTGCTTATTAAAGAGCAATAACGTTTGCCTTTAATTACTGTTTCTAATGCTATAACTTTGTAAGTGGGAAGTAATGGTGCTGGGGGAGGATTATGTCTGACAGTTTTAGCTTTTTGAATAGGCAATGTGATTTCAGGAGCAGAGGATATCTCTTTATCCATTTTATGTTCCCCACTATTTTTTGAAATCTCTCACTTAAGTCTGTGTGTGGGGGGGGGAAGGTAACCATGTGCCTTAGCCTCCTTTAAAACATAAATACAGGGAATTCCCTGGCAATCAAGTGGTTAAGACTCCCCACTTCCACTGCAGGGGGCGTGGGTTCGATCCCTGGTTGGGGAACTAAGATCCTCGTGGAGGGAAAAAAAAAAAAAAAAAAAATATATATATATATACACACACACACACTGACATGGACTCAGAGAGAGTTGCACTGGTGTCTTACTCATCTTCGTATCTTTAGTGCTCACTGCAGCATCAGGTTGAAAATGTACATTATAAACATTTGTTGAATGGACAGAGAGGGGTAGGAGTAGTAACACACGAAGTGACTGACTGTGACTGACTTTATTGGGGCAGATGATAGCATAGAAAGCTTTGTGTTCCCATAAAACCATTAGCATTCATGTTGTGATTGGTTCTTATAGTTATCATTATACTTAATGATTTAAGAATTGTTGCTCTTGCTATCATACTCTGCTAGAAATATCTCCTAAGGGTGGTGGTAGAAGCCAAGATATTAAAGGTCTGGGAACAAACACATGGCTCTTTCTCTCAGCCAGCATGAAAAAGCCCTCTCTAGCAAGATAACACTGGTTTTTGTTTAATTTAACAGGGACACAAGGTATTAAAAATTAATGAACTGATTGATGAATTTTTTTTTTTTTTGCAGTACGCGGGCCTCTCACTGTTGTGGCCTCTCCCGCTGTGGAGCACAGGCTCTGGATGCGCAGGCTCAGCAGCCATGGCTCACGGGCCTAGCCGCTCCGCGGTGTATGGGATCCTCCCTTACCGGGGCACGAACCCGTGTCTCCCGCATCAGCAGGCGGACTCTCAACCACTGCGCCACCAGGGACACCCGACTGATGAATTTTTAATAACTAGGGAATACATATACATGGCACAAAAGCTGAAAAGTATAAAAGAATGTATCAAGTTTTTTTCAAACTGGGATTTCCAGCAATCTAGTTTCCCTCTCTGGAGGGACTAACATGGATATGCTAGGTATAGGCTAGAAACTGCCATAAACAACAGGTCCCCAAATAAGGCACACAGGCAAAATAGAAGTTCATCTCTCTCATGTAACAGTCTGGAGGTACATGGGGATGGCGCTGCTCCATAAAAATCATCCCAGGATCTGGTGCCTTCAATCTTGCTATTCTGCTCTCCCTTTTAGTGTTGCACTTGGTGGAAGCTAACTCAGCGCCACATCTGTACTCCAGGATCAGGAAGGAAAAGAAAGGTCATGGAAATCAAACAATTTCTTTTTAAGCAAATGGTGCAGAAGTTGCACCGTCATTTCTACTTATATTCCATTGGCAAGAACTTTTTCATATGGCCATGCCAAATGCAAGGGAGGCTGGGGAATGAAGTTTTTAGCTGGGTGGCTGTATGCCTAGTTGAAAATGCAGAAGAGAGCTGAATTTGTAGCTATGGGGGTCTATAGATAAGAATTCTTTCATAATGTGGCAATGGTGTCAACTGGATTATGAATCACTGAATCTGTCCCAGTAGTGAACTGTGAAGTCTGGCATGTCACAACTATATCTCTCAAAAATACCGGGAGATAAAGTAAACAGCAATCAACAGAGACTTGCTGATTCAATACAGTTCATTTCTAGATTGTCTTCTTTAACCCATTCTTCTCTTTCTTATATTTGAATCTCTAAGACTGGGGCATGATTGTCTAGAGGTCACTGGCAATCCAATCTTCCTTCTCCACTACAACACCTGGCAGAGTTAATCTTTTAAAGTTGTGAAGTAGGTGAAATTTATCTCTGGTGATCTTAGCTTTCCTTGCCCCCCTTCCCTTGGCATACAATACCCAAGGTGCCATGACCATTCAGAACCCCACACCATAGTACATACAAGACTGCTCTCCATGTAAGGCTGTGGTTACAAAATTCTCTTCTTTGCTCACCTGACAATTACCCCCTTAGTATTCCACCTCCAGCTGGTTGATAGTATTGAGAAATGGGGGGTATAAAAGGGGTTTAAGGAGTGGTTGAAATGTTACCACTTGTGAAAAGAACTCAATTTGATTAGGTAGAACTGTTGCCTTACCTAGTTTAAAATGACTTGAGTTTGTCTTACTGTTTCCAGGACAAAAACAAAAAACAAAACAAAACAAAACAAAACCAAAAAACCAAAACCAAAAAAACCCCACAACCCTCCCAAACATATATTTATACACAAACACACATCTATCTATCTATCTATCTATCTATCTATCTATCTATCTATTAAGATGTCTGAATTGTAGAGGTACACATTGGTATTTATGCAGAAACATTTCCAAATACCATTTTTGTGAATTTTCACTTCTTTTCACTTTGCTTTTCAAAAGCATTGCACTATGGAAACAATCAAGCAGATTGACTTTCTTCTCCCTTCCTATGGTCATTCCGATGTCATTGGCATAACAGCTGAAGCCATCTTAAGATTTGCTTTCAGAATGAGATAACATACTGTATTAGTACTTTCTTTTCTCACTGTACATCTTTATTACAAGATGTAAATCAACTATGCTTCAATAAAAAAAAGAAAAAAATTTTATTTCAAGAGTTGATTTGGTGATATGTAAGTTGATTATTCCTATTTTTAGTTCTCTTAATTTGTTGAAAGAATACTTAATATTAAAAAAAAAATCTGTGACTAATAAAAGATTCCAAAAAGAGCATATATACTGGCCAATACTTGACCAAGACTCAATAATGGACATATTTATTCAAACATTTATTCAAATGCTTCCCACATCACAGCACAGGTAGAAAATATTAATATTGCACACTGATGTAAGCTGGAGCCATCTGGTCTGGAGGCTCTGCCTGCACCTGGCCTAACCTAACTGCCCCAAGTGTTGAAGGGAATCATTATCTCAGCATACTCCATTCACTGGGCAACCTGGTTGGAGAGGGCTTACAAAATGCTATTCAAAATGTGGTCTTCACATCAGCAGCATCAGCATCACCTGGGAGCTTGTTAGAAATGCAGAATCACAGGCTCTATTCCAATTTACTGAATCAGAATGTGCATTATCATAAGATTCCCAGGTGATTTATGTGCACATTAAAGTTTGAGAGTACCGATCTAGAAAATAGTGGGTAATAATACTAGATAGATGGGAGGCAAAATAGCCAATCATTAAAATGTTTTTTCCCTTGCAAGAAGTTGTGCTAAAATGGCCTGCCTGGGATCTGAGATTTGATCATATAATTTTTCTGTCATCATGAAGCTTTATATATATATAAATTATATATACATATATTACATATATGTATAATTTCAGTATTCTATAAATGTGCAGCACAAAATGCGTGGTCTACTTAAACCAAACATTCATTTTTTTTAGGTGAGTATGGAACATAAACAGGCTTGCACCTAACAGCCATTTCATCCTCCTTCAAGCTTCAAGTATGCTTCCTGTAGGGCAGAGGACTGGTAGGCCAAAAATCACATTCTCCAGACTCTGTTGCAGCTAGTTTTATGGAAGTATGTAGGTTTCAACAAACAAACACTTTCGTGTAAGATCTGGAAGTCTGTTTCTCTGATAGGCATAGCTGTGGAGAAAATTTTTTCTTCTGTATCAGAGATAACAGAGTTCTCATTGTTCAGTCATGAGCTTTGTGAACATCAAGAAGCATGGGTGGTGCATCCATTTTGCTGGTTCAGATTACAGTTGGTAAGGTGTGATTCTGGAGCTGGCTGTGGAAGTGGCAGCTTCTTGATTCTGGTAGCTTCCAGACAGTGGCTGTGGTGCCGTAGTTCTGAAGATGTCACGTTCTCAATGAGGAAGAGCACAGCTCTTTTGGTATCTTAGTTCTGAGGTGTGGTTTTGAGAATTGTTCCATTAATATTCTCAATTATTCTCTTCAAGTGTATTAATACTTCCAGCTAAAACTAACTGGAGTATATTCTGTTCTCTGCAACCAAACTTTGACTGATATAGTCTGCTCAATGTTTTCAGGACCACTCATTTTTCATTGATCTATTTAGCAAATATTTATTGAAGGCCTTCTCTGAACAAGTGTTGAGATACATATTAAATATATATATTTTTTCAGATGTGTAAAACAATAGTTTTAGTTCACACAAATTACATGTTGCTTTAAAAATTATATTTCCAGCAAAGTAGTTCCATCCAAATAGAGCAAAAAAATTAAAAGTTCCGTTTCCAATCTAATCACCATGGATAGTTCATATGTCCTCATTGGTATAATGAAAAGATGATGGGGGGACTTCCCTGGTGGCACAGTGAATAAGACTCTGTGCTCCCAATGCAGGGGCCCAGGTTCGATCCTCGCTCAGGGAACTAGAGATCCCGCATGCACGCTGCAACTAAGAGTTCGCATGCCACAACTAAGGAGCCCAGGAGCCACAACTAAGGAGCCCGACTGCCACAACTAAGACCCCACGCAACCAAATAAATAAATAAATACTAAAAAAATAAAGAAAGAAAAGATGATGAGAATTTAGAGACAAAAGATTAGTCTTTCCAAACTTCATCTAACAAATGGAGGCAGAAAGGACCTACCCTACCTCATAAGGTTTCTGTGAGAATCAAATGAGGCAAAGTATGTGAAACTGATTTGTACATTGTAAAGGGCTACACAGTGCTGGTTATTTATAATTAGTTATAATAGTAACTTTATCCTACAAAGTTTTCAACATTGGATGCTTATGATAGCACCTTTAAAGACAACTATTTTTGTTTGCCTAATTCTCAATTCAGTGCAAATTCTGATTTTCATATAAAGGTGATCTTAAAGATAAATCAGAGAGTGACTACTCACTTTGGGAAAGGAATTTTCACTTTTGAAAAATATTCACAGTAGGAAATCTTTCATTAAATGTGCCTCTCTCTCACATTTAATACAATTGTTGATTTACAAATTTAAATAATACAAATTTTGGTACATTCAGTGCACAAAATGAGCTATATTTGTTTAGTTGTGTGAAAAACAGAATTATATCGTACAAATGATCTCATTTCAAATATGGGTAAGGAGCAAATCAAATTACAGATCAGTCTTTGAGACCCCTACATAGTCATAATTTGCCATGTTCACATGCTTTATTTTATGCACTTCTTTTTCTTGAGCTATGCAAAAGAAAAGCTTGATCTAGATCAAGAAGTGTCTAGTTAGGGCCTCCTATGTACCAGGCACTGTTTTAGGTTTTGAAGACACCAAGATGAATGAGATACAGTCATCCCCTATGTTACAGTTCAGTCCAGCACTGTCCAAAGCAGCAGCCAATTGTATATGTGGCCACAGATCACAAGTGTGGCTAGTGTGACTCAGAAACTAAATTTTACATTTTATTTAATTTAAATTAAATAGCCATGTGTGACTAGTGGTCACCGTGTTGGAGAGCACAGGTCTAGGCCAAACCCAATAGCTAACTTGTGGTTACCAAAAAAATAAATAAATATAAGATGCATGGGCAAGACCCTTTTCTTCTGTCTTAAAATAAAGGTGGACTATTAATTTTCTGGTCTTAGGGGTGCGGGTGGGGAAAGTGCTGCAATGGTTTGGAAAAGTATATAGCAACAAGAGAAAGTTATACAATTCTGTTTAAAATCTGTTCTCTTTGATTAAAATATCCCCTAACATGTCTAGAATGAAAGATATCGCCAGGCCAAGAAAGCTAAAGACAACAAAGGTCAAAAAACTGAGGTCTAATTCCATCCAAAAACAACAGAATATACTTCCTTCTCAAGTGCTCATGGAACATTCTCCAGGATAAATCATATCTAGGGTCACAAATCAAGCCTTGGTAAATTTAAGAAAATTGAAATTGTATCAAGTATCTTTTCTCACCACAACACTATGAGACTAGATATTAGTTACAGGAAACAAACTGTAAAAAATACAAATACACGGAGGCTAAACAATACGCTACCAAATAACCAAGAGATCACTGAATAAATCAGAGAGGAATCAAAAAATACCTATAAACAAATGACAATGAAAACACAATGGCCCAAAACATATGGGATGCAGCAAAAGCAGTTTTAAGAGGGAAGTTTATAGCAATACAATCCTACTTCAAGAAACAAGAAAAATCTCAAATAAAAAAATCTAACATTAACACCTAAAGGAACTAGAGAAAGAAGAACAAACAAAACCCAAACTTAGTAGAAGAAAAGAAGTCATAAAGATTAGAGCAAAAATAAATGAAATAGAAACAAAGAAAACAATAGTAAAGATCAACAAAACTAAAAGCTGGTTCTTTGAGAAAATAAACAAAATTGATAAACCATTAGCCAGACTCATCAAGAAAAAAAGGGAGAACACTCAAATCAACAGAATTAGAAATGAAAAAGGAGAAGCAACAAATGACACTGCAGAAATACAAAGGATCATGAGAGATTACTACAAGCTATTATATGCCAATAAAACGGACAACCTGGAAGATATGGACAATTTCTTAGAAAAGCACAACCTGCCGAGACTGAACCAGGAAGAAATAGAAAATATAAACAGACCAATCACAAGCACTGAAATTGAAACTGTGATTAAAAATCTTCCAACAAACAAAAGCTCAGGACCAGATGGATTCACAGGCAAATTCTATCAAACATTTAGAGAAGAGCTAACACCTATCCTTCTCAAACTCTTCCAAAATACAGCAGAGGGAGGAACACTCCCAAACTCATTCTATGACACCACCATCACCCTGATACCAAAACCAGACAAAGATGTCACAAAAAAAGAAAACTACAGGCCAATATCACTGATGAACACAGATGTGAAAATCCTCAACAAAATACTAGCAAACAGAATCCAGTAGCATATTAAAAGGATCACACACCATGATCAAGTGGGGTTTATTCCAGGAATGCAAGGATTCTCCAATATATGCATATCAATCAATGTGATAACCATATTAATAAATTGAAGGATAAAAACCATATATCATCTCAACAGGTGCAGAAAAAGCTTTTGACAAAATTCAACACCCATTTATGATAAAAACTCTCCAGAAAGTAGGCATAGAGGGAACTTACCTCAACATAATAAAGGCCATATATGACAAACCCATAGCCAACGTCATTCTCAATGGTGAAAAACTGAACCCATTTCCACTAAGATCAGGACCAAGATAAGGGTGTCCACTCTCACCACTATTATTCAACACAGTTTTGGAAGTTTTAGCCACAGCAATCAGAGAAGAAAAAGAAATAAAAGGAATCCAAATCAGAAAAGTAGAAGTAAAACTGTCACTGTTTGCAGATGACATGATACTATACATAGAGAATCCTACAGATGCTACCAGAAAACTGTTAGAGCTAATCAATGAATTTGGTAAAGTAGCAGGATACAAAATAAATGCACAGAAATCTCTTGCATTCCTATACACTAATGATGAATCATCTGAAAGAGAAATTAAGGAAACACTCCCATTTATCATTGCAACAAAAAGAATAAAATACCTAGGAATAAACCTACCTAAGGAGACAAAAGACCTGTATGCAAAAAACTATAAGACACTGATGAAAGAAATTAAAAATGAAACAAACAGATGGAGAGATATACCATGTTCTTGGATTGGAAGAATCAATATTGTGAAAATGACTCTACTTCCCAAAGCAATCTACAGATTCCATGCAATCCCTATCAAACTACCAATGGCATTTTCCCCAGAACTAGAACAAAATATTTCACAATTTGTATGGAAGCACAAAAGACCCCAAGTAGCCAAAGCAATCTTGAGAAAGAAAAACGGAGTTGGAGGAATCAAGCTCCTGGACTTCAGACTACACTACAAAGCTACAGTAATCAAGACAGTTTGGTACTGGCACAAAAAACAGAAATACAGATCAATGGAACAGGATAGAAAGCCCAGAGATAAACCCACGCACATATGGTCACCTTATCTTTGATAAAGGAGGCAAGAGTATACAGTGGAGAAAAGACGACCTCTTCAATAAGTGGTGAACAGCTACATGTAAAAGAATGAAATTAGAACACTCCCTAACACCGTACACAAAAATAAACTCAAAATGGATTAAAGACCAAAATGTAAGGCCAGACACTATCAAACTCTTAGAGGAAAACATAGGCAGAACACTCTATGACATAAATCACAGCAAGATCCTTTTTGACCCACCTCCTAGAGTAATGGAAACAAAAATAAACAAATGGGACCTAATGAAACTTCAAAGTTTTTGCACAGCAAAGGAAACCATAAACAAGACAAAAAGACAACCTGCAGAATGGGAAAAAATATTCGCAAACGAAGCAACTGACAAAGGATTAATCTCCCAAATATACAAGCAGCTCATGCAGTTCAATATCAAAAAAACAAACAGCCTAATCCAAAAATGGGCAGAAGACCTAAACAGACATTTCTCCAAAGCAGATATACAGATAGCCAACAAACACATGAAAGGATGCTCAACATCAGTAATCATTAGAGAAATGCAAATCAAAACAACAATGAGGTATCATCTCACACCAGTCAGAATGGCCATCATCAAAAAATCTACAGACAATAAATGCTGGAGAGGGTGTGGAGAAAAGGGAACCCTCTTGCACTGTTGGTGGGAATGTGAAAGACCTTAAATGTTCTATGTTTAAGGCATAAAAGATGAATGAAAATCTAGGAAAGAAACTGAAGAAAGACTTCTATGGTTTGAAAGGAACACAATAGAAAGACTAATACTGAAACTAAGACATCAGTGGTGAATTTAACAGCAGATTGCATACAGCTAAACAGAATATTAGTTAACTGAAAACAAAGTCAGAAGAAACATTTCAACAAAAATAATAATAAAAAAAAAAGACAATCTAGAGCCTGGGAGAATATCTTTGACTTACATACTAAAGAGAAGATTAGCTATAATATATAAAACCTAAAAAAAAAAAAAAAAAAGAGTCATGTACCACAACGTTCACTGTAGCACTATTTACTGTAGCCAGGACATGGAAGCAACCTAAGTGTCCATCGACAGATGAATGGATAAAGAAGATGTGGTACATATATACAATGGGATATTACTCAGTCATAAAAAGAAAAGAAATTGAGTTATTTGTAGTGAGGTGGATGGACCTAGAGTCTGACATACAGAGTGAAGTAAGTCAGAAAGAGGAAAACATATATCGTATGCTAACACATATATACGGAATCTAAAAAAAAAAATAGTTCTGTAGAACCTAGGGGCAGGACAGAAATAAAGACACAAATGTAGAGAATGGACCTGAGGACATGGGAAGGGGGAAGGGTAAGCTGGGAAGAAGTGAGAGAGTGGCATTGATATATATATACTACCAAATGTAAAATAGCTAGTGGGAAGCAGCCGCATGGCACAGGGAGATCAACTTCGTACTTTGTGACCACCTAGAAGGGTGGAATTGGGAGGGTGGGAGGGAGACGCAAGAGGGAGGGGATATGGGGATATATGTATACGTACAGCTGATTCACTTCGTTATAAAGCAGAAACTAATACAACAATGTAAAGCAATTATACTCCAATAAAGATGTTAAAAATGATAATAATAATTGTGGAAAAAAAAGAACAACTGAGGTCTAAACAACCTAGTTTAGGGAGTTCCCTGGCGGTCCAGTGGTTAAGACTCTGAGGTTCCACTGCAGGGGGCAAGGGTTTGATCCTTAGTCCAGGAAATAATGTCCCACATGCCACATGGCATGGCCAAAAAAATTTTTTTAATTTTAAAAATAAAAAATAAAACCGCTAGTTTATGTGTTATCGTTAGCGTTCCTTGTCATTTTTATACTGGTCTCAACATCAACGATCAGGCAAGGATGAGGTTATTAGTGACTTGCTTACCATGGAAACTTCCTTGATGGGGTGGGGTGGGCCATATCCAAGATATTTTTTTACTCAAATTTAAAAAGAAAAGGAGAACTGAGAGCTCATAATTAACAAAAAGTTATTACATGCTACTGATCACTTATAATTGGGAGTGGTCTGTAGCACTTAATACGTTTTTATTAAACGTTTGAGCAGCACTTAATACGTTTTTATTAAACGTTTGAGCAGCATAGTAATAATTTTACCTATATTTTCATATGGAAGATGAATTTACTTTGATAAATTCTATTTACTCTAAACAGTGGATGCTATGATTTTACTCTTTTTATTTATTACAATTATTTTTAAAGATGTCTAAACACTATCAATTTATATGAGTCAAAGAGAAAGGTGAAAATAAATATTATTTCTAAGACTAAAGGTAAGTGGTTATAACTGATAACAAGAATATGAATTTTACCTGTCATTGTCTGGTCATATACCAGATATCCTTCTAGGGTCAATATATTTATTTTTGCAGATCTGTCACAAATTATTATTTTATTGAAGAGGCCAAACACAGTGGCAGCTCCAGCCCCAAAGCAGATGTGCCTGATAACAGCATCTGAAAGAGAATATCATTGTGGTTACACTTGACTACACAGTGAGCTAATAGTGCTTGAGGCACTTCCTGCAGGGTGCATCCTCCTGGAACGCTGGTGTCTTATCACCATAACTAACCAAATGTGGACTGAATTAAAGGGGCTAGTTTGGGTAAAAGCACCATAGTGCTCGTACTTGGTGATCTCTAACAAGGAAAGTGGTATCATCACAAATAGTATACTCTGGATTTGACAAACTTTCATAGGAACTAATTGATTCGTCTCTGAATGGACTTTGTTCTAAGCTGGATCTCATGTTAAACATGTCTTAATTAAAATACATCTCTAGGGTTCCAATCCTTTGGAAATATTGCTCACAAGTAAGGTGAAGGTTTTATTTGATTTTTGCAGAAGGTGAGGCAGGAAACAAAAGTTTTGTATATTAAGTGAAATAGCAATATTGGAAATTGAGTTTGGGTATGAATATCTTATAATTTGCATCTCTAGTTGTTCAGACGATGCATCCATCAGAAAATGGTGAGAATTTCCTTTTGATTTCTGAGCCTTGTCTATAGAAATTACATTTTAAAATGAACACTAAAACAGTGTATTATATTTAAAATTTCCTATGGAAGCTAATTGAATTTCATTATACCAATGAAAAAACTGATAATTATAACCTATTTATGCCTTCCCAGAGTTACAGCTGTATAAGCCCTAGTAGAAATTAATGAATGAATAAGTATCATGATAAATGATTCTAAATTTGATCTGTATGTCCATGGCAGTAAACAATGCAATACTTAAATCATCATTCTTCTCGACAAAGAGTACTGGCTCTGGAATCGGATGCTTGGGTTCCAGTCCTGGCTCTCTAGTTTACTAACTGTGGCTCTAGGGCAGGTCTCTTAACTTCTCCTAGACTTTCTTTAATTGTAAAACGGCCATAGTAATAATAATGCCTCTGTTAGGGGGCTTTTGTCAGAATTTATCGACATGACCCTTGCAGTGGTTAGCACAGTGCCTGGCACATTGTAAGTGGCTGCTGTTATTACATGTATGTTAGATGTGCCTTGTAACCTCTCTTGGGTATGTGCCCTGTTTCCTCAACCTGATGGCAAGCTTTGAGAAGACAGATACCAGGGACTTCCCTGGTGGTGCAGTGGTTAAGAATCCGTGCGTCAATGCAGGGGACACGGGTTCGAGCCGTGGTCGGGGAAGATCCCACATGCCGCGGAGCAACTAAGAAGTAGCGCTTCTTGCCGAAACTAGAGAAAGCCCACGCGCAGCAACCAAGACCCAACGCAGCCAAGAATAAAAATAAATTAATTAATTTAAAAAAAGAAAAAAAGAAGACAGAAACCAGCTTATATCGTTTTCTAGTCTCTTCATCGCCCAGCACAATGTCTTATAAATTACTTTACATAGGTCAGCAATGAGGTTTAAAACTGAAGGGCAATTTAGGGCTAGATTATAAAGGACCTTGACTATCAGTTTCCCTAGACCTTCCCTGGAGCTCTCTCTCACTCTAGTATAACCCCTAAGTCCCCTTCGAGCTGCTGCGTCAATGGGAATTCATGGCTGATTGCCTACCCCAATCAACAGCAGCCAATCCAATCAAGCATTCAATTTACCAAAGGCCTGAGGCTGTATGTACAGTAGTGCAAAAAAGAGATTCCAGGTTGAGCTAAGTAACTGATTATTTGCACGCATTTAGGAGCTGTTTCTGAGTTTTAAAGGCATTTCTGGCTAACTGGGAAGTGTGTAATTTCTTGATCTCACCTAAGTTAAATCGTGCAGAATATAATTTATGCCCTCCTTATTTTATTTAGCTCTTCTCATGTTTTAGTGATGAGCTAGTTAGCCTTTTCCATATCTAAGAACTTACTGTCACTGAACAATTCATCTGCAATAAGCTCAAAGGTCACTCACGGTCAATGTACTAACGGATGAGTTTTAAACAAGCTTCCTGAGTTTTACTTCTTAGTCTTTTAAATTAACAATTTGACTTGAGCTGTTCGAAAAAATTAAGTTTAATACTAGTACGTATTGACTCTAACCTACTTTTAGTGAAGTAAACGCTGAGTACAGTAGCAAGGTTCAGCAAGGCTGGGCTTCCTTACCAATTGATTGGTGTGAGAGCTGCATTTTAACCTGGTATAATCCATAGGTTGGATGCAGGCTCTGAGAATTTTAAATATTTTCACTATCACACAAAATATTTGGGAAGTTTGTACAAGGCCGTTGAGCTCTGCTCATTGCTCCCAGTGCTCTGCCAACATTTCCTCATCTGCACCCAGCTCTCCAGCTCCCTCTTTGATACTTCTACTTCCATTTTATCATAATTTAGAAAAATAAAATTCGAATTGTTTTTTAGTTCTATTTTGTCAGTGTACACCTGCAGGTGCACACGAATTTGATTATAGCTGTACGGTGTTGCGAAGAAGCTTGCAAATGGATTCCGAAACGACAGGCAGTGTAAATTATAAAAGTAACAAAACAAACGTAGGTTAAAGCACTGTCAGCAATAAATACAAATGGCTTTTTGGGGGGGAGGAAATAGCTTTGGAAAGAAGCGAGAATAGGCTGGGGGAGGGAAAAATCCACACCATTAGGAAAGGAAGAGCCACACTTAGGGACGCATCTGAGGGCCAAGGACATTAGAAACACTTAAGTGACTATTGATCCTCGGCAATCCTCCAAGGGTTAGAGTCACAGAGGGCAGTTAGGTTGCATGAGATCTGCCAGTTCCTCTTCTGACACTGGACCTTTATTTCCCAAGGCCCACTCGTTCAGCCTTGTTGAGCAGGGAACTTGTGCCCGGGACTGTACAGGAACTGGGTTTGCAAAGATGAAAAGAGCACAGTTCCTGTCTCCAAGCGCTTCTAGTCTTGAAAACAGAACATCCTAATAGGTGGGTATAAAGGGCCCTGTTGCAAAAAGAGAGGGCTGTAACTATAAGCTCGCGGAGGCCTCAGGGCTCCACAGAGGAAATGAGCTGTGTGTGGTCCAAAGGACAAACACTTTTGATAGGCTTTCATATCTTTCAAAAATAAATGATGTGAAATATATATATCGCCTAGAAAGGAAGGGGTTGGCATGCAGGATGAAACTTTATGTGGAAGGTTTAAAACACATTTAATGGGAGCTGGGACTTGATACAAGTCTCCCGTAATTGTCAGGAAAGAAAGGTCCAGAACAGTGCTAACCGATCAAATGAGCATCTTCTTCACACTTGCACCTCAGTAAATGTTGAGTGTTCTGTAATATCTACTTAGGGGCGGGGAGAGAGTATCAGATTTTGCACACAACATAGGGAGAAGGCTACTTTCACGATTCTAATCCCTTTTCTCCCCTCACAGCCTGTAGTTTCGCGGCTGCGAGATGTCTCTGCAGGGATTTTCTCTTTTGAAGAGAAGTAATAAAAGCATTTAAATTAACGGGAGGGCAGTTAACACCGCAGTCCTGGACCCACCGCACGCCTCCTAGTCCGCCGGGGTTCACTCCGCGCCTCACCTCCAGTTGGCCCAACAGCGCTAATGGCCGTCGGGTAGCAACGGCTCCAGATCCGCACGCTGCGGGCATTGAGCGGTCAGGACTAGCAAACCAGCTGAGAGTTCGGAAGGTGCAGGGAGAGGGGCGAGGCCGGGCCGTGGGCGGCTTTTGACGAACAGCCCTTGCAGCCAATTGGAAGCCTGGTCAACTTTTCTCTCTGCCAATAGGGAGAGAGGCCCGGGCTTGGTGGGGGGGCGCTTCCCGCGGGCTGCGGCTGGATTCGATCCTGCACGGCGGCCGCGAAGGTGGGGGAGGAGGCTCGGCCTGGGCGGCGAGGAGTGGGGTAGGGGAGGAGGGAAGACCGGAAGCCACGGTCGCGTCCCTATCCTTAGATTTGCTCCCGGGGACTGGAAGCGGAGACGGAGGAGGAGGGAGAGGCTGAATGTTGGCTCCGTGATAAAGGGGAGCGGCCGCTCCGGAGCCTCCTCTCGGGGCGCCCTCCTCATCCCGCGCACTCTCCGCACCCACCCGGCTTCTGGGCGCGCGGCCCACGCGGACAGCCGGGCCGCGCAGACCTTCGCTGAAGAGGCGCTGCCCGCGACGGGGACTGGCCGGCGGCGTCCGAGGCCCGCGCCCCGCCGCCACCCCCACCCGCTAGCCGGCCGGTCCCTCCGGCCGCCGCCATGTCCTCTTCCTCATCCTCCCCCAGGGAGACGTACGAGGAGGATCGGGAGTACGAGAGCCAGGCCAAGCGCCTTAAGACCGAGGAGGGGGAGATCGACTACTCGGCCGAGGAAGGCGAGAACCGCCGGGAAGCGACGCCCCGGGGCGGGGGCGATAGCGGCGGCGGGGGCGGCGGCCGGAGCTTCTCACAGCCGGTAACAAAGCGCGGCGCCCCGACTGCCTTGCCTGGCGGCTCCCCGCGAAGCAGGGCCCAGCGGCAGGGACTCGGCCTCGGGGCCTCCCGCCCTCCTCGTTTTCCCTTTTCGCTGCGCTGACCGGGTCGGGAAGCGCCGGCTCTTCTCTTTGGGGCTTTTATTCTTCGCCCTACCTGTTTCCAGCAGCCCGACCGCAGATCCGGCCCCGGCCTGGCCGCAGGCCCCGCAGCGACTCCTCTGCCGGCCCGAACTTGGGGAGGGTCGCGGGGCGGGGGCGGCGGGGAGGCGTTGCTTCCGCTCCGGGGGGCTCTGGTGCGCGATTAGCCCTTTGTTAGTTTTCACTCCTCGGGCGGCTGGCTGGCGTCTGACTACCCGCTCCCTTCAGCCCCCTGCCCGCAGCATCCGCGCGCTGGACACAATCACAGGATGGTGGCATTGGTTCCGCCCAGGGCTCTCTTCGCCTGGGTCCTGAGGAGAGCCGCCGCTAAATGACAAATTAAGCTCTGGGGCTCACCGCCCAGTTCCCCTGAAGGTTTAATTAAAAATTTTTTACTCTTGGCAGGCCTGGCGCGCATGCTTTGCTCCCCAGTTTCCTGATGATTGCTTAGTATAGTGTTTAGCTCTTCGGTTAAAAATAAAATGCGTTGGCAGGTGTTCGCACACGCCTACTTACAAGTAAAACGAAATCTTAAAATCACCTCAGTTCTTCATGGGCAGTGTGTTCCCAATTCGTTCCACAAAAAGAACTGAACTCAGGACTGCATCAAACACACGTTCCTAGATTCTTGTTTCTCTCATCAGAAAGCTTAGATGGAGGCAGAAGGAATGTGAAAATCGTTTTATCCACAGCAAGTGGCAACTCAGCTTCAGCTGGATGGAAACTAAGGAAACAAAGCAAAGGAAACGTTTTTGCCCTTTTTGGTGCGCTTAAGCTGTCTTAATGACTGGGATGTTCTTGAAACATTTAACACATTCTAATTGTGATTTTTTTTTAAGCAAACAACCCGAAATTTACGAAATAGTGCACATATATTCTAATATTAGATTAAAATGTTTTTCACCTTTAATAAGAGGGAAATTAGAAGTTTTTAGCTCTTGTTTGCATTTTAATGTAAAAAATTCTGGTCAGTAATCCCCGGTGTTAGAGTTTACAAATATGATAATGTTGCAACACATTTTAAAAAGGAGCTTCTTCTTCCTCTAAATAAAATAGTTTATTTTTAAGTGAAATTTTATTTTTATTTATAATATTTATTTTTTTGGCTGCACTGCTTGGCATGTGGGATCTTAGTTCCCTGACGAGGGATCGAACCCGTGTCCCCCTGCAGTGGAAGCACAGAGTCCTAACCACTGGACCCAGGGAATTCCCAAAATCGTTTTATTATGGCTAGATATTGCTTTCTACTTCTGTTCCTGAATATTTGGAGTATTCAAAATGTAACTTGAAAGTGTGAATAAAGAAAGTGCATTTTTTCTTAGGAAGTTTCAGTTCAAAGCTAACTCCATTGTGGAAATTGAAAACACAATTGGAATATTGGACTCTTATAGCTGATATTTAGATGCGTTGGATCAGTGTATTTCTTTTGCCAAAAATTTGCTCAAGTTTTTATGCAGTAGCATGAAATGTCTTACATTAAGTGTCTTGGAAAGATACTTTAACCAGTTTACAAAAGTTGTTTTTGAAAACATTAAATATTAAGCCAATAGTATTATTTTGGATGTTGGGAAGAAAATAATGTATAATTAATACATCCAAAGTGAATTGTATCTAGCAGTGGAAATAGCACAGGACAGGTCTTGGGGAGAGTCAGGAGTCTTAGCTAGAATACAGTCTGTGTGACCTTGGGAAAGTCAGTTAACTACTGTTCTGAGTTCTCTTACAATGTAAAATGTGAAAGTTGAACTTCACGTTTTCCATACCTGAAGTTGTAGTTCAGTGATTAATGTCATGCAGCTTTTAAATTACCCAGGCAGGAACTAATGTATGCAGATTGAGTTATAAATTCAAATTTTGTTTATCTTATTGCTGTTGTTTCTTAGGAGAGGGTGAATTGCTTTTATTTAACAGTAGAACCAATATTGTACTGTGAAATCTAATGAAGGATTATTTTTCCTGTTTTTAAACATTTTTCTTCATGTAATTTTGGGTACTAGTTTGAAATCATTGCAACTATGGAAACCTGTGCATAATAAATTTTACTAGGACAAGAATGCCCTGAATAGAAGTTTAGTGTCTAGTGCGTCATCATCGAGAAATATGGTAATTCATCTAACGGAAAAGGGTTTGACTCAACTTCAGCCCAGCCCCTTTGTACAAAGTGTTTAAGTAAATGCAGATCAGGTACAATGATAGGTAATTCTTTCAATGCTAGTTGGAAGTTTATAAAAGTGTACAGTAAGACTTCAATGATTTACATTGTTTGGCTTTTCATTTTCCTTGAGTTTTTAATAATAACTAGATTTAAAGAGGAATGTGAGTATTTAAGAAAAACTTTCTACAAATGCTTCTGATTTAAAGATGAATTGTGAATGATGTTTTAAGGTGTAAAGAGAAATGAGTTTGTAGTTTGGATATGAGAAGTAAGACACTCTTCAAATTTGTGTCTTCTGGTATTAATTATGAAGAGCAAAAACTCTCAGAGTGTTTCAAATTCTTTGGGCTGCATTTTGAACAAAGCTTAACTATGGAGGTTCATGCTATGTATTATACAATTACTTTACTCTTGTGGAGTAAATTGTGTTCTTAAATTTAACAGGCATGATCTTCAAGATCATAATAGTAAATTTCTGTATCTGCTAACTTTTATGAAAGCAGCTTGACTTCTGAATATTAGCACTTCACTTGGCAAAACCGATTGAGGAACTGAATTGGGAGTTTCCTTACAAAAGTCTGCTTTTATAGAGATTGGTATCAATAAAAATTTATGGAGTACTAATGCATTTTAGAGACTTAAGTTTTTCTTTTACTCTATTCTGCTAGTGACTAAACAGGCAAATCAAAGATTGTTAAAGTGATTGCTGATGAGGTGAAAATTTAAGTTTCTCAACTTTTAATAAATAGACTTGTAAGATGGCAAAATGCCAAGATAAAAAATATGGATCCTAGGATTTCCAAACAAAGGAATATGCATTATATAGAGAATCTAGTTTGAATTTAAGATACACTGTTAAACTTTAATGATCTGAATTACAGAGATGATAGGACTATTATGATGGCTTATTGGGATGAATATAGAATGGGAGATGGGATGAAGGCACTTTGTTAGCTTAGCTCCCACAGGAAAAGTTTAGAGACTGTGACAGTGAGCATAGTAACTCTACTGTGGTGTGTACCTCAGAGGTAAGTGCCAGAGCCTTGAGGCTTCTGTAATGGTAATGTCCTGTGTCTTATTTAGCTAAGCTGCTGCAGTAGAGTGAGAATTTTAGGCTTAGTTTTGGGAAGTAAATGAAAAGTAGTAGGTTTTACTATCTTTTGGTTTTAACAAGTGACAGTTTTTTCATGTTAGTACATATAGTGAAAAGTGCTGTTAATAGAGCCCTAAGCCCAACCAGAGCAGGTGTCTTGGCTCTGCTACCAACATGCTTTGTGACTTAACCTCTTTGGAACTCAACTTGCTACCTATCACATGAGATGGCTGGATTAGATGATCACTGTGATCTCTTAGCTCATTAAAAAAATAATACTTGAGCCCTGTCATGTGCTAGGTGCTGTTCTTGGTGATGGGATATAATTAAAAAAAAAATTCCATATCTAAAAATCTGTGATTCTACATCATTTGGTGCTTTATTTTATAAAGGAGCGAAAATATATATTTTCCCTCTATGAAATTGAATACAACTTTCAAAGCTTGCAGTTGCAGCCACAGCACCAACTCAAGATGAGCTTAAACAAAACAAAAAGGGGGCAGGGGTAGGGAATTTATTGGCCCGAATAACTATGAATGCCAAGTTGTAGCATTAGTTTTAGGCATGGCAGGATCGAAGGTTTTAGATGATGTCATAGGGACTAGATTCTGTCTCTTTCCATGTTTCAGCTCTGTTTCCTCTATGTAGTGATAAAGCTAGGCTTACATTTTTATAGCTAGTAAATAAAGAAGAACAGTCTCTCCCTCAGAGTCCATAGCTATCCCCTCTGATCAGCCATTTTTTATATCTCCCTACCCCCAGCTAGTCACTGGACTACCTCTGAAGTTGGGGAGTTACGACTGTGTGACTGAGAATACCAGTGGAATAATATGGGGTTGAGGAGTTTTTGTTTGTTCGTTTGCTTGTTTTTGTGTTCAGCCACAAGAAGGGGGAAGGAGTTTGGGGTAGGCAAAACCAAAGGATTTCTACCACATGAGCAAAACAAATAAAGATTACTTTTTAAGAAGTTATTTGAATCAAAGTTATTTTTAATCTTTGTTATGTGATCAAATGTTCCTTAAAACTTTGGATAGGAAAATTAAAGGGTTTCCTGTGTTTTGGATCTGCTCTATTAAGAAAAAGATCAAGTAAAGAGATGTGATTGTTTAATTTTAAGAAAAACTGGTACTTCCCTGGTGGTCCAGTGGGTAAGACTCTGCGTTCCCAGTGCAGTGGGCCTGGGTTTGATCCCTGGTCCGGGAACTAGATCCCACATGCATGCTGCAACTAAGACCCGATACAGCCTGAATAAATAAATAAATATTAAAACAAAAAAAAGAAAAACCATGTACTAGTTAACTCTAAGTATAGTGTGAGTTAAAAGCTATTTGCAGCTGTCCCTTAAAACTAGTTTGTCCTTGATCTATGTGAAGTATCCAAAGTAAAAGGGGGGATAATCTTAAGTATCTGGAAATCTGTACTCATTTCTTGGTAGTACTTTGATAAATTCTAATGTATCCAGAAAATGATTACCAGAATAGAGAAGGCACTCAAGATCATATCATAAGAGGAATGACAGAAGACTCTGGGGGACATTTAGCCTGAAGGGTAAACTTAGGTGTGATTTAAGAAATCATTTCAAATTATAGGAAGGTTATGTAGCAGAGGGAAATGAAGATAAGGATAGGAGGTGGCAATTAATGTTTACCGAACCCTGTTAATAACAACATCTAGCACTGCTAGACATTTCATATTTGTCCTATTTGTTGTAATTTTAAGTGATGAAGATTTTGTTTTATTTTTTAATTTTTATTTTAAAAATTTATTTATTTTTTATTTTATTTTTTTATTTTTGGCTGCTTTGAGGCTTCATTGCTATGTGCGGGCTTTCTCTGGTTGCAGCGAGCGGGGGCTACTCTTCATTGCAGTGGCTTCTCGTTGTGGAGCACGGGCTCTAGGCACGCGGGCTTCAGTAGTCGTAGCACGGGGGATCAGTAGTTGTGGCTCGTGGGCTCTAGAGTGCAGGCTCAGTAGTTGTGGCGCATGGGCTTAGTTGCTCTGTGGCATGTGGGATCTTCCCAGATCAGGGCTTGAACCCGTGTTCCCTGCATTGGCCGGCGATTCTTAACCACTGCGCCACCAGGGCAGCCGTTTTATTTTTTTTTAAGTGAAACTGAGGTTCAGAAATGTTAAGTAAGTAGCGTAGCGTAAGATCGCAGAGCCAGTAAATGTCCAAATATTCAAACGCTGGTCTGACTTCAAAGGCCATTTTGTATAGGAAGTTACAGGGAGACAGATTTGGATGCATATTATGAAGAACTTTCTAAAAATATAGTAGATTGTCTCACAAGGTAGTGTGTTTTCTTGTCATTGGAGGTGATTAAGGAGAGGTTGATTATCACTCTCAGTGGATCTGTGCACGTTTGGTTTTGGGGGATGAATTATTGAACATGAGGTTGGTCTTTTTTATATATTATATTTATAAGAGGGCAGAAAAGGCTGTTCAGTGGCTGTTGAGCACGTGTTATGCGTGGAGATGTTGGGAAAACAAAAAGCCTGAGGACATTGTGCATTGCCTTTGTGAGTTTACAGTTTTACTATATCGAGAGCTTTAATGGGCCCTTCTCATTCCTCTCATTTGGAAGCTTCATTTATATTCTATTCTATTCTGAGCTTCCCCTCTCTTTAGTTAAGCCTGGTTTTCAGTCTGCAGTCGTCAAAATTAGCATTCAAGATGGATGTTATTGGAGTTTGTCTTTGAGGTAGCCTTTGAAGAGGGGCTGGGGGTTTGTAACTGATCTGTAGCTTGCAGTGAGGACCAAATAATGTCTTCATTATAGTTGACCCAGTTTACTTAAAGAAGGGATTGAGTAATTAAAAAAGAAAAAAGTATACGGAAATTGCAAGTATGCCTCCATTTGCTGGGTACTTATTTGGAATATTGTTTCTAGTCTGATAAATAATAGATATAAATAGACCAAGAGAGAGCCTAGATAACTAAACATTTGAAATGGAAAGAATTTGAGCTTCTGTATGAGAAAGGATTAAAAAATACTCCTTAAGCTTTAGAAGACGTGGTCAAAGTATTAATATATGGATGGAGTAAACAATACTATTCACCAATTTAAGATTCAGATGCATAGTATGATGCTTACAGGAGTTAATTTTAGGGTAGTAAAAGAAGCTCTGAAGATGATTTCAGATTTCTTATCACCACCATATAGTATAGGTAGAGATAAAATGTTGATTTAAGAAACATGTTAGGGGCTTCCCTGGTGGCACAGTGGTTAAGTATCCGCCTGCCAATGCAGGGGACACGGGTTCGAGCCCTGGTCTGGAAAGATCCCACATGCCATGGAGCAACTAAGCCCATGCGCCACAACTACGGAGCCTGTGCTCCAGAGCCTGCGAGCCACAACTACTGAAGCCCGTGCGCCTAAAGCCCGTGCTCGGCAACAAGAGAAGCCACCTCAATGAGAAGCCCGCACACCTCAGCAAAGAGTGGCCCCTGCTCGCCCGCAGGCAGCAACGAAGACCCCAACACAGCCAAAAATAAATGTAAATAAAGTAAATAAATTTATTGTTGTGATGAATTGGGAGATTGGGATTGACATATATACAGTAATATGTATAAAATGGGTAACTAATAAGAACCTGCTGTATAAAAAAATAAATAAAATTCAAAATAAATAAATTTATAAAAAAAGAAACACGTTAGTATTTGTGGGGAAAAAGGGGTGGTGAAAATATAGTTTGAAAAGATACCTTTAATATATCAGTTTTATATTTGGAAACAACACTAGGGTTTTTAAATTTTTTAAATAAACTCCAGAAAGGATGAGAACATTTTAAGTTCAAGAAAAGGGGACATAATTTAAAGATAGAGGAATATCAAGGTAGATAAACTCACGAAAGGCAGAGTCATTGAGTGGGAATAAGGGAAATACAGAGGGTATGGGATATATTCTCAGCCTTGAGGTTGAGATAATCATATCTTCCCCTGAGTACCATATTGATTGCATTTAACATCTTTCAGCTTTTAAAAAATAACTTAAATCTTGATCTGTTTCATTTAAGAAATATAATTAAGTAGTAATATATTAAAATCGGATCTTTTGGGAGATTTTTAAAATTGATCCTATAATCCATTTCTTTGTAAGAAGACCAGTTTGAAAAGTACTCATTTTTTAGCACTGTATTCAAGATAGTGGTTCTCTGTGTTGGGAAGGGAGGTAGGAAGAGGAGATGTGTTCAGCTCCCTCTTCCTACTGTTTTATTTATTAAACTGGGTGGTGAGTTAATGAATATTTTTATATTGTTCTTCATACCTTTTCGTAGGTCTTAAATATATTATACAATAATTTCCCAATTTTTTATTATGTAAAATATTTAATTACATATGCCCTTCACCTAGATTCAGCAGTTTTTAACATTTTGCCATTTGGGATTTTATTTCTATATGTGTATATATTTATATACATACTTCTTTTCTCTATACTGTTTGAAAGTAAGTTGAGACATCATGACAGTTCATTCCTAAATATCAGTTTTCCTAAGAATAAGGATATTCTTTTCATATAGCCATTGCCATCATAATGGTACCTAAGACAATCAAAAACATCTTACAGAAAAACCCAAACGAACTTTTTGGCTAACTCAGTAATATTCTGTTTATAATTCAATTTCTCCAATTTTCCCTAAGATGTCTTTTGTAGCAGTTTTTATCAATTGTAAAATGAAGGCTCACATACTGCATTTGGTTGTTGTCTTTACTCTCAGTCTGAAATATTCCTTCCACTATTTTTTACTCTTGGAGGAGCCCAGGCCCATATACTTTTCTTTTGCATTTTTACCTTTGCTAGCTCATTTCTAAGGACCAAAGGAGATGACTGTCTTATTTCTTGTAGTTTATTATTGTCTAATTATTTTTAGAGTAAAACTTTTTATACTTTAAATGTTTTCTCTAAGTTAGGTTTTTAGGTATTAATTAGAGCTTTCTTCCTGCGTTATTGTCACCCAGTAATTAAGAGCTTAATGAGGATAATGTACATTTGGTTGAGTTTCACCGAGGCAGTCGCATTTGTTAAAGTTGCTAATAAAGTGTTGGTATACATAGGGTACAATCACAATGGTTCATTTCAGACTTAGTGGCATGTAATGAATATCTGTTGAACCATAGAAAAGACTCAGCATAAGCAATTCAAATAAAATTCCAAGGACTGAATTAGTATTTGCAAAGGATTTAATTTATTTGTTGGATTTGACAAGTGTAAGAATAATCTCATGGTTACTTTATATACTTAAATTAGTTCTTTTTTTTAAATTCTGACATTTTTTTATTGGCATGGCACAAGACTGTTATAGTATTTTCTAACAGTCTTTATGATAATAAAGCAAAGTTGGTGAGTCTTTAAAAATAGCCAAAAAGGGATTTAATGTTCTTAAAATGATTCTTAAGTTTTAATGGTAAAACATTTGTGTTTTTAGATTAGGAGGAAAAACCCTTTTTTCCTGTTTATAGCAGAAAAAAACCTTTCCTTTAATAAATTTTTTTGGTATATGTGTGAATTGTACTTGGAATTCATTTCTCTCCTTTTAGAAATTACTTTTTAATTGGAATATAGTTGATATATAATATTATGTTAGCTTCAGGTGTACTGCATAGTGATTTGACTTTGCATACATTATGAAATGATCACCATGATAAGTCTAGTAACCATCAGACCCATACAAAGTTATTATAATATTGACCATATTCCTTATGCTGTATATTACATCCCATGGCTTATTTATTTTGTAACTGCAGGTTTGTACCTCTTAATCCCCTTCACCTGTTTCACATCCCTCCCCCCCAACCACACATTTGTTCTCTGTATCTATGAGTCTGTTTTGGTTTTGTTTTGCTTGTTGCTTTATTTTGTTTTTTAGATTCTGCGTAATACCCTTTAGATCCAACCATGTTGTCACAAATGGCAAGATTTCATTTTTTATGGAGGTCATTTCTGAAGTGATGCAAGAGAGGTACCCACTGGCTAGTTGTAAATACAGATCTTTGTCTTAATAGAACTTGAATAAGTAAATGAGAGCTATTTTCATTTTCAAGCTAATTCTCCTACATAGTCCCTTTTAAAATAAAGTTTAAGACCATATGTTTTAAAACTTCTTGCTGGGCATATACTCAAAGATACACAGTACTTCATGGAAGCCCAGGAAGGCTTGTTTTTTTTTTTTTTTGGCTGTGCCACACGGCTTGTGGAATCTTAGTTCCCCAATCAGGGATTGAACCCAGGCCCTGGCAGTGAAAGCACCAAGTCCTAACCACTGGACCGCCAGGAAATTTCCCAAGGCTTGTATTTTTGAGTACTCCTTGTTCATCAGCAAAGATGGTATCTTGTATAAATTTAAGTTGTCAGGTGTACTGAGTAACTTCAAATTATTGTGGGACTAGGTAACCAATTAAACAAGGACAAATGATGATATTAATCTATATTGCAGGAAAAATAAAGTATATAATCTTTATATTAAAGAAGAAATTTTAATTGGGACTTTTTGTTCATTTGGTCTACTTGAGATTTTGATTTTTATGGAAGTGAAATTATGAATATAAAGTATGTTTCCAATTGTAGCATGCTCTGTATCTGCTGACTTTTTTTCTGAGATTTTCTTGAAGTTGAAAGTTATTTTTTTATTGAAGTATAGTTGATGTACAATATTATGTAAGTTGAAGTTGAAATGAGTTATTAAATAACTTATCTGTAGTTCTTATTGAGAGAGAATGCTCCCTTTTAAGAAATCAGAATTTTCATGCCAAACATTTAATTAGTGATTTTACTCTCGGGTCCTTTCGCTAACTTATGAATTGCAGTTTGGTTTGGGATTTTTTTTTTTTAATGTTTGCTTTTTAATGCAGAGATGGGTTTACTAAAAGAGCAATTTATTTAGACTTTTAAAGTTTTTAACTAGAAATTATTTTATCTTACTAGGAGGCAGGTGGAAGTCATCACAAAGTTTCTGTTTCACCCGTTGTCCATGTTCGAGGACTCTGTGAATCTGTGGTGGAAGCAGACCTTGTGGAGGCTCTGGAAAAATTTGGGACAATATGGTAAGGCCAATAGGGACTTCATACAGATTGTGAAAACAGTATGGTAGAACAAACTTTGCTTGCTTGCTATAAGCCTTGATGTTTAACCATAGTATATATTGTTTGCCTATGATTGTATATCTTTGAAGCCTTCTGAGGCTTTCTGGGATTATGCATGGATGAATTTTTGTGTATCCATGATCCCCTCCCACTCCTCAACCAGGTTGTGTGTAAAATTGATTATTGCATCTTTCATCTGATTTTCAAATGAATCCATGATTCCTTCTTAAACGCTGCTTTTAAACCATTGAGTTAATTACGCCCTTCATCTTCAGAATTTCAAATAGTGGTACTTAAATACTGATTTTGTTTTGTTTTGTTTTTTTTGAACTATTTAAGAATTAGTTGGCAATGAAAAGTGTGTAGATTAAGGGTAGGCATTATTTGCTTAGGTGCGTGTTGCTGTGAGTTCTTATGCAGATCATGAGCGTCAGTGTTTTATCCTAGCTTGTCTTCCTTTTGTGTTTTATATTCACTCAGGCTCCTCCTTTTTCCACGGCTGGTGTGTACTTAAGAATATTGACTTAAATGAAATATATAATTAGAAAAGTGAATCGGCTGCAAAAATAGACACTCTAAAACATTTTGTAGATTATTTTTGGAATATGCCTGGCTGTTCTCTTCTTAGTATGGATAATCTAGAGTTTATTTTATTATTTTTTTTCCATTGATTAGTACGTTTGGGGTTTTTGTTATAGGCATCGGACACAGACTAAGTCATAATATGTAAGTAGAGAAATTTCAATATACTTGCTGAGATCGCTTGATTGCTTCAGTTTTATAAAAATTTATGTGGAGTTTTGAGTATTGAAAGGATGGTGAATAAATAGATGGGGAGGGGGTGATCAGAGGTTTCAACAGAGGAATCATTGCTTCAAAGGAGTAGGGGTTGTGTTACCTTCCATCATGGGATCTTTTTAATTAATTTCTTTGGTGACCTCATTGAGAGATGGATGACTTAGCAAACTTGTTACCCATAACTTATGTACCTCAGAAACCACTGTTAACATATTGTTGATCCTTGGAGGTACAAATTGGAAATCCACACAGGCATTAAAAAAGCCCATTTCTTGAAATATCACTAAGATAACTATATCACTTCTTAGTCATTTGGAGTGGATATTGGAAGTTAAGTTTGTCTGGACAGTTACATAGTATTGAAGCAGACTCCTTAGGCTATATTTATTTAGACTTGCATGTTGGTACTAGTCTAACCCAGTCACTATAAGGACCTTCTAGGTGGTGCACTGTCTCAAGAGTTATAAAAAGATGGTTATCTCTGAATTATTACTTTCTTCTGTTCTTATATATTTAGGGTTTTTGTTTGTTTGTTTGTTTGTTTTTTTCTGCTGTACGCGGGCCTCTCACTGTTGTGGCCTCTCCCGTTGCGGAGCACAGGCTCCAGACGCGCAGGCTCAGTGGCCATGGCTCACAGGCCCAGCCGCTCCGTGGCATGTGGGATCCTCCCGGACCGGGGCACAAACCCATGTCCCCTGCATTGGCAGGCGGATTCTCAACCACTGCACCACCAGGGAAGCCCCATATTTAGGGTTTTTTAAGTTATTTTCTTAGAGCCAAGAAATACCAAAGCAATGTCAGAAAACAAGTTGATGAGCAAATACAGTTGGAAACTTCAGGGAAATAATAACTATATTGATATTTTGATGTTAATTATGACCATGACCTGAATGTTGGGGATTAAAGAAATAGAACTATTTGTTTAAGTTTGTAAGTAATTTGAATTACTTCTGAGTGTCCTGTCCATTTTTATTATTTTATTTATATACTTAAAAAAATGTATTTATTTATTTGGTTGTGCTGGGTCTTAGTTGTGGCAGGCAGGCTCCTTAGTTGCAGCTCATGGACTCTTAGTTGCAGCACACATGTGGCATCTAGTTCCCTGACCAGGGATGGAACCTGGGCCCCCTGCATTGGGAGCTTGGAGTCTTATCCACCGTGCCACCAGGGAAGTCCCAGTTTTAGACTCTATACTGTTCGATGCTTAGTCCAGGGTAATGTGTTCCATATATGAATTTTATTTAGTTAATTTGCGTAGTACATCATTCTGTCCTCAAGATTGGTAGTTATGTGGATAGAAAAGTCATGAAATAATCGGAACAAATTAGTGTATAATTACGAGCTTAATTGGCATAAATATGTATAATAGGAGTTTCAGTTGTGTGGAATGATCTTGAATAAGAGGTGGCTGCTACTAAAGGTAAAAGAACCTTGAAGAGCCTCCTATGAGGAGTAGGTGTTTTGCTTCAAAATGTTGCATTTATAGAACCTTTCCCTATTTTTTTATTTGTTGATTTATTTAGTGGTGTGTGGGGGGGAGGGAATTATAAAGATTGTAAAGAAACTGCTCGTCTTAAATAGGTGAGTCACCAAGTTCAATATATAGTAAGTTGATACTTAAAAACTAGATGTATAGGAAAGAAGTTCAGGAGAAACTATAACAAGATTTGAGAATGGTTGTGTCAGGATAATAAAATTGCTATTCTTTTTGTCTTTATTTAATCAAAAGAATATTTAGAAATATATACTGAGTTGCTTTTCCTCCCTTATCCCCTCTCATTAAAGGAGAGGATGCTAGGTAGTGATTAGCTATACCAGTTTAAATTTTAAAACAAAACTTTTGGGACCTAATTTGTGTAGTAAATCTCTTGCTTCCTCCTGTTTTTATTTAAAAATTAGTAAACATGTTTTAAGCTATTAAGTTGAAAGCACCCACCCTACCTACCATGTTCCTTAGACTTTTTATTTATTCTCTCTTTGGTCTTCCAGTCTTTCTCATACTAACGCTTTACAATTTTTCTTTTTTAAAAATTATGTGCCCTGGGAGGGAGCAAAGCTAAAGAAATGGCCGCTTCCTCTCAAAAAAAAAAAAAAATTATGTGCCAGGGCTTCCCTGGTGGCGCAGTGGTTGAGAGTCCACCTGCCGATGCAGGGGACGCGGGTTCATGCCCCGGTCTGGGAGGATCCCATATGCCGCAGAGCGGCTGGGCCCGTGAGCCATGGCCGCTGAGGCTGTGCGTCTGGAGCCTGTGCTCCGCAATGGGAGAAGCCACAACACTGAGAGGCCCAAGTACCGCAAAAAAAAAAAAAAAAAAAAAAAAAAAAAGGGCCAAAAAAAAAAGTGCCAAACAATTTAAGTGAATTCTAAAATGTCTTTGTGACATTCTAATTTTCCCTTCCCTATCTTCATATGATGCCACTTTTCCTGGGTAACCTGTTTACCTTTCAGCTCTGTGCTTCTAGCTTACTTCTTATAGTAGTTAATGACTGTACTTTTTACTACAAACAGGTGAGTCTATTTTAATAGGCCAATAAAGAATTTAAATATTTTTGGGCCTTTATAATTTTTCTGTGTTTCCAAAGAGCCAAAGGGCATTATTAACATATTTACTTGGTGATATCATTTAGCTATAAAACAACGTATATTTGTGAGAGGAGAATATTTATTATTCCTTAATTTCTTTAGCATAGACCTGATTCCCAGGGTTTTCTATTTTTTTGTATGCAAGACTTTAGAACTTCAGCTAGGAGTTTGCATTTCTAAAACGAATGTTTCTCTCTGGGACTTTATATCTTGCATTTATAAACTAATCCCAGGCATTATTTTTTCTGTTTTATTCTTTAATTGTGAATGATGTGGGTTGAGAGAACTAATAAGCCTCATAGACCAACAAATATTGATTGAATACCTGTCATGTGCCAGGCTCCGTTTCTAGATTCTGAGGATGTAAAGATGATTGAGGCAAGGCAAGCAATATGTATGCAGGAGCTGTAATCTTGATGATAATCCTCCCAGTTGTATAAATGAGGAAGCTGAACTTCATAAGGAATTACATAATTTGCCAGGCTACAAAGTGGTCTGTTTCTTACTAAGAAACACTTGCTAGGTTTTGAAGTTTAGTGGTTGGTCCTGGATACCTGATTGAGAAGCAGTGTTGTCACTGAGTACCTGACCTGATGTTATTTCTCTGGCCTTCTGCTATTATAAAAAGCACATTGATTGTATTTTAAAATATTTTTAAGGTCCTTATTCCTGTGAATAAAGGACATGTTTCCCTGTTCTGATCCATGTGTTCTCATTTCTCGCTAACCTCCCTTCCGTCATTTCTTTATTTTTCATTTCATGTATTAAAGTATATTCCCCTTCCCAAAGAGTATAAAATGAAGAGTAAATACTTCATTGTCTTGGCCATAGCACGATTACCATATTCTAGTGAATATCTTTTTATGGATTCTTTAATATTTAAAAATATTTAGGAATTTTAGAGGAGATTATTTTATGAAATTTGGTCTGTTTGTAGTTGCTTCTTTTTGTCTTTTGGTTCTCTGTTTTTAGTAAGACAAATGGAAGTGTAGTCATTTCTTAGTGTGGCGCTTACTTGTTTGCAAAATTCAAGAGATGGTAGTTTCTCTTGTCGAGGAGATCCATCTGCTAACCTTCTCTTGAGTTTTATCTCTGTTGATTTCTTTGTTTTAAATTTTTTTTATTGAGGTATAGTTACTTTACAGTGTTGTGTTAATTTCTGCTGTTCAGCAAAGTGGCTCAGTTATACATATATATTCTTTTCCATTATGGTTTTTCACAGTATGTTGAATATAGTTCCCTGTGCTACACAGTAGGATCTTCTTGTTTCTCTGCTGCTTTTTGTATCTAGGTATTTTCTAATGCTGCTTGGAAGTGGCAGCCTGAGGAATAAACTGGATGGCATTATTAACAACTGGTAACAGAATTGTGCTTGAGGAGGGCATGAGGTAGTTAAAAGCTTTCAGTCACAGGAGGAGGAGGTTTCAAATATGTACCATCTACCTGGTATACCACAATTTATTTGGATAATTTAAGAGTTGACTAATATTGGATACAGGTAGTGAAGACTACTAATCTGTATGATTTGAGACATTTTTATTAAAGTCTGCTTTTACTTGATTGAGAAAAATAATGTTAATTGAACTTGCTATATTATTCTTTCCCAATCTCCCTTTCAGCTATGTGATGATGATGCCATTTAAACGGCAGGCTCTAGTGGAATTTGAGAACATAGATAGTGCCAAAGAATGTGTGACGTTTGCTGCAGATGAACCCGTGTACATAGCTGGTCAGCAGGCTTTTTTCAACTATTCTACAAGCAAAAGGATCACTCGGCCAGGAAATACTGATGATCCATCAGGAGGCAACAAAGTTCTTCTGCTATCAATTCAGAATCCTCTTTATCCAATTACGGTGGTATGTATTTTAGTAAGACAAACTAAATTAAAAGTGATTTTGGAATTTGTCTTGAGTGACTAATCTGTAGTTTTCTTCACTGCCATATAGATATTTGAAAATAGTGGATTTTTAAAAAAGAATTATTAAAATTAATTTTAATTTTGATTATCAAGTTTAATGAACAAAGATGGTGAGCACTAAAGCTATAAAAACTCAGAAGCACGGTTGTCATAATTAAATAAGCACATTAAATTTTTTTATTAACATCAGTGTTAACTCTCTTTCTGTTAATAAAGCGTTAGACGGACTTGGTGGAAATGATCCAAGAAATCTCTCTCTAATATGCCAGCACATGTATTAAGAGCATCTACTAGGTAGTGACAGAATTCCATAGTACAGTAAGATACATTTATCATTATAAGCTGTTTAGAGATAGCTTGTTAAAAACTTCTCTTATTTACCTAAAAATTCCCTTCTTCACTTTTTAGAAAAGTGATATTAAAATTTAAAAGGATTCATGTTCTTGAACCAGTTCAGTTTTCTACTTCATGGTAATCACATGCTGTTTAATAATAAACTAGTGATAAGGACACTGGATTTTTGTAATGAATAAAATATCACAGTAAGAAGAGCTTCATTTAGTATGATTTCTAGGGTATATGATATTTGGACATAAACTTAAAGCATAAGACACTATTTAAATTTAGTTAGACATTATGTATCTATTTACTTTTGTAATATGTATAGACTTGTTAATAAACAATATTAATACATTTACAATACTTGGTGTTTTAGGAGAAAGAATATAACTAGCACAAGTACTCTGATTTGTTTACTGTATCCTTAGTACCTAATGGTGTGGCTGTGTAATTGTAGGTACTCAGAATTTTGAAAGTTGAAGAATTGTTCCTAAGTGGGTATTTAGGGTTCTCTCTTAGATGATTCAGGCATCTTGTTTGGTGAAATTTAACTCAATATAAATGATCTTCTCTGGGTCTTTTATCTATAGCCATTGTCCTTCAAAATAAATACTGAGTTGTTCTACTCTTTAATAAATATTTATTATTATAATTTAAGTGATTATAGTATTAAACATTTCAGAGTCACATTTAGAAAAAAACAAAGTGATTACAGCTTTGGTTTATTAATTGTGTATTGTCAGAGATTCTTTTAGGTACCTGTTAAGAAAATAAAAATTGAGGATTCATTTAGGAGATTAAAAATAAGTAATAATGCTTTTCAGATGTTTCATTGGAAGTTCTCTAATGTGGGTATATTGTGTAGGTGAAGCAATAACTTTAGATTTATTAAAGTGTAGCAGTTTTTAAAAGTTTAGTACTTAACAGAAATGACATCTTGACAGTTTTTTTTAGTAAAACAAAAGAGTATAGCTTTATTATTTTTCTAAGTATAAAATGTGATAAAGTCTTGTTTTCTTTACTTCATAGGATGTTTTATATACTGTATGCAATCCTGTTGGAAAAGTGCAACGTATTGTTATATTCAAGAGAAATGGGATACAAGCAATGGTTGAATATCCTTTATTTGTAAATTTTTTATTGATGTGTATGAATACTGTGTAATATAGATCTTAATTTTTCCTGTTTAATCATTTCTAGACAAGTGATGTTTATTCTCCCCACCATCCCCTATATCTGTCTTCAATTTAAAGAACGAAACTGAAGTACACACAGAGAATTTTACTATTTTTGATAAAATAACTTGCTACCGTAAAATAGTCCATTGTTTCATCTTACAGCATGCTTTGCCTTTTTAATGAGGAAAAAATAACACTGTTTGATAATATGTTCACTTGTACCTTTTTGAAATTTTTCCCAAATGGACTTTTCTGAATCTCTCTTTAAAATAGGCAGCTTGGAAGTATCAAAGTGTTGGAGTTAATAGACCATTTCTTGCCTTTCTTCATTGAATCTTTTAAATGGTCATGGTTTATGTAAGACCTGCTTCCCTATGTTAAATTTGTTATACATTGAGTAAAAAGAGCAAGTTGCAAAATAGTACATATAGTACAATCCCATTAAAAAATAATAATTAAACGTAACTTAGGTGTATGCATAGAAAAAGGTTGGGATATACAGCAAACGCTTTTTTAAAAAATTTTTAAAAATTTTTATTTATTTATTTTTGGCTGCATTGGGTTTTCGTTACTGCACACGGGCTTTCTGTAGTTGTGGCGAGTCGGGGGCTACTCTTCGTTGTGGTGCACAGGCTTCTCACTGTGGTGGCTTCTCTTGTTGTGGGGCACAGGCTCTAGAGTTCAGGCTCAGTAGTTGTGGTGCACGGGCTTAGTTGCTCCGCAGCATGTGGGATCTTCCCGGACCAGGGCTGGAACCCGTGTCCCCTGCACGGACAGGCGGGTTCTTAACCACTGCGCCACCAGGGAAGTCCTATAGCAAACGCTTAATGGTGCTTACTCTGGCAAGTTGTTTTTGCTTTTTTTTTTTTTCCTACTACTTTTGTGGTTTGATTTTTTAATTTTTTTTAACAATTAGAAACTTAAGTAATTTTTAAAAACTAGTAAAATGAAAGATAAAGATTATAAACTCAGCCATCTCAGAAATATATAAAAATCAAGTATTTCTTTTGTATTATATTGATTCTTTGTAATGTTCTTCCTACTTTATTTATTTATTTATTTTTGGCTATTCCATGCAGCTTGCGCAGCTTGCAGGATCTTAGTTTCCTGACCAGGGATTGAACCCGCGCCCTTGGCAGTGAACGTGTGGAGTCCTAACCACTGGAACGCCCTGTTCTTCCTACTTAAAGAGTAAAATATTTCCTGTTTCAAGATAGAAAGCTGGCCTTTGCTAGGGAATGGGACCATGCTCCATGCTCCCTCCCACACACCCCTAAACCACAGGTTACAAAGTACTTCTGATGACCTAGAAGGATTAATGTATTATAAGTAGTTTTGGTTGTATTACGTTTTCTTTGGTACCCTTGATCTTAAAAATAAATTCTCCTACTAAAATTCATAGAAATTTTATTTGGTAAAGCATTTTCAGAAGTGAGAAAGTTATTTCTCATTTTTTTCAGTCCATTTCTTATGGAGTGAATAATGGTAAATTTTGGATACCTTAAACCAAATTTCCTTAATAGAGCTTATGTTTGAATCAGTCCTTTGTGCCCAGAAAGCTAAAGCAGCACTCAATGGAGCAGATATATATGCTGGATGTTGCACACTAAAAATTGAATATGCAAGGGTAAATATTTTTTTTCAACACTTCACCAAAGAAATATATATGCTTTGGATATACAATTTGAACTTACTTTCTTTTTAATCTTAACAGCCAACTCGTCTAAATGTTATTAGGAATGACAATGACAGTTGGGACTACACTAAACCATATTTGGGAAGACGAGGTAAGTATTTTATGCATTTTAGATGTACTTAGATCTGCTGTCAAATTTTTACATGCAGTTAGAGTCCTTTTTCCTGAGATGAGCTAGTTCATTCAAATGATGAAAACCTTGTTGGTGAAGCTTTTGTTGCAAAAGACCTTGTAATGCTGGAAAAGAACCTTGAACATTAGTGCCCCTTACTGGTATGTACTGAGTTATTTATATTTAGTTCAACAAGGAGCCCACACATACAGGCACGCCCGCAGTTCAAGGACTTGCATTTCTCCAAGCAGCTCTCTCTCTTTGGAGGAGAGGAAACTGATTCAGAATATTACTTACAAACTGCAAACTTGCACACTGCTTCTCTATGGAAAGGACTTTTCCCCCAAGCTGGACGAGGCATTAAGAAGGATAGAGGACTCCAGCAGGCTGACTCTACACTTCATCACGCACAACATCGGCATCAGCAAAAAGCCCTCTGAAAAACTCAGACTTGCAATTCACCTTGACTGCATACTGCATGCACCATCACCCCAAGTTTTTAAAGGAGGACACTTAACAGTACTTCAGACTTGCATGGGATGAATACCATGATAGACTGTGCCCACTTATTCAAGTTGTATGTATATATTGGTTTGACTTCCCTTAAGGTTTCAGTTGTAGAATTTAAAACTTTTCACTGACGGATACTAGATTTTATATACAATGTTGTAAATATTAATGCCCGTTGCTGTAACTGTTAGCAGCTTAGATTCAAATTGTTAATTGACAAATAACCAGGGCCAATTTATTTACAGGTCTTGGGAATTATAATGCTCAACCAATCCACACAGATATTAAAGATAAAAGGATTAGAAAGGTGCATACTTGCTGCACTTCAAGTTTACTTTTTTTCCCTCAATTGTGGACATTGAATAGAATAACATAATAATGAAAAGATGCATTATATGTAAAAGACGATTTTCTGTGTGGTTTGATTTTTGTAAAGTGGCTGTTTACAAGTTGTCACTTTTTGTAACAATTTAAGCTTATCACTCATGTTAATTTGTGTAACTAGAAATTTTGACATTTCAAATGTAGGTGAAAGTACCATGTGTGTTCAAGGTAGAATATATTTAAACTTGATAAATCTGAAAATAGGAGCATTTCATTTGAGATGCATTTTCACCTATAACTTATAAATGCTAGATTTCATGAGCATAGATTTGACTGATAAAATTGTTCAACTAACTGTATGGCAATTCTGGAATATACAAATCAAAATGTGGATCTTGTAAAAACAAGGGGGCTGCAGTATTGGCTACATCTCAACTACAATATCAGTGTCTGAACCATGTGTTGGAAAAACTCACCAAGATGAGTATGTCTGTAGAAGTCAGTAAACTAGGAAAAATTTTTATGGCATCCAAAATATCTTGGGCAGTAGGGACTCCATAGTGCATGTACTCTTGCCAAAAGAAAAAAATGAGACAATGAGGTGATCCTTTGCATGTTTGAATATTTAGGACTTTTGGATGATTGGCCCCTTTAATTCTTAGTTCTCAGGAAATCATCTTGCCTTATGCATGGGGTTGCAGACAGGTTTGTTTGGTAATGCAGCTTTGGCTGGACCCCACATTTTTCACTATCACAGAAATCTGCTTGGCAGAGGCTTGGTACAGTTGAATACAGTATTGAAAAACAAAGCCTTAGTACTCAAACAACAGAACAAGTGGTTGATGAGAAATCCCTCACTTCTGTTAAGTTACAGTTACTGAATATTCAGTTTTGTTTTTTTTTTAAACTCATTTGAAATAGTGAGTTTTGATTACATTTCTCTTAATGTCTCTTAAAGCATTTATAGATATGCTTCTTATTTTAATAGTGTTTATTCTTTTTTTTTTTTGTGGTACGCGGGCCTCTCGCTGTTGTGGCCTCTCCCGTTGCGGAGCACAGGCTCCGGACGTGCAGTCTCAGCGGCCATGGCTCACGGGCCCAGCCGCTCCGCGGCATGTGGGATCCTCCCGGACCGGGGCACGAACCCGCGCCCCCTGCCTCGGCAGGCGGACTCTCAACCACTGTGCCACCAGGGAAGCCCAATAGTGTTTATTCTTTTAAAAAGTCTGAATTTTACAAAAGCGAGCTTAGATTTTTATACAAGGAATTACAGTCAGAAAGTTTAGAAATGTGTAAGGTAGATATTTAAATAGGGAAATATAATTAAAGGAGGTAAAACAGAGTTTTACTTATTTATGCTTTCAAGGGAAAAGAATTCTTGTTTTCTAATACCTTACAGATAGATACTTGTCTGTATAGCAAATATCATATGGCAGTTTGTTTTTGTTTTTGTAGTGACTTTAGCTTCCACTCACGTTGATACTGAATTGTAACTTTTTCTACCAAAAAAAGAGTGATTTTATAAATATAACCTCATTTCAGAAAGTTCTTTTCAGCTCAAATTACGTTTTAGTGCAAAGAATTCGTAGCCTAGACTCCAGAGAATCCCTCCAGAAATGTTAAGCAACACTTGTGTATGTGTGCATCTTTTGGGGGAGAAAAGGTCCACAGCTTCCAACAGGTTTCAGACTGAATCCATGAAAGGTTACAAACCACTATTTATAGACCAATATATTCAGTGTTTGACTCTTCCTCACCCTTCTTTATGTGACCTTATATTAGGTAGTAAATGCTTCCAGTAAAGAGAATTATTGAAGAGAAATTGCTATGAGAAATATATTATGAAGAGAAATCATTCAAGAGAAGTAATGACAATGTTTGGCTGAAAGATACCTTGGAGATCATCTACTCTAACTTCCTCACTTTATGAATGAAGATTGTTTCTATGATTATATAGCAAATTACTGGTTAAGTTGAAATTTTATGATTCCTGATTCAGTGCTCTTTCCTTTATAGCACACAGTTAACTATATCAGTAAAACTAAGCTATGAAGACTTTATGGTGGTTTTGGTTTAAGATTCTTAGATCAGATAAGGACTTATATTTACCATTTGGTGGCATGCTTAAGCAGAGGAATGTTAGCAGAATGGAACAGCAGACTGGATGGATTGAAGAGGAGTGAGACTTAAATGATGATGCTGGAAGCCGTGTAATGCAAAGAAGGAACTGTGAATGTTTAGACTGGAGAAGAAATGACTTTGGGGAAATGGAGGATCATAATAACTTCTAAGCATCTGAAAGGGTTCTTGGAGAAAGACTAAGTAATGAGTAAGGCTGTGAGGCCCTAAATGGAGTAGAATATATGTAGAGGACAAATTTCTGTACAATATAGAAATTAATTTTCTCATGATTTAGAACTAACTGAAAATGTAAGGGAAAGTAGTGAGTACCTTCTTACCAGTGTTGGGTAAGCAGAGGCTAGATGGTCCCAATTGATGGTCTCAGGGATGATGTAAAGAGAATTTAACACTGAATAAAAGTTGAACTAGGGCTTCCCTGGTGGTACAGCAGTTGAGAGTCCGCCTGCCGATGCAGGGGACACGGGTTCGTGCCCCAGTCTGGGAAGATCCCACATGCTGCGGAGCGGCTGGGCCCGTGAGCCATGGCCGCTGAGCCTGCGCGTCTGTAGCCTGTTGCTCCGCAACGGGAGAGGCCACAACAGTGAGAGGCCCGCGTACCGCAAAAAAAAAAAAAAAAAAGTTGAACTAGATGACCTCCTAGGTCCCTTTCAGTGCTATGATAACTTGGAATAGGTAATTAAAACAATACTTCTGTAGACTGAAGTGAAAATTAAAGTATTTCTCATCTCCCATAAACCTCATTTGTTTAGGTGACTAAGGATATGTAGAAAGCCTTTCTCTTTGAATTTTCAAAGATGAGAATGATCAGACTCTTCAGATACATTAAAAAAAAATCTTAACACCATAATTTGATCGGCAAACTTTCCCAAAGTATTATACAATGATTTTTAAAATTTACTAACATAGGATGTGCTATTTTAGAAACTTAGAAGTAATGTTTTTATTGATGTCTCAGATTTGGGAAAATTGGCATGCCTTCCCTAAAAATGTAGTTAGCATAAAAATTATCCTTTAGGAGTATTGTAGTACTCTCGTCCAATAATGTAGCCCCCTTGGTTAGCTTTAACTTGACATATTTAAACTTTGGGGAGTGCTTCTAGTTCTGCCTGGTGTTAAGGTCTATAGACAATGGCCAGTCCATGACACAATATGGATCAGTGATGTGAAAATTTCCAGCTCTCCAGTTAGTAGGTGTTTGTAAATATGTGTATATACGTACAAAATACTCTGTGTTTACTGATTGTGAAACCATGTAATACAGGTTGTTGTTGGCTTATGCTGAACTTCTTGAAAGAAGCCCACTTTGAAAATGTGTTGCTGTTGAAGCTAATAGTATGCATCAGGTACTGTCTTTCAAAAGTACTGCACTTAAAGCTTGTTTTAAAGACATGTATTGGTAAAAACTTCTGTACAGTGTCAAACTCTAGCATTGTATACATCACCTTCTGAAAAGTATCCATTCTTTCCTTTAATTTGAAAGTGTGATTGTATTTGGCATTTGCCAAAAAGATATTCTCAAGTTAAGTGGAATTTGTTAGATAGAATTATTTTCTTAAACTTTTGGTGTTTGTATTTAAATTGGTTATGAATGGATGTTTAATGTTAACCAGGAATCACATTTCTCTTATGAATTGTAATGGATGTTTTGAATGGGTGTTTCCCATGTGAGAACTCTGTTAAGTACTTGGGTCAAAACTGTTAAAACCATGTTTCTACTTTTGTGTCAGATAGAGGAAAGGGTCGCCAGAGACAAGCCATTTTGGGAGAACACCCTTCTTCGTTTAGACATGATGGCTATGGTAAGTTTGTCAAGGCAGAAGGAAGGTAGTATAGACAAACTATTAGAATTTTTGCATTTCTGATGAAGAATGGCACAATTCTTGTCTCTATTTTTCCTGCTCACCTGACTTGGTTTATAGGATCAGTCCCTTATAAATGTACTCCAAAGGAGTTGTCCCAAATCCTTTGTTTTATCACAGGCTATTGTTTTATAACAGGCTATTGTTATATCACATAATCTTTGAGATAAATGAGAGCTGTTGTTTGGGATTGAAAGCTTTTTTACCATTATGTTTTGTTTTGTTTTGTTTTGTTTTGGCTTTGATTAGTAAGGGGCTCTAGTCTGTCAGAGGACCAGGAAGAAGTATAGCTCAGTAAGTGTATTTTCTTCCATTCTAGCAGTTATGAGTAAAGAGGAATTTAGAGTAATAAAAGGCAGAGAGAATGAGGTATTTGTTGAAAGGAAACATGTTTTTGGTTAGATCCTTAATCCTTTTAGTTCTACAGTTGGTACTTCAGCTTTGGTTAAATTTGTATTTAATTCTTTTTTAAAAAATTCTCAGTTTTAATGTTTACTATGTTGATAAGTTAAGATTATGAAAGCTAGAATAAAATCTTCCCCAGGAAGAAGTTAGGTATCAGACTGTTGTCTTTGTTAAGTAGATGTTGAGAATTGTTATTGATAGAAGTTTAAACTGGTTATAAGTTCTATGTTTTTAAATATTTTTTTAGTTTTTAGCTGTAGTTATTGACCCACCTATTCTGTGGTTTAAAGTTGAAGTACAATTAGAGGTACTGTTAGAAGTGGTAGAAAATAGAAATTGTTATGTTGTACTCTTGGGAGTTATTATCGAAAAGCCACCAGTGTTTCCTGTTGTCTGAAATATTTTCAAATTGTGTACATGTTTGATGACCATTCTTAGCTGTTAGTTTTAGCTTATTCCCTAGTGTCTTTATTTGAACTCCAGGAATTTATTAACCCTGTGTGTGTGTTTTTGTGTGTATGTGTATTTGTTCAAGTTTCTGTGGTAGTCTATATTGCAGAAGAGATTATGAAACAATCTCTATGTTATGTCAAAACAGTGTGGTATAGAAGGAAAATCTTACTACAGTCGTTTTCATGTGTTCCTTGATCATTTTTCTTAGTTGTTTCTTTAACAGAGTAAATATTAAATATGGTCATACAAGTAGTTTTCTGATCCTGCAATGATCAGATTGCTAAATAGTTATTAGCAATCTACTGTGCATTGATTGTATAATGGAGGATTTCAAAAGAATGGCTAATCAAAGTTTGTAGTATAGTTGTAGAGTATATAAATGTGTCATGGCAGTTAGCTTAAGGCCAAAAATTGGTTAAATGTTCTGCTAAAGGGGGTTAGAAAAATCTGTGAGCATATAAATGAAGGACAAAACTTTACTGTAGTAATGTTGACACAGACCGTTTTCTCAGTATGGCTTTTCAGGTTTGTCTTCACTTAATAAGATACAAGAAAAATTGCATAAACAAAAATATGTTATATGCCCTAGAAGAACTTTATATTTTCTAAAAGCCTATTGTGAAGTTGTGTATCAGTTTCATGACCTTATTTATTTAGAGTGTTTGTGTGTGTGTGTGTGTGCACGTGTGTGCACATTTGCGTGTGTGTATAAATATTAAAATGTAAGCTTACTTAAAGAGAGGTGCAAAATTCTTTGGAATGACGTTTGTTAAATATGGATCATTCAGGTTCTGGAGAGTCCTGCTGAGGAGGAATGGTTATGGTGGGGTTGTGTAGGGGCGTCCATTCTGAGCTATGTCCATTGAAACATTTAACTAAGGAAAATCTGTTCTGCTTTCCTAGGGAAGTAAGCAGAACAGGATATAGGAGATAGTGACAAAAGATTGATTGAGGAAAGAAGTAAGATGAAGAAATTGGGGGAAAAGCAAAGGTGACAGTGGGTGCTTGTGATATTAGCCTTTTTACAAATGCTTCAAATCACAGCTGTATCCCTTCAGATCAGCAGTTCAACAAAACAGGTTTATTTGCATTTTAGTGTCACATCATAGGTAGCTTTTCCTTTATAATGGTATGTGAGAAAGAAGGAATAGAAAAGCTTTATTTAATAGATTAAATTTATTCACATAGTTTATTATAGCAGTATAAATTTGTGCTTTCAGAATTCTTTAGGTCTTTTAATTTGGGAAGCCCAGCCATGTGAGATGAACTGATAGAAGCCCTCATATTTGAAAAATGGCAAAAAATAATGTACAAATTTGTTTGCTCTGACCACAAGAAAAATTTCTATATTAATTGTTAGCATCTTTGGATATGGTTCCTGGACCAAAGATATTTTAAGTATCAAAGATGGGAAAGGCCTTCAAAATGTTCAAGATGCTGTTTACGTGTAGCATTTTTCCATATAAGTGAATTTTTTAAAACCTGAAGCACCAAAACATTTTGCATGAACTATTTAGTATAGGAAGCTTTTAAGAGACTTTTTTTTCTTATCTTCTTAGTATAGGTAACAATTTAAATAGTGTAAGTAACATAATTTAATCCTGGTGGCCCAATGTCATAATTACAAACATCAGGTATTCTTTTGCACTGAATTTAATTGTTACCTATGGCAGTAGATTGCAAGAGTTTTTGGACCTTGGTCAACTTAAGCAGAGTGTAAGTTTCCACTGCCCATCTACTGTACATTTTTCAACTTACTGTGAAAAAATTTACTGATAATAGTGTAGTGTCATTGGTGTACTAACAAATGGTAGTAGTGGGGGTAGGGCTGGGTGGAGTATAATATGCATATGTATTTTTGCAATAAGGGTAAGAATGATTGATATTTGACCCCAGTATATGTATAACAGTCTAAATTAGAGGCCAAAATACATAATTACAAGTAACTCACCATGAGCTATATTGATTGTCTTGATAAACTAGGTTACCAGCAATAAAAACAGTTGAAAACCATGACCAGTTTAAGGCAACACTGATGATGATGTATTGATAAAGTATGCCTCCATAAAATTGCAGGAATTTACACTATATTTGCGTGTGCTCGGTGGTAGTGTTGCTGTGTTGTTATGAATGGCAGCTATATTTAGAATACTGAATTGGAGTCCACATAAGCCGTAATAATGTGCTATGATGCCAAAATATAGTAGTTCTTAGTAACTCACCTAGTAGATGACAAGTGTCCCTTAGTCTAACATAAAAATGAAAGCCAGTAACATTACATATTCTTCTTGAGAAATGAGGAAAGAACTTGGGTTTTTGGATTGGTTTCTTGCACACCAGGAGAATCGTTGCATGCACCCCAGAGCATGCTTCTGTAATCACTGACTCAGGAGTGCCTAAGATGTTGGTTTATATTTTTGGGTTACGTATCTCCATCTTAGTTGCTTTTTCTGAGTTCTTACGCCTCTCTTCTTGCTGCTGTAAATGTGCCCTGTGCAGACTTTTAGTATCACAGTTTCTCCAGACTCCCTCATTCCCGTCTCTTCCATTCACCCTAGCTTTGTTTTTCCTTTTACTTCTAATCTATTATGGATGGGAAAACAGGATAAATTAAAGTTGTTTTGAACTACTCTAGAGTTAGCAAGTTGATTCTTAATAAAGATTCTTAGTTTAAGAGATGGATTTGTTTGTGTTTCTGTGACAGCAGTTTCAGATACTCAAGCATTTTTTTCTTCTGGATTCTTGATGTTGTTTCAAAAAGTGGAAGTTGCTGAATAATGACACCTCTGAGTATGTGTGTGTGTGGGTTATTAACTAAATCTAGGGTTTTAGTTTCCTAAATTATAATCAGGGGAATAAAATACTAACCTGCAAGTACATTAATAGTAAAATATATTCAAGGGGACAGCTTTTCAGTGGAACTAAAGATGTTCTTTTTGTTATATCTGTATGTAGTTTACTAGATTTCACTGTAGATTTTATTATATTATCCTCCAAAAGATGTTGGCAGAAGTTTTTTTTTAATTTTGAAGTATAATTTATATATAGTGGCCCAAAGTTTTACACTGATTCCTCCTCTATCTGTAGCCTGATCTTGTATACTTTTTTGTTAAACTACTGTTTTTTAAAAATAAGGACTTAAAGCCTGGTATATGCAGGTGTGTGCAGGTCAGCGTTTATTGGATCTGGTACAAATAAATACAGATTTTTGTTAATTCCCACAGGTTATATTTGAATATTCATACGTTTGAGTTTTCCTTGGATATACATCAACCTAGCTAATATTAAGAGTTTGTTTTTGTGTGCGGTGAAGTGTGTCTGCTGAAGTTGTGTTGTGTTTTGTTTTGTTTTGTTTTGTTTAATAGGATCCCATGGTCCATTATTACCTTTACCAAGTCGTTACAGAATGGGTTCTCGAGATACACCTGAGCTTGTTGCCTATCCGTTACCGCAGGCATCTTCCTCTTACATGCATGGAGGAAATCCCTCTGGTTCAGTTGTAATGGTTAGTGGATTACATCAACTAAAAATGAATTGTTCAAGAGTCTTCAACCTATTCTGCTTATATGGAAATATTGAAAAGGTGAGTTTTCATTTTAAAAAATCATTTTTTTTAAGTTTCACTTTATATGAGCTTCTTTTGCTAGTATATGTAGTAGGAAAATCTGAAAAGGCTGCAAATATGTGTGTCTTCTCATATTTAGGAACTGCAAGTTCTTTCAGTAGTGATCCACATAAGCTAAAAATTCATTAGGTAGGAATTCTAGAAATTGTTTTTTGTAGGTAAGTGATCAGAATAGGATGTTGGTACTAAAAATATTTTTTAAATTACTAATATAAGAAGTCCAAAACAGCAAGTAGTTTAATCAATTACTAGCATATTATAGGCATAAAGCCTATATGTTTTTTAATCATTTCAAAGATATTCTAACATTTAACATGTTGAACTGTGGAATTTTGAAAAAGCAGTTACTTTCTTGGAGCTAGGTATATATAAACATGTCTCAGAGTTTGACCATAGCTATGAATTTTAGGAGAGTTCTAGATTCATATATTTGCCTCCCAAATATTAGAGTTCTAGTATCTTCTGAGGAACAACATACTTTAACCTCAGTCAGTATTTGAAGTTGATCCACTTTGATAAAATGTGTCCAAAACTTTCTGTCTGGAGGCTTACACTCAAAACATAGCAAAACATTTAAATTTCACACATTTTGAAGATCTTTAAAATTATAACTTAATTTTCACCAGATAACTCTGTGGTTTCCCCAGATCTGTGATGTTTTGTTTATTTTTTTATTTATTATTTTTTTCAAAGAGGTCTGTCTTTATTTTTGGCTGCATTGGGTCTTCATTGCTGCGCATGGGCTTTCTCCAGTTGCAGTGAGCGGGGTCTACTCTTCCTGTGGTGTGTGGGCTTCTCATTGCGGTGGCTTCTCTTGTTGCAGAGCACGGGCTGTAGGCGTGTGGGCTTCAGTAGTTGTGGCACATGGGCTCAGTAGTTGTGGCTCATAGGCTCTAGAACACAGGCTCAGTAGTTGTGGCACACGGGCTTAGTTGCTCTGCGGCATGTGGGATCTTCCTAGACCAGGGCTCGAGCCCGTGTCCCCTGCATTGGCAGGCGGATTCTTAACCACTGCGCCACCAGGGAAGTCCTGTTCAATGTGTTATTAATGTTAGTGGTACTTAATAGCTGTTTAGGGACTTTCCAAGGCATGGGTACTATCCTGAAAGATAGTCATACTTTATTCCATCTAACCCTTACAGCACTATATACTAAAATTGGAATAATATAAGAGGATAAGTATGGCTCTGTCAAAGATGTCATGAAAACTTGTAAAGTATTGCCTATTTTTTAAACTGCCCCTTCCTTGCCTAAGCCTTCTTACTGGCAGTGCTGTCTCAAGGCCATCTTGTGTTATTTCTTATATATTATCTTGTTTATTGCTTAAAGCAATAAACAGCACTCTGAATAGTTGGTAATTATTATTTACTTTAAAATTTCTGACCTACCTACTGGAACATAAGCGTTAAGAAGACTATGTCTATTATGTTTGCCATTAAATCTCCAGTACCTAGCACAGTATGTTTATTAGAACATGTTAGGCACTTAATAAATACTTATTGAATGAATAAATATTGATGAGTCCTGCCAAATGTTATTATTATCTCCATTTTAAAAGGAAGTCTGTGGCTCAGAGAAGTGAAGTAAATTGCCCCAAATCACACAATTAATAAATAGCAGAGTCAAGGCAAGCCTATGCTCTTCTTTAGTGTGCTGTACAATAGAATTGTAGTCTTGCTTTTAAACTTTATTGAATTTTGATAAGAATGTCTAATAGCAGAGCAGAATAAAGTTAAGATTCCAGGTGATCTTCTTTGTTTGACATCCACCACCTATAGTACCTTTTAGAAATTCTGTTACTGTAAAAGGGAATTAAATGTTCACCTTTTTGGGATTTTGTATTTACAGGTAAAATTTATGAAGACCATTCCTGGTACAGCACTGGTAGAAATGGGTGATGAGTATGCTGTAGAAAGAGCTGTCACACATCTTAACAATGTCAAATTATTTGGGAAAAGACTTAACGTTTGGTAATTATTTATCTTAAGTGGTAAATTTAAAAAATATTTATCCTTTTTATTAGAGACATTAATTTCCATTTCAGAATATCTGAAACTAGCAGCTATAGTGATGTCATTTTAGACACTTAGGGTCGTATAATTTAGATTTTCCATATTACTTATACCTAGTTTTAGTTTTATGGTCATAAAATAGCATGTTAAAATGAGCAAGTTTTTTTTATTAAAGTTTTCTAATATGAAAGTATATTCAATAGATTTTTCTTTCTAAGTGATGTCTAAACTGTAAGAGTGATTATAACTCAAACTAAATTTAAATATTAGTAAATTGCTACATATGCCTTTTTTGTTAAGATTGATACAGGCCTATATGTTAACATTTTGAGACTGCCTACTTGCTGCTTTTTATCTTAACAAAGGTATGTTCTGTACCTCTTATCTTTCTGATCTTTAGTGTGTCTAAACAACATTCAGTTGTTCCAAGTCAAATATTTGAGCTGGAGGATGGTACAAGTAGCTACAAGGATTTTGCAATGAGCAAAAATAATCGCTTTACAAGTGCTGGCCAAGCATCTAAGAATATAATCCAACCACCCTCGTGTGTACTGCATTATTATAATGTTCCATTGTGTGTCACAGAAGAGACCTTCACAAAGGTAGGCACTGGAATACAAATTGTGTAGAATGTTCCTATTTCCTATTTTAAAATATATCATGTTTTAGCATCATTTTAAAGTCTTGCTCTGTTCATCTTCTGCTTTTGATATTATTGGTATTCTGTTACTTATTTGCTACTTAATATAGTGCATTCTTTGACCAGTATACTTTTCTGGCCTCCATCCTTCACTGGTCTCTGTTGTTTCGTGGCTCAGTCGTTTTGAGAGTTGGAATTAGAATGAGGTACCCTTAGTCCTGCATTCAGAAAGCTCATTTACCATGTCCTTAGATCTCACCCATAGCAAAATTTTATATATCCCTACATTTTTCCCTAACTGTAGGAAATGCTTCAGAAAAGAATTGATTTTTCTGGAACACTACTCCCTACCTTAGGTACTCGATAAACCCTGGTCAGCTTTGAGAATATATATTTCAGTTACAAATCTTGTTTTTATTGTACAACACTAAAATTATATACATAGTTTATAGGATATCACTATTTTAATTGATTTTCTCATGCACCTTGTTAATCTAAAAACATATTTGATTTAATTCATTCATGCCATACTCAAAACTAAAATGCTACCATAAAGTTTACTTTCTGGGGGGAAAAAAGGGTAGGAATCTTATTTTGGCTGTATTTTTAATGGAGTTTTACATTTCTTTGACAGTTGTGTAATGACCATGAAGTTCTTACATTCATCAAATATAAAGTGTTTGATGCAAAACGTAAGTGCACATTTTCTCTTTTGAAGTTTCCTGGTTAATTTGATGATAAGCAAATAACAACTGAATTTGTGTTTCTTTGTTTTATTTTAGCTTCTGCCAAAACACTTTCTGGGCTGTTAGAATGGGAATGCAAAACTGATGCAGTAGAAGCCCTCACAGCACTAAATCACTACCAGATAAGAGTTCCAAGTAAGTAAAATCGTGTCATAATTATTCAGTGGAAGTTACCATCAGAAACATTGTTGATAATTTAAAAGTAATATTTATTGGTTTTTTAATACAGAGAAGTTTGAATTTTAAAAAGGCATATAAATCCCACAACCCTCATAATTCTTATATTAGTTACCTCTTGCTGTGTAACAAATTATTGCAGTATTTAGCAGCTTAAAACAGCAAAACATTTATTATCTTACTATTTCTGAGTATCAGTAATCTGTGTACAGTTTTGCTGGGTAGTTCTGGCTGGTAGTTCAGCCTCTCATGAGGCGGCCTGCCATCAGCTATAATCTGCAGTCATTTCAAGTCTTATGACTGGCGGCTGGAAAATCCACTTCCACTCTCACTCATGTGGTTCTTTGTAGGGACAGTAAGCCACATTGGCCATTTCATGGTAGCTCTTTTCTTTCCAAATGAGTGATTCAAGAAAGATGAAAGCAAAAGGCCAACAAAACAAAAGCCACAGTGTCTTTCATAACCTAATACTGGAAGTAACATACCATCACTTATGCTGTAATCTTGTGGTCCCACTGACCAACCATGGTCCGGTGTAGGAGGCAGGGAACATTGGGGCCATCTTGGAGGCTGACTTCCATAATTCCTGTTGATCTTTTTAGAAGAAAGCGATAAATATATATGGTTAAAAAACTCAAACAGTACATACTGGTACAAATGAAAGTTAAAGCTTTCTATATAACCTCTAACCTTTCTGTCTTTTTCCTTTTATTCCTCCTCCCCAATGTATATATCTACATTTTAAAAACTTACACAAAATGGTTCTTCTATACATACTATTGTGTGCCTTGCTGTTTTCACTTAATATATCTTGGAGCTGTTTTCTCAATCAGCAGGTGCAACGCTACCCTGTTTTTTTTTCCCCCCACAGAGTAGCTATTTTTAGTAGAGATGTACCACAGTTTATTCAATTTATCCACTTCCCCACTGATGAACACTGGTTGTTCCCAATTGTGTTTTTCTATCAGTGCAGTAAACATCCTTATAGTTTCATGTTTTGTGTTTGTAGGGCAGTTTCCTCATAGTGGAGAGCATAAAGGTTTATATTTTGGTAAATGTTGCTAGATTGCCCTTTAAAAAGGTTACACAACTTTACCACCTGTGGTATATGAAAATACCCAACACTCTTACCAACACCAAGTGTTGTCAGACTTTGAATTTTAGCAATATGATAGATGGAAAATGGTATTCCACATTATTTTAATTTGTATCAAATGAAACTGTCACTCTCTTTGTTTATTCTCTCTATAATGGTAAATGGCCTGTTTTTTACAGTGCAAAGAACACTCAAGTATTTAACTTTTGAAGTTTGTGCTGTGTAATTTACTTCGATCTTGGATCTGAAGAGTGTTGAAACTTTATTTTTCTAAATGATAGGAGAAAAATTAGTATTAATTTTATTAGGTGTGATGATGAATGATTGTGGAGGGGGAAAAAAATGAATACACACTGAAGTATTTATGGGTGGAATAACATATATAGGATTTGCTTTAAAATATTCCAGTCCCTCAAGAGTGTGCGGAGAGTAGGTGGATGAAGTAAGACTGCCAAATATTGGCAATTATTGAAGCTATGTGGATGTTTATTATACTGATCCATATATATTTTTTATGTTTGAAATTTTTCTTAGTAAAAAGGTAAAAAATAAGTAGGAATACCTCTTTTCATTTTACCTTTAGTCACAAAAGTAAATTTTAAATAGTGAGTCACGCTTAATTTTTGATGGAAAATTTTAAAAGACTTTATATGCATATTTGAGATATATTCAAAACAGTGTATGAATTGTAAACTCCTTGGAGACAGGTACAATTATTTCTTTTTTTGTCCTCTGCAGTGTCTTGCAAATATTTGTTGATGTATATGCTTTTTCTTTTATAGGAATTTTTTTCCTTAAGGAGCGATAATTTTTTTTTTTTGCGGTACGCGGGCCTCTCACTGTTGTGACCTCTCCCGTTGCGGAGCACAGGCTCCAGACGCGCAGGCTCAGCGGCCATGGCTCACGGGCCCAGCTGCTCCGCGGCATGTGGGATCTTCCCGGACCGGGGCACGAACCTGTGTCCCCTGCATCGGCAGGCAGACTCTCAACCACTGCACCACCAGGGAAGCCCAGGAGCGATAACTTTTAATACTAAAATTCTGGTACATTAAGATACCAGAATTATTTCTGCCTGTTCTGAAAAGTTAAAGAGGAATGTATAAAATGGAAGTATTTTTGTGGATTATACCTTTTTTTTTTTTTTTTAGCAATTTTAAAATTCATATGCCCCGTTGATGATCAGAGATTTAATACTTGCTCTCCTGGAACTTTTTCAGCTCATTGATATCTTCTTACACATTCCAGTCTTATCCCATTTCCCAAGCTATATTTGAATTAACTTTTATAGAGTAATTACCATTGGTAATATTTTCTGGAAAGTAGTTTTGCTGATGGACTTAGATAAGCCTAATCTTGATACTATTTATCTGTAATGTCTAATTCACTAAAAAAAATTGCGGGAGCCTCCTATGTGTCAAATAATGTTTAGAACAATAGGAATGTAGAAATGGACAAAATTCCGGCCTTCATGGAGCTTACCTGCTAGTAGGTATGAACGAAAGAAATCTTGCCCTTACCTTATGTAAAAATTTTCCTTCTTCCAGTACTATAAAAAGGTGAAATATTGGGTCGGTTAAAAAGTTCATTCGGGGGCTTCCCTGGTGGCGCAGTGCTTGAGAGTCCGCCTGCCGTTGCAGGAGACGCGGGTTCGTGCCCCGTTTCGGGAAGATCCCACATGCCGCGGAGCGGCTGGGCCCGTGAGCCATGGCCGCTGAGCCTGCGCGTCCGGAGCCTGTGCTCCGCAAATGGGAGAGGCCACAACACTGAGAGGCCCGCATAACGCAAGAAAAAAAAAAAAAAAATGCAGTATGGGATATAGTCTCTATCTTTGTATAGTCTTTGAGGAGGCAAAACTAATTTACATGACAGGAGTAAAGAATATTTTAGTGCTAAATTAAAAGGCATGGAATTAATTACAAAAAAAAAAAAAAAAAAAAAAAAAAAAAAAGTTCATTCGGGTTTTTCTCTAAGATGTTACGGAAAAACCTGAATGAACTTTTTGGCCAACCCAATAATTTACTCTGCTAACTCAAGGTAATCATGAAAGTTTAAGGGAACTATTAACTTTGTTTTTTAATCTTTACAGATGGTTCCAATCCCTATACATTGAAGCTTTGCTTTTCTACATCATCCCATTTATAAGAAGAGAAGAGCATGTTAGAATTTATGTTTACCTTTATTACAACTTCAAAGCTACACTTCATTTTAAAAAAGAACTAAAATGGTTCATCTAATGTTGCCTTGCTTACTTTGATTCAATATCCTGTTCTGTAATAAATATTTTGCCTTGAGTAAATTTGTTGTAAACTTAAATATTGAATTGCTTTCATTTTAAATAGAATATCATAATGTAGACTATCTACAGCTTTCTTGTAGATTACACAAATATATCATTTCTAATCTTATTTTTCTTCCACAGTGAAAATATATTTGCATTCTTAATGCTAATTATCTGCAAGTATTTTTCCATTGTGTATGAGATTAATGCAGGTGAAAGTATTGCATTTTAATATTATAGAATTCCTATTATATGTTTAGATGTTTAAGTATGTTGCAGTTATTCGTATTAAACATAACTTGTATTTATTAAGTATTTTAATCAAGTTTGAGAATAACATTGCATATATTAAATTTTAAGTACTACAGATTTAGCTGATTTTATATTTCTGAAAGGCTAACAAGACATATGGATACACTTGTACAATATGCACTCAAACTTATTTAAACTGGTTTTTTTTTTTTTTTAAGTCATTGTCCATTTGTATTGACATGCCTCTGTTTCTAGTTCCAGTTTGGAGATTTTATAAAATTACAACAATGAGTTAATGTGTTCATCTTCATTTGTTGCATGTGACTTGATCTTGAAAACACACCTGGTATTTGGCATTGAAATTTTAATAGAAGTTATGATTAACAGTTCCTCTTCTAGGTAATCTGAGATCCACAGATGGGCTTTAGGGAGTCTGTGGACTCCCTTAAATTGTATGTAGAATTTTGGGTACTTGCATTTTTATTTTTTACTCTTAAATCCATCAGTAATATATGTATTTTTCTACATGGTACAAGGTATAAGGATCTAATTTTATTTTTATTCCAAACAGAGATATCTATTTCTTTCAATACCATTTATTAAACATTCTTTCTCCCACTGGATCTGTTTTTTTTTTTTTTTTTTGCTTTTTTTGGGAAAACAACATAATGCATACATAGGCACGTAAGATATAAGGACTAAGCATCGTATTGAGAGACTATACTATAACACACATGTTATCAGGTTCACAGCTTTTTAATAATAGAAAACTGATCTAGCCATTTTATTTTCATCTTTAAAAGAAGGGGGAATATGTTTTATCTACCTAGAGTAACTGTGAAGTCTATAGTTGGCAATAGCAGTTTTGTGATCCTGAGAGTTTTAAACAAATTTGTATACAGAAGTTTCATTTAGATCTTTTGAAAAAGCTTTATTTTGAATTTTAACAAAATTCAAAAAAAGCAGTTTGCCTTAATCCTTTTAGAAATGATGCAGGGGTTTAAAAAATTTTTAAGAGCTATTGAGTAGAAAGTTTAGATGGAAATTAAACACACACGTTAACATTTATTTCTCATTGAATTTTGACAGCAGTGGACCAATGTCCCTTTAGCCCTCTAGATCTAGAAAATCTTAAATTCAATCTAGAAGCATTTTAGACCCTTATCATGGAACCCAATAAATTACGCCAAAGGTAACCTGTGAATGAACTATAAATGTATGATACTGGGCTGTGTACCTAAGTTTACCTGACTTTACAATAAATGAAGCTTTTTTCCCTCTTCTATAAGTACTTTTCTACATTTGTTGCAAAATTGGTATGTCTTAATTTTAAAAGGTAACTTGTGAGTTTATGCAATAGTTGTCTCCTTCCCTTGCCCTCCTCTGAAAATGAAGATGGATGTCAGTGTTATAGATTATTTTGTGCCTAAAATTTTAGGAGACAAACCTGTGGATGGTGACAGGGCTTATTTAATTTATATTTGCTTTAAGTAGTATTGACTTTTAGATATGAATTCTGTCTTAATGCTTTCTCCCCACCAAAGTGACAAGTAAATTCTTCAGATGTAACTGAGTTGGTAGGTTGGGCCTTGCTGATTTATGCACTGGTGTGTCAGTCCTACTCTGTTGCTGTCAGTAATGTCTTTGACAGTTTACTTGGGTATCTTCACTGTTTTTAATCTTTTACTTTTTAAAAAAAATTAATTAATTTTATTTTTTGGCTGCATATTGGGTGTCTATTGCTGCTCATGGGCTTTCTCTAGTTATGGCGAGCAGTGTGCGGGCTTCTCATTGTGGTGGCTTCTCTTGCTGCGGAGCACGGGCTCTAGGCGTGTGGGCTTCAGTAGTTGTGGCTTGTGGGCTCCAGAGCGCAGGCTCAGTAGTTGTGGCTCGTGGGCTCTATAGAGTGCAGGCTCAGTAGTTGTGGCACACGGACTCAGTTGCTCCGCGGCATGTGGGATCTTCCGGTACCACAGCTCGAACTTGTGTCCCCTCCTTCAGTAGCAGGCGGATTCTTAACCACTGGGCCACCAGGGAAGCCCAAGGGTATCACCACTGTTAATGGAGTTTGCTTTGGCAACACCAGCAACATTCTTCCCTTTGTTATCTTTCTGCTTTTAAGAGAACATTAAAGATTAGGTCTTATAGTTGTAAAGAAATAGTAGTTTTGAATTTATTTTTTTAATACTGAAATTCGATTCCATATCCAAATCCCATGAAATATTTGATAATAAATCTACAGAAGTGATTCATGGAATATAAGCTGCCTTTTAAAATTCCTACTTTCCTGCAGAGGGTATTACCCTACCAAATAAAAAATATTTGCAGTTGCAGCTGACATGAGACTTAACAGCACCTTCATGATTTGATTTATCTAAACTGTGTTTTCTAGGACTGAACTGAGAGATGAGGATAAGAATGACTAAATGGGGTCAGTTATGTTTCATGTTTTCTTTACATTGCTATCTGGAGGAATAGATAGGTTGCTAGGTAAATGCTTCTTAGTAGTTATCAGTGATACTCTCTTTCTAGAATAAAGAAATTTTGAGTGCAGAACATTCTTCCATAGTTAGGAATATAAAGCACAAGATTTGCTTTACTTAAAAAGTTCAGGTGACAAAGGTCCTTGTACGAAAGGTAACTTACAATAACCTTCCTGTCTCCATATGGCTGTCTGGCTCAAGAGACTTTCAGTCCATCTGAGGGGCCATGTAAAGAGAGCCTTCTTATTCATAGTACTGCTGGTTGGGCTCATAGAATTCAGCCTTAAAAAAACAATGCCATTTGATGAAATGAAAATGTAAGGTTCATAGGTTCTGTCTCTCAGCATGTTTTATTCAAAGTTTTTTGGGTTTTTTTTACTATAATGATTTCCAGTGTCAACCAAAAAGTAAGTGTGTGTGCAGACATGTTCTTGTTTAAGCCAAAAAAAAGTTGCTGGGGATTTTAAATCTAGTGGCTGTTTAATCTGTGATGTCATTGCTTTTTCCTAAAACCTAGCATTTCCACCAAATGGATTCAAGTGTTAATTAAAATGATTTTATTTTAGTAAGCTTATCATTTTCCTTGCCACCTCAATTTTAACATGCTTTGAACTTGAACAAATACAGTGGATTTTGCTTTACTAGTAAAAGTTTCTTCAATATAAAGCCCCTTATCTGAGGGAACACTTGAAATTCTCTTAGGTTTAATTTATGAATGAGGAAGTTAGAAATGGTAGGTATTGCTACGCCTCCACCCTTCCCTGTTATGTAGAGTAATCAAGGTTTGAGTGAGCCTTACTGAGTCTTGTCCCTCTAGCCCAGTGGTCCTTTTTTTTTATTTTTTGCAGTACCTGGGCCTCTCACTGTTGTTGCCTCTCCTGCTGCGGAGCACAGGCTCCAGACGTGCAGGCTCAGCGGCCATGGCTCACGGATCCAGCCGCTCCGTGTCACGTGGGATCCTCCCGGACCAGGGCACGAACCCGTGTCCCCTGCATTGGCAGGCGGACTCTCAACCACTGCGCCAGCAGGGAAGCCCTAGCCCAGTGGTTCTTAATAACAAAGGTACCGCCCCCTTGGAGGGCATTTTGACAGTTCGTAGGGGTGCTTTTTCGCAGCATGGGGGATACTATAAATATTTGATTGGCAGAGATCAGGAAAAATTGTCCCTTGCCCTACAATGATTTTCCAGTATCCTGTCAGATATTATCCTAGAAAGTAACTCTCTTTTATATTTGTAAACACAAAATATTTTTGTATACAGTACACTGAATTTTCTAGGAATGCAGCTACCTAATAAATCAAGGAAAGAGGATTGTTTTATTTGGAATATTTCCAAGAGTTGTTCACCACTTTGGAAAATTACATCATCCAAGTGCTATTTGAGTTGACATTGCAACATATCAGGGTCAGTTTTCATCTGTAGTGGTCAAATTCATCTCATTTTGTCTTCTGTTGTAGCCATTCCTGAGTATTTATGTATCACTATGCATTTTATTATAATTTTATTTCTCCCTTATATTACAGTTAGCGTTTTGTTTTGTTTTTTCATTAAATGGTGTGTGTGTGCATGTGTAGGTAGTTAGGTAGGTATTATCCAAGAATTTTACTTCAGCATAATAAAAGGGTGTCAGATTGTTTAGGTTGGGAACCGTTGCTTTAAGCACAGTAATCTGGGGACTTCCCTGGTGGTCCAGTGGTTAAGACTTCGCCTTCCAATGCACAGGGTGCGGGTTCGATCCCTGGTTGGGGAGCGAAGGTCCCACATGCTTCGGGGCCAAAAGACCAAAACAGGAAACAAGCAATATGGTAACAAATTCAATAAAGACTTTAAAAATGGTCCACATAAAAAAAAAAAAAATCTTAAAAAAAAAACCCCACAGTAATCTAGTTCTGGGTTGAGGAAGTGAATCTAGGTTAATCCAAAAACAGTGAAGCCTAGGATTTGTGGTAGAGTCGGTGAGGACTCTCCCAAAGGGACATGGTTTGCATGTGTGAGGTAAGCCTGGCTTTGCTCTAGCCATTTTGCTCTCTTGAGAGAAACTAGCTGGAAGAGAAAAGATGATACACAGAGGAGGGTAGAACTAAAGTCACCGTAATTTAGACAGCATACGAAAACCACTGTGAACATAGGTTACATTGATCATACAGTATTAGCTGTATTAGCCCAAACTAATTGCTCTGGTAAATGGTTAGTGGTTACCAGAGACTGGGAGTGGGGAGAATAGGGAGTGACTGCTAATGGGTGTAGGAGTTCCTTTTGGGGTGATGAAACTGTTATGGAACTAGATAGTGGTAATTGTTAACCACATTGTAAATGTACTGAGTGCCACAGAATTGTACACTTTAAAATTGTTAAAATGGTAATTTTATGTTATGTATATTTTAGTACAATGAAAAAAAGTCTGGCCCAGAAATCTTTCCATTCAAACAAGGGCCAATACAGTGCTTCTCTTTAAGCTGGCTAGATACATTGAGAGAGGGAGAGGGGTGTGGGGATATAATTCCAGGTCTGGCTTATGGTTATATTGCTGTGGTGGCTGACAGCTTCTGTGCTCCAGTCACCCTGGACTGTTTATCAGGGGAATTGGGGCCAGAGGAGAGACTGGGGTCATGTGCACAGTGAGCAGTTAGGAAAGGATCTGAGATGGGGAGGGGATGATTCCATGAGTAGAAACTACAATTTCTCTGTGTTCTTAAACCAAAGTAATGCACTGGCTGCACAGTTCAGGTTCTGCTGGGACTCTACTATGTTTTGAGCTACCCTGACTTAATGAGTCTCAGCCTGCAGGAAGACATATTCGTGAATATGTCTAAAATTTCCTTGAAGATTAAGAAACTATTTTACCCACTCTACCCAATTTTATTTAGACTTTCACCTGTGTGCTAACATGTATAGCTGCTTCAAAGTCTTGAAGAGGAATTCAGTAAGAGATTGATTTACATAGAAAACAATACATAGAAACAAAAACACTTATATATATGTAAGTTCTTCAGAGGGCATTAGGAGCCTTTTATCTAAAATTGTTACCGAATCAAATTTGGATCCACTCGCCCACACACTGTAAAGCCAATCTGCTGACGCCAGACTGTGGTGAAGGAAAGTGCAGTGTTTACTGCAGGGTGCCAAGCAAGGAGTCCAGGCAGCTAATGCTCAAAAAAACCAAAACTACACAATGGCTTTCAGGCAAAGGTTTTTAAAGACAAGGTGAGGGAGAGGGTTGCAGGGTGTGTGATCAGCTCATGGACGTTCTTCTGATTGGTTGGTGGTGAGGTAATTGGGGATCAACATCATCAACCTTCTGGTTCCAACCCATCTGGGGTCTACATGCTTGTGGGCAGCGTACAGTTAACTTTTTCCACCTGGTGAGGCTTTCATTATCCGCAAAACAGCTCAAAGGTTATGGCTCAGAATATTATCTATAGCTCTTGAGGAGGAACTAAAGGTCCTTGACTTTGTTTAATGGCTAAACTATTATTATTTTGTCTTGCTTGATTGTTTTCCTTTGTTTCTGCGTTTTGTCACTTCTCTGATTAAATTTATTCTTTGGATCTTGGGAAAGGCCTAGGAAGCTAAAGTTTTTCTGCAGACAAAGGCAGGCAGGGGACTTCCCTAGTGTTGCAGTGGTTAAGAATCCACCTGCCAAGGCAAGGGGACATGGGTTCGATCCCTGGTCCGGGAAGATCCCACATGCTGTGGAGCAACTAAGCCCATGCGCCACAACTACTGAGTCTGCGCTGTGGAGCCTGCGAGCCACAACTACTGAAGCCTGCGTGCCTAGAGCCCGTGCTCTGCAACAAGAGAAGCCACCGCAATGAGAAGCCCACGCACTGCAACAGAGAGTAGCCCCACTCGCCGCAATGAAGATGCAAGCAATGCAGCCAAAAAAAAGAAAAGCAGGCAGAAGATGGGTGGGGGGTGAGGGGTGGGGGCTGGCGGTGGGGGGGTCTGTTCCAGAAAGGTCCTGCTTGGTTACAAAATGAGAATGCAAATGCGTTTGTTTTAGGCCCTTGTGTGATACGTGATAAAACCTGAACTTTTCTGCCTAATACAAAATAATAGGACTGATGCAAATGTCAATGACTACAATCATGGTAGAGCTTTTCTTATTTAGACTGTTACAAGTAACATCCATAGTACTGTTGCTAGCACAAATTCAGACTTGTCCTACAAAGGCCTCATATGCCATGATACCTATCAGCAAAGTGCTGATATCTGCTGAAATTTCCACCCTTGACCAGAGAGACTAAAATAGTTCTACCACCTCTTGTACTTCTTTCTGCTGTGTAATCTTTGCTCCCTACAGTTTCTGCTCAAAACACCAGTCTCTGAGTCAGTAAAACCTGTTATTTTCCTTAGTTTATTTATGTTTCTGAGGAAGGTGGGACTGCTTTGGGGAGTTATTTCCATCACGTGTGACTGAGGACCACGTGGTTTATAAATTCTAGAGAATGTACAGGGATAACATCTTGGAACCTCAGCCTCAACCTCCTCGCCACCAGGTGTGACATACTGGATTGATCTGCAACCTAGAGCTGTATCATGGGCCATGATGCTCTTCCAGTGAGGAGCAGGTAAGCATGTGACTGTGTATAAGGGAAAGGGCAGAGACTGTGAGGTAGGAGAGACCTGTACTGCAGTGATGGTTCCTAGTCTAATTCCACATTGATACAATGTAGAGTTTAGGCTAGATGACATAGTTTGCTAAAGAATACAGTTTTATTCAACGGTGATATTTTTTCTGATTCTTTTTTGACCCAGCAGTTACCACTTGTGGAAAGGGGCTGTTGTAATCAGTAGGGACATAATACTGTACATCAGCTATACTTCAATTAAAAGAAAAAGATAACAAAGAGCTTTACTAGCTTTAGAACTGCTTCTCCCACTGCACACAGGCAGGGAAGCTAATTTATAGCCCTGGTGATTGCCGAATACAGCCTTCAACCTGCCGGACCAGGGAATCTAACCAGAGGATATGGGAAGCTGTGTCGCCCATCCAGTAGCTCTACATACAGTGGGACTTGAACAGAGAGCACAGCCGATGGCTTTCCCCATCTGCAGAGCAAAACTTGTGGCCTCACCTGACCAGGGAATTCAGCGCACGCTTGCCTGATTCAGGTCCCCAGACAACAAGCCATGCAGGCCCTGGCTGCTATCCTGCTGCTCTGCCAGCACAGGGAAGCTAATTCATAGCCCCATGTACTACCATATATAGTATCCAGTCCCAACCATCTAGTAAGCCTGACTAGAAAATCCAGACAACAGTGAGGCCCATCCTTTAGCCTCACTTGGGAAGTGAGCAGTTCTATCCAACTGTTTTCAGGGCAAACCCCCCCCCCCCATTCCCATCCTCAGAAAAAAAAAAAAAAGATCAATAGGTAAAATTGTTAATTGAGTTTTATTTTTGCCTGAATTATTCAGATAGATTTCTTAAATTGATCAGGTTAGTTATTCTCTAGTAATTTTGCTTTTGTAGCAGTCTTAGTGAATAAAGGAAAGGATTAGGCTACCCAGTATCTTGCATCATGAATGCTCATGTGATGATCCTTTTTTAAAAGTTTTTAATTATAATTGACATATAGAAGGTACACAATGAGTTGATTTGATACATTTATAAATTGCAGTATGATTATCACCACCATCGTGTTAGCTAACACCTCTGTCACTTCACATAATTATCGTTTTTTCTCTTCCAGTTTTGAGATATAATTGACATGCAGCACTATATAAGTTTAAGGTGTACAGCATAATTTGACTTACATACATCATGAAATGATTACCACAGTAAGTGTAGTGAACATTGATCATCTCATATAGATAGAAAATAAGATGTAAAAAAATCCTTTTTCCTTGTGATGAGAACTCAGGGTTTACTGTCTTAACTGTCATATATAATGTACAGCAGTGATATATTTATCATGTTGTACCTTATACCCCCAGTACTTATGTATCTTATAGTTGGAAGTTTGACTTCCTTTCTGACCTTTTGACTACCTTAATCCATTTCCCCTTCCCTCACCCTCCATGTGACGAACCTTAAAAATGGTTTAGGTCAGATAGCTTGGATTAGGGTAAGAACTTCCCATCCCAACATAAAGCTAGCTGAGGAGGTGGTTGCTAACAATAGGGGTTCCATTCCATGGGATTCCCAAATGCCGCCAACCACCTGTTGCTTAGATTGTGGGTAAGGTGGATGGGCCCAGGATATGGGTTGGGTTGCCATGATGGCGGGCAGGGAGTGACTGTTGGCACACCTAGGTGTTAGGTTTGGATATCTTGAAAACTGCTCTTCAAAGATCAGCCTGTCTGAACTTGAAGAAATATCTGAGTACACAGATCCTAACTTTCGAGACTTGGAGAAAAGAAGCACGGTAGTTAAGCTTCAAGGAAAAAAAAAATTCTATGTGGCTTTGAGAAAAATCTAGACATTTGTGGTCACAAGAAAATCTCACTGTGCCATTGGCTATCTAGAGGTGAGAGGGATTGATCATAGGCATTTAAAAAACATCTCCGTTAAGTGGGAGAGACTTTACTGGGAGAACCTGGATTATAGTCTGTCTGGACTAGAGTCATACCATATCAACCAAAAATCCTGCTTTGACTGTGTATACATATTGCCAGCTCCCAAAGCTTCTTGAAAGAAATATCTGTGCTGGCAGACAGGTGGCTGAATAAACTGCAAGAAAGAGGGGTATTTTTCAATTAAGGCACAGTTTATACACATGCCAAGATAATATATTGGAATTAAGAAGGGACGGAAACAGAACTCTTACTACATTCTGGTTGTTCTGGATGAGTCAAAAATAATTCCTAATAACTTTGAAGGTAGTATTGTATAATAGAGCACTGGGTTAGAACTTGTAAGGACTGACTTATCCTAGCTCTGCTACTAACAAGCTGTGTGACCTTGAGCAAGTCATTTTTAAAGGAACTTTTAAACAGATTCCTTTTGTGTAAAATGAGAACAATAATATCTGACCTACTTATCTGACAATGAAAAAATACATATAAAAAAGCACTTTTGGTGATGCTCATTATAAATCTTCAGGAGAGATGGGGCACTTCCATTTGAGAGGGCCTCTACACTGTCATGGGATTGACACTTGGGAAGGAAATATAGGCTGCCACAACTCAATCATTGCCATTTTAAATCTGTGTTCAGCTGCTCCTTTGAGAATTTTTCAGCAATATAAATGAATTTTATAGATTAAAAGCAGTGTAGCTCAGGTAATAGAAGATCCAGCAAGTTGATGATTCAAGTTATTTCAACCTATCTGGACAGTTTTGTTTGTTTGTTTTAAAAAAGACTTGGCTCACATCTGGCTTCTCTTCTAAATGGGAGAGAAAGAGTTTAGCACAGACCCAAGGGCATCATGGGGCACTTTCCCCATAAGTGCAGGCAGCCCTGATGATATACTAACTAACAAAGAGTACAGGAGGGACAGAAATCTGGTGAGAACCCTCAAACACAGCTAAGCCTCCCATGGAAATCTTTCCTGAGACCTGCTCATGACACCAGAGCGAGAGGTGGAAGCTGCCTTCTCCATCGGCCCGTCCCCTCCCTTGTGTTGAACAATCCATGTCCAGATCAATAAAAGTCCTCCTAAATTCTAGAGGCAGGCAAAGTTAAATTTAACTATTAGTTTAAAAGAAGTATATGATAGAACTTTACTTTTAATATTGAATATATACAAATTATGTATATTTGTATACCTATCTTATAATAAATGGAGATCTCTTATACAACCAGGATGTGGTACACATAGACCCTTTTATTTTTAGTGAATAGGGAGTTTGGAAGTCGTAATGCTGGATTTTAACACTGTGTTGGCCATATCTGATTTATTTGACAAATATTCCCTTGGTCAAGACTCTTCATCATTCTGGGAAATGGGAAACAATGCGAAAACAATTTAATTCCTAATGACCAATCTATAATATTTTCCAGAAACTCAGTGGTATGAAGACTGCCTGCCTGAATATTTCTGGCTACTTCATGAAAGTACAGAGGTTGTTACATTTCTTTTCTACTCTGTGAAGTAATTTTACGGGACTTGGAAAGGTACCAACTAGATTATAGCAAACAGTACCTGTCAGTTTCAGTTCTGTCTGTCTGGATTTGATAGAATTTTTTTTTTCTCTCAGCTGTTAATATTTCTAGGCTGAAGAGTCACTTTTCTTTCTTTCTCCCTCCCTCCCTCCCTCTCTCCCTTCCTTCCTTCCTCTCTCCCTTCCTTCCTTCCTTCCTTCCTTTCTCTTCCCCTAGTTTAGTTTATTCTAATGAAGTAGCTCTGCTTTCACCAAAGTCCCCAAATTTCCATCATTTACTTGTCCTTTTTCTCAGGTTCTGAGATGCGTCAAGCAGAACTTTATGCCAGCTGTGTAATCACTCCAGTTCATAGGAGGCTGTTTTCCATTTTGTTTTCCTTACCCTCAGAAGGAAGAGTGCTGAGGCGGAAGGAGTGTAGGATTTGGAGTCAGACATCCTAGGTTCATGGCCTCACTCTGTCCTTTATTAGCTATATGAGCCTGAGAAAGTCCTTTAAAAATGTCCTGAGCCTTGGTTGTTTATTAATCTATAAAATCGAGAAGTTAACATCTGTGTGTCTCATTTATCTATTTAAAATTAAATTGTCATAGAGTGAGTGTTGGGTACTGTTACAGTGACCCTATTTTTTTTTTTTCTTTTGTTTGTGAAGGGTTCATTAGACTTTGAACTCCATAGGGCAGGAACCTTTGTATTTTCTTGCCCCTTCCTATCAGTACCTCACCCACAGAGTCAGTCTCCCACATGAAATTATCTTCACAGTTGAGGGCTGTCTCCATTGGTGCCAAAGCCACAGCTTGACCTTGCCTAGCTTCGTGTCTGGGAGGAAAAAGCAATCATGCTTATCAAGGGGAAGATAACAGATATCTAAAAGGAAGTTATAATACTGAAGACCACAGAGTCAAGATTAAAAACTATCTTGACAGGCTGTGGCCCTGGGTTGGAAACAAGGTGAAATTAAACTGTGATAAGAAAAGTTTCCTCATTTAAGTTTAATAATAATAATAGGTAATATTTATTGAGCATGTATGTATGCTAGGCATCCTGTTAAATATACGTGTTATGTAATTCTTATGACAGTCAGATGAGGTAGGTATCATTATTATAAAGATGGGGAAATTTAATGTAACCTATCCAAGGTAGCTCAGCCATTAAGTGGTAGAACCAGGATTCCAACCTATGAGGAGTTCTAAAGCACACACACTTAACTGCTGTGGCAGTTAAGTTAATGGTAATTTGTTATAGCAGGAATAGAAAACTAATTCTGTTGCATTCATTTCCCAACAGAAACCACAGTCTAAATATTAAACCACACTACAATGAGGCTAAAACAAAACTAACAAGGATAGAGAAGCATTAGTTTTCAGATCAGGTCTTACTATTTTCTAGATTGGCCAGACTATTTTGGGAATATTGGGTCAATTCTGAAAGCCATATTTTGAAAGTCATCAGCAAATTAAAAGTGAATCAAGCATAGAGTGATGAGCGTAAGAGTCACAAAATTTTAAAACTTTGGAAATTGATGCATTTTCTACACACCTAGCTTTGTCCTATTCCACTATCTTCTGGGAGTATTGATGTTTTTCATCAAGGTATATAACAGATTTTTTTGCTATTTTTTTCTGATTTCAAAGATTATCAGACAAAATTCAAACATCTCCAGAATATAGAATAGGTGACAGAAGTCCACTCGAATCCCTACTCCTCACCACTCTCAAAGCCTTGCAGGATCTTACTCTTTTTATTTATATATCTATTAACCTATCTATATATGTGTTTATTTATTTATTTATTTTTTGCGGTACGCGGGCCTCTCACTGTTGTGGCCTCTCCTGTTGTGGAGCACAGGCTCCGGACGCGCAGCCTCAGCGGCCATGTCTCACAGGCCCAGCCACTCCGCGGCCGGGGCACAAGCCCGTGTCCCCTGCATCGGCAGGCGGACTCTCAACCACTGCGCCACCAGGGAAGCCCCCTTATATATGTGTTTATATTTTTGAGTAAAAAGCATCACAAGGTTTATAGATTATGAATCTTGAAAGACAAAACCTATTCCAAGATTCTACAAATATTTTCCTACACTTTAATGGCTTTTTTTTTTTTTTAGATTTTTTGGTCTACTTGAGAATTTATTTTTGTGTACTATGTAATATAATGATCTAATTAAAATTTTTTCTGTATGCATAACTAATGGTCTTAACAGAATTTCCTGAATAATCCCACCCAGGTGGTGACCTTTACCATATACTAAATCCCCATGGTGCTTGTGTCTGGTTTTGTATTCTCTAATCTGTTCCACTGGTCATCTATTCCTGAGCCAGTGCTGTGCTTTTGTTTAGATATCTGGCAGAGTAAGCTACCCTCATTCATCTTATTTTTCATACTTTTATTTATTTATTTAAAATTTCTTTATTTTTGGCTGCATTGGGTCTTCGTTGCTGCGCGTGGGCTTTCTCTAGTTGTGGCGAGAGGGGGCTACTCTTCACTGCAGTGTGCAGGCTTCTTATTGCAGTGGCTTCTCTTGTTGCGGAGCATGGGCTCTAGGTGCGTGGGCTTCAGTAGTTGTGGCACACGGGCTCAGTAGTTGTGGCTCGCTGGCTCTAGAGCACAGGCTCAGTAGTTGTGGCGCACGAGCTTAGTTGCTCCGCGACATGTGGGATCTTCCTGGACCAGGGTTTGAACCTGTGTCCCCTGCATTGGCAGGTGGATTCTTAACAACTGTGCCACCAGGGAAGCCCCGCTTATGATGGTTTGACTTAACAATTTTTCAACTTTACAGTGGTGCAAAAGCAAAACTCACTCAGTAGAAACTGTACTTCAAATTTTGAATTTTGGTCTTTTTCCAGGCTAGCAATATACCCTACAATACTCTCTCCTGATGCTGGGCAGTGGCAGCGAGCAGTAGCTCTCAGTCAGCCACTCCATCAAGAGGGTAAACAACTGATACATTTGCAGTGATTCTGTTCCCATACAGCCATTCTGTTTTTCACTTTCAGTAACTGTATTGAATACAGTTATTTATTGAATGTATTCAGTAAATTACATGAGATATTCAACACTTTATTATAAAATAGGCTTTGTGTTAGATGATTTTGCCTGACCGTAGGCTAATGTAAGTGTTCTGAGCACGTTTAAGGTAGGCTAGGCTAAGCTATAATGTTTGGTAGGTTAGGTGTATTGAGTGCATTTTTGACTTATAGTATTTTCAATTTACAATGGGTTTATTGGGATGTAACCTTTCAGTAAGTCGAGGAAGATCTATAGAGAAGCATCAGACTTGGGAACAAAGGCAGAGAGGATGAGTGTTGAGGCACCATCCTGCAAATGAAAATTAAGTGAAAATCTACATATGGAAGGATGAGACTCCCTACACTTGGTCCTCATCCTGCCTCCTTTTCCTTCTTCAAACTAGGCTCTCTGGGCAAAAGATTGAAGAATTCTCTGGAGAACCTGTCTGGCCCAAGGCAAAAATACCACAGCTTCTGACAATTTAGGGTTTCTTGGGAAATAGGCAGTTACCGTACAGAGATGGCTATTATTGAACCATCCTTGCCCATGCATACAGAGCTTTTTAGTATCTCCCTCTTAAACAATCCCTCATGGGCAATGGCAGAGAATGTGGTCAGGCTGCAGGCAGTCCAGAGGCTGCCAGACCTCTCTATATAGCAGACAGTTTGTGGAAACTTTGTACCAGCTTAAGGAGTGTAGTCCATATGGCATGTACAAATTTTCAATAAATGCCTAAAATTTTTTTAAAAGATCAGCTCTTTTGTATCTCCCTCTTAAACATGAATAGACTGCCAAAAATATAGTCCTTTAACATGAAAGACAGAGACCCAAATAGAAAAAAAGAAGTCCAGAGAAAACAGACTACTAAGGAGCAGAAGAAAATTAAAAACAAAATCTTTTACATTCTTAGGGAAATGAGAACGTTTTGCATGAGTGAAACAAGTATGGAATGCTTTTAAACAACAACGAAGAACAGAACCATAAAGAGCTCTAAGAAATTAAAAAATTAAAGTCAATGAATACTAGCAATGAATAATCAGAAATTGAAAGTATTTATAATACCACTTTACAGTAGCATAAAAAATATGAACTGTTTAGGGAATAAACCTGAAAAAAGATGTGCAAGACCTGTACACTGAAAACTATGAAATGTTGCTGAGAGAAATTGAAGAGGATAAATAAATTGAGAGGTGTATTTTGTTCATGGGTTAGAAGACTGAAGACAGTTTAAATGTCAATTCTCCCAAAATTGACCTATAGATTTAATGCAATCCCTATCAAAATCCCAGCAGGCTTTTTTTTTTTAAATAACCTCATTCTAAAAATTCACATGAACTGTGAAGGACCCAGAATAGTCAAAACAACTTGGAAGAAGAAGTACGAAGTTGAAGGACTAAAACGACCTGGTTTCAAATATTATGATACAGCTATAGTAAGCGACACGGTGGTGGTGTAAGACAGGTAGGTCAGTAGAACAGAATAGAGTGTAGAAATAGATCCACACATTGCTGACTGATTTCTGACAAAGATGAAAAGATGAACTCAGTGGCAAAATGATAGTCTTTTCAACAAATGTTGCTGGAACAATTAGATATACATATGCCAAAACCCCCAAAAAACAAACAAAAAACCCTGTAACTTCATATCTTGTACCATATACAAAATTAATTCAAGATAAGTCAAAGACCTAAATGTAAGAACTAAAACCATAAATCTTGTAGACAAAAACATAGAAAAATCTTTGCGACCTTTGTTTAGGTAAAGATTTCTTAGTTATGACACCAAAAGCATGGTCTATAAAGAACAAACTCATAAATTGGACTTCATCAAATTAAAACCTCTGATCTTAGAGAGAGAATGAGAAGACAAGGAGAAAATATCTGTGATGTGTATATATGATAAAGGACTTGTATATGGAAAATATAAAGAACTCTCAAAAATCAACAATAAGAAAACAACCCTATTAAAACGTTTCATCAAAGAAGATACATGAATGATCAATAAGCACATACAAAGATGCTTAACATCATTAATCAATAGGGTAATGGAAATTAAAACTATAGTGAGATACCACTCCATACCTATTAGAATGGCTAAAATTAAGAATTCTGACCATACTAAATGTTGGTGAGGTTTGCAGAGGAACTGGAGCTATCATATATTTCTGGTGGGAATGTAAAATGGTACAACACTTTGCAAAAATAATTCGGCAGTTTCCTAAAAGTTAAACCATGCACCTGTCGTGTGCTCCAGCCATTCACTCCTAGAGAGAAGAAAGTATATGTTCATACAATGACTTGTACACAGATGTTCATAGCATCAATAGCTTTACTTATAAGAGCCCCAAATTGGAAACAGCCCCAGATGTCCATCCACAAGTGAATGAATAAACAAATGGTGGCATGTCTATATATAGTGTCAGTTCTGCCCTGTCCCAAGACCAACCAGATTCAAGGGAAGGGTACACAGACTCCACCTCTCACTGGCAGTAGTGTCAAAGTCACAGTGTAAGAAGAGCATGTGGGATGAGAGATATTGTTGAACATGCCACAGTGTCCCTAGAAATACTAACCCTTTTTAAAGCCCTTCATCACATATCAAAGTCAGAACACAAAAGAACCATTGTCCCATAACGTAGTACAGTGCCCCTGTTTGTTGAGAGCCCATTAACCAGAACAGCTCTGCCTCTGGTTAATGAAAGCTCGTTTCTGAGAGGCAACAGGGTGTGTCCTACCATACACTAAGTGCTCTTCAAGAATTGTCTGAGCTCAAAGAGATGCAGTACAGGATTGTGGCTTGACGGTCAGATGTGAAAATTGTAATTAGTTTAGGTCAACACTTACCGTGGCTGCTGTTTTCAGTGGAGTATTTCTGGTTGCCAGTCATGTCTGTGCCTGGTGTGGCCAAACTTTTTGGCATTGTTCAGTTCTCCTCCAACCTCTAGACTCTTCTAGAAGATGCTCACTCTCTTGAAATTAGACCCAAGGGACTTCCCTGGTGGCCCAGTGGCTAAGACTCTTCCCTCCTAATGCAGGGGGCCCGGATTCGATCCCTGGTCAAGGAAATAGATCCCACGTGCCGCAACTAAGTGTTCGCATGCCACAACTAAAAAAAAAAGATCCCGCATGCCGCAATGAAGATCCCACATGCTGCAACTAAGACCCAACACAGCCAAATAAGTAAATAAATAAACATTGAAAAAAAAAAAGAAATTTCACCCAGGCAGCTATTAAACTAGCTCCTTCATTTGAAAAAAAATTTTTTCTGGTAACCAAATGGCCCCAGTTGATGAGGAAAAAATCTCTTTTTACCAAACAATATCTCCCAATAATGTAGTAGAGTTGATAGCAAATCAACATTCTATAACACCCTTAAAGTCAGGCAACAATTATCAATGGTGTTGAAAGCGTCAGGTTGATGGAAAACTTTTCATATAGAGCCAGAGTGATACCATACAGATTACTTCCCAGTTGCAGGGGAAAAAATGTAACTGTCCCATCATAGGACCACCTTCATCCAGTGGTTGATCTTAGCACCACTAATGGTAGGTCAACCAAATGTTACATGTTTTCTGATGTGCTACACAGATGAGGTAAACAACACTACCTATGATGTATAGCCAAACTTGACTCCACCGAACTTTAATCTCCAGTTGATAAGCAATACAGAAAACAGGAGAAACTAATCAACACTTAAAGAAGTATCCAGAAAAATCCAAAAGATGGCACAGACCATAGCACATCTGGCTTGGTCTGTTTAATAAATCAGTGTTATGAAGAGAGAAACTGTTACTATTTCAGAAGAGAAAATTATTATGATGCAATGTGTGGACTGTTTAAGCCAGATATATAGGACATTTTAGGGATGACTGAGGAAATCTGAATAAGGATTGGTATTAGAAAAGATTAAATTTTATTTATATGGAACAGTAGTAATCATTAAATAAAAATCCAGGTTATAAAATAGTATATATAATATGGTCTGACTTTGGTACAAAAAATACAGAAATATATAGTCGTCTCTTGGTATCCCTGAGGGATTGGTTCCAGGACCCCTTGTGGATACCAAAATCCAAGGATGCTCAAGTCTCTCATATAAAGTGATGTAGTGTTTGCATGTAACCTATGCACTTCCTTCTGTATACTTTAAATTGTCTCTAGGTGGGCTTCCCTCGTGGCGCAGTGGTTGAGAGTCCGCCTGCCGATGCAGGAGACACGGGTTCGTGCCCCGGTCCGGGAAGATCCCACATGCCGCGGAGCGGCTGGGCCCGTGAGCCATGGCCACTGAGCCTGCGCGTCCGGAGCCTGTGCTCCGCAACGGGAGAGGCCACAGCAGTGAGAGGCCTGCGTACCGCAAAGAAAAAAAATAAAAAGAAAAAAAATAATGTCTCTAGGGACTTCTCTGGTGGCGCAGTGGTTAAGAATCCGCCTGCCAATGCAGGTTGGATCCTTGGTCCGGGAAGATCCCAATGCCGCGGAGCAACTAAGCCTGCGCGCCACAACTACTGAGCCCACGTGCCACAACTACTGAAGCCCAAGTGCCTACAGCCTGTGCTCCGCAGCAAAAGAAGCCTCCGCAATGAGAAGCCAGTGCGTCGCAACGTACAGTAGCCCCCACTTGCTGCAACTAGAGAAAGCCCGCGCACAGCAGTGAAGACCCAACACAGCCAAAAATATTTAAAAAATTGTCTCTAGATTACTTGTAATAGCTAATTCAGTGTAAATGCTATGTAAAAAGTTGCAAATACAATGTAAATGCTATGTATTAATATATTGTTGCCAGCATGGCAAATTCAAGTTTTGCTTTTTGAAATTTTCTGGAATTCTTTTTCCCTAATATTTTCGATCTGCAGTTGGTTGAATCCATGAATGTGGAACCCAGGGATACAGAGGGCCAACTGTATATGCAAATTGATTGTCTAAACTGAAACACTTAGGAGAATAAAGGGGGGCACTATTGATACTTACACCAGGACAACAGATATAAATTGGTTCTTCCAGGTGAGCCAGGAGAATAGCCATCCTAGAAGCAGCTGTTCTCAAACCTCATCGTTCTGTAGAGTTGCCTGGGAGTGGGTGGGTGTTCGGTATGTAAAATGAAGTTTCCGAGGCCCCATTCCCAGAGATTCTGACTCAGTAGCTCCAGGGTGGCCCAGGAATTGGCCTTTTTCACAAGTGCCCAGGTGATTCTCATGCTGGGACCAGTGAGAGAATGGAGCTTGGCCTAAAGCAGTTTTTCTGCTGATGTCAACACTAAGCAGGGATTGGCTAATCTTTGTGGATATATTTAACTGAATTCTGCTTTTTTTTTTTCCTTCTTGAGTTAATGACTCAGCAATCCATCTGTTGCCTATTAAAAGAGACAGAAAAGTAGAGTGGTTAAATGAATGGCCTCTGCAGTCTGATAGAACTGGTTTGAGCACCAGCTTTAGCACTTATTAGCTGTATGACACTGGGTGTGTTTCTTAACATCTCTAGATTTGTTTTCTTTTAGGTAAAATAGGAATATTGATAAAGTTATGAGAATTAAATGAGATAATACATTTAAAGCATAAAGTAAGTCTCAATAAACAGTAGTTATGACTGTTATTATGATCACTATCACTATTACTGAACAGGCAGGCATTGCACTGGGCTGACCCTGGAAGTGCGTGATGTGTGTCACTGTCTCTCAAATGTAGGGTGTCCCCTGGAAAACAAAATGAACTCCTCTTTCCTGACCCGCACAGATGATTCATAAATGCTTGGTGAACAGCTTTACACTGCACATCTGTACCCTGACAGCCTCTGAGAAGTCTGTGGAACGGTTTCCTGAGTCTTTGGCATATGGGAGTCCTACACAGCACGGCTGCTTCAATATTGTGTTCCGAAATCTCGGTTCTGGTTACTGTGGAATAAAAAGCTGAGCACAGGAACTAGAGGGAAATTCTCCAGCCTTTTGAACTCAACTTGTCCTTTCTGGGTATGTTTTATTTCTTATCCAACGTAAGTCTAAGAAGGCAAGATTTTCATGGCAACATAATGATTGCTACCCAATAAGGGAAGATGATTTCCTGAAAGATTCCTGCTCTTTTCTTAGCAGGTGGAAACTTCTGTGCGCTGCAGAGGCTGTGTGCTGTTATTGTCCTTCCTGGGTTCATTCTTTCCATTCTGAGACAGGAAACAAAACATCCAGAGGAAAAAATTGGTAGTTCTGTCCCTATTTGTACTTACTGGTTGGGGGGAGGGGGTGGGGACACTGGTTTTGGGGTGTTTTTTCGCTTTGTTTTCTTTGTCTTTTATGCTTCCATCCTGTAACATTATCACCTATATTTTTTGAAAAGTCAAGATGCATTGACACATGGCCTGGTAAAATATTTGAAACTGGAACTGTCCTGAAAACTCTGGGGCTTCTGGTTGCTGTGAGTACTTCCTCCTGGAGGAGTCTGGGCAGCTCTGTCCAGATCCATGTGAGGGATTAGAAAGGGTGCCCCGGGCTTCCCTGGTGGCACAGTGGTTAAGAATCCACCTGCGAATGAAGGGGACACGGGTTTGAGCCCTGGTCTGGGAAGATCCCACATGCCGTGGAGCAACTAAGCCTGTGCGCCACAACTACTGAGCCTGCACTCTAGAGCCCGTGAGCCACAACTACTGAGCCCGCGCTCCTAGAGTTCGTGCTCTGCAACAAGAGAAGCCACTGCAATGAGAAGCCCACGCTCCGCAACAAAGAGTAGCCCCTGCTCGCCACAAGTAGAGAAAGCCCTCGCACAGCAGCGAAGACCCAATGCAGCCAAAAATAAATAAATAAATTAATTAAAAAAAAAAAAAGGGTGCCCCAGGTATGTCCTACTTTACTTCATATAAGGCCCAGAGGCAATTTTACCCATAAGCTTTAAGAAATTAAGCTTCTGCACCCCTCACTTGCCAGGGCCTTGTTCTTTCTAAGGCACTGGGAGGAGGCCTAGTGATGTGTTCATATGTTTGTGTATAAATAGCAAAAATAAGATATTTTGTATTGTTTTCTATTGAAGATGATCTCAAAAATTTTATAAGCTTTAGGCCCTACGAATCTGGATCCACTCCTAACAAGGATTTCCTTTCTGGCCACACCTTTACATAACCAGATGGTAAGCAGCTTCAACTGCAGGCCAGGACACGCTGGAATGCCAAGGATCGAGGGGGAATGCAAGAACAGAGGAGTGTTCATCACTCAATTAGCTACTGGAATGCAGAGAAAACTGCAAGCTGAAGCAAGAGCATACCTCCTGAGGGAAAAAAAAAAGTCATAGACTCTGGTCTGGTGCAAAGGGTTCTTTCTTCAGAGGGATGGGTGCTTAAGTGGCACTAATCAGTTATTTGTTTAAAAGTCTTTGAGAAAAATTAGTGATCTACCTTTAAATCCTCCACATATAAAAATACCATTGCCTATGTGCTGTGATTCAACCACCCCAAGCCCTGGAAGGGTTGTCTCCTGCAGTGGAGAGAAACTTCCAGTGGCTCCTGCTAGCCCCAACTACTTTGCTAAGTATGTGACTTTGGCCAAATTATTAATCCCTCCAAACCTCACTTTCTTCCTCTTTAAAATGAGAGTGTTGGATTAGGCAGCCTCATTCTGAAACTGGAATAATTTTATGGTATGCAAGTAGAAGTTAAATGTTTTCTATAGTGATACAAGGATATTTCCACGGGAAAATAGGAGGCACGTGTTGGGAGGGAAGTTGACATATGGAGAAAAATTGTACCATATGGGATTAGGAAATTAAAAATTATCTCCTCCTGCTCAGTAAATGTGCCAAATATGAGCCTCTCACCCTAAAAACTGTTTTTCTTTTAGCAAATGAGAAGACATTATGAGCATTTCCAAAATTAAAAAAATATTCATGTCACGTCAAATGTGAGATGGGTGTAGGCAGTGATGTATTAGGTTCTAGGAAGGAAATTTGTATTTAAGATGCGCTCTGTGTTATTTGGGAGACGACAACTAAAATAAGACTATCCCAGGGGAAACAATCATCAAACAAAGCTGATAAGACATAACCATGAGCCAGAATTGATAACGGGCTGATTTAGTAAATCATGGTGCATCCATTCTATGGAAAACTATGTAATCATCAAATAGAATGAATCACATTTATATGTATTGACTTGGAAAGGTGTAGAAAACATATTGCCAAGTGAAAATAAGCAAGCGTTGAACAATATGAAGGGAATGATCATGTTTTTAAAAAAGCAAAACTGAGACTCTAAATAGGCAACTCTGTGTTTGTATAATAAAAGTATGGAATGATACACACCAACATCCTGCCACCAGTTACTTTAAGAGGGTGGGGTTAGACAGAGAAGGAAGAGGGAATTACTTTTATTTTTTTATCTTTCTGTAATTCAGTTTGTTTAAATTGTTAACAATAAGTGTGTATTATAATTTTTAAAAGTGCTTTTGTAAAACAAACAAACAAAAAGCATAACCTTTGTTTCCTCAGGCCTCACCAGTGTGTGGATGTATGTTGGCTCATATGGTTCCATATTTCACTCTGCAGTACCCCCAGCTCTGCACCAAAACTCACCGGGTGACTTCAGGGCCAGCCCTCTCCTATTTGGGAAGGGGCCTTAGTACAGCTCCGAGGCAGATGCCTGCCCTGAGGGGGTGCTGTCCATGCTCAGCCCTCTGCCAGAGCTGCAAGGTGGCACCCTGTTCCCTCGGATTCCCGAAATCCCAGCAGCGCCTTTGTTGGGGAAGGAGGAATGCCTTTCCTCCCCCTTCTCCATCACCCTTTGCTGCGTGGTCACCATGGGGGCCCGCCTGGGCTCCGCGAGCACATCAGCCCTCCCAGGCTGGTCCCACTCTTCAGAAATGCCTGGGCCCTCTATGTGGGATCCGCCTCCGGGGGCAGGCCCACACACCATGAATGCTAAGTTGTGTGGGGAAGGCAGAAATTCAGTGAAGGGAAAGGCCCAGGGTCCAGCCGGGGCTGGAAGGAGGGATGGAGATCGGGGACATCAAACTGTGAACCGTAACGCCGGCCGTAGCGAGAGAGTGGAGCGAGAGTGAGAAAGGGAGAGGCAGCCGGCCCACCACTGTTGGCCAGTCTGGGGCGCACTCTGCTTAAACACAGTCTCACTGAACATCTGTATCAGAGAAGACCACTCTGTGACCCTGATGGATCGAGACAAAAACAGGATCCCTCTGGAATCATGTCGTAATCCAAGCCAAGAAATTGTCCAGACCACAAAAATGGCCACCAAACATTCCCCTGTCCTGGGTAACATGAGTGACTTTGTCTTTAGCAATTACAGCTGTGGGCTCGCCTTGTTCCTCCTGCCTTCTAGATAAGGAGTAAGGTACCAATCCTAGGATCATCCCTGCTTCCTGACAACATCCAATCCAGAGCAGAGCCCCACTTCCTTGAACCCTCCCCAGAATCACTGAACACAAGCCCAAACCCTATCCTAAGCCCTTTTTTAACACCGTCTTACTGACGGTACGCAGTCTTCTCAAAAGAAGTGCAATTGTTGCAGCTGGAGAAAATGAATGACGGGGGCATGCCACGCAGCGTGTCCCATGCAGCAAGCCTTAGTGAGTTAGGGTGGAAGAAGAAATGATATAGTTAGGGACACTTCCAGAAAGGCAGCCAAACTCTGGGCTGGTGGGGACATCAAGAGAAGCAGGTCCCCTCAGAGTGCAGCAATCAGCAGAGGGATGCCTACTTCTAACCCTTAACTCCATGGGCTATAACACCTTCCACTTGTGCATTGTTGCCAGGGCTTTGCCATCACACAGAGAAGGGCTGCTTCTAACTGGAAGGATGCTGCTGAGCTCTGAAGGTCAGTTCTGGCTTTCTTCCACATTTTACTGTACGTGAGTGACCAAGGCAGGCCATTCCACTTTGGCCCGAGGGCAACTGACTCCAAGGAGGAGAAAATAGATGACAGATGTCAAGAGCTGCATTTTGCAACCAGTGTTTTCTCACCAGTGCTACCTCCTGGGTTTTATAGTTGATAGCACCCCAGTAGACCTTCACGCTAGCACATCCCTCCCTTAGCAAGGAACTTTTGGATCTGGAGCATTTGTATTTAAAAACAAACAAAACCCAGGGTGATTCTGAATGACATTAAAAAAAAAAATCCAACATGTACCATGCTGCAGATGGTGTTCAAGAGAGGAAAGTCAAGTCAACAGCAAGTTGCCCCTGTGATTTGAATCATCAAATTAACTAATGTTTATTGGGCACCTACTTTCTACGAGGCTGGCCACTGAGGAATTAAAAGATAACTGAGCTGGGCTTCCCTGGTGGCACAGTGGTTGAGAGTCCGCCTGCCGATGCAGGGGACACGGGTTCGTGCCCCAGTCTGGGAAGATCCCACATGCTGCAGAGCGGCTGGGCCCGTGAGCCATGGCCGCTGAGCCTGCGCATCCGGAGCCTGTGCTTTGCAACGGGAGAGGCCACAACAGTGAGAGGCCTGCATACCGCAAAACAAAAAAAGATAACTGAGCTGATCTTTGTCATCTAGTGGGGATGCTGAAAGTATATCAAAAAATCTAGGGGCTTCCCTGGTGGCTCAGTACTTGGGAGTCCGTGTGCCAGTGCGGGGGACACGGGTTCAAGCCCTGGTCTGGGAAGATCCCACATGCTGCGGAGCGGCTGGGCCTGTGCGCCACAGCTGCTGAGCCTGCTCTCTGGAGCCCGCAAGCCACAACTACTGAAGCCCGCGCGCCTGGAGCACGTGCTCCGCAACAAGAGAGGCCACCGTGGTGAGAGGCCCGTGCACCGCAACGAGGAGTGGCCCCCGCTCGCCACAACTGGAGAGAGCCCGCGCGCAGCAACGAAGACCCAGCGCAGCCATAAATCAATCAATCAATCAATCAATCAATCAATCTATTCAAAAAAAAAATCTAACGAAAAGGCATAGGAAATATACCCAGATCACCATGGTAATGGGAAGAAGGGGATGATTACATCTACTGGAAGGATCAAGGTTGTAAAGTTTGGATTTTAAAATCAGAAAATGATCTTGAGGTGTTCTTGATCTGGGCTTCAGTTCATCGGCCAACAGCCATGGACATAGCAGTCGCCTCCTTGCCCCTCTCCTGGAGCGTGTGAAGGTCCTGGTCCCTAAGACATCCTCTCTGACCCTCCATGTCTCTGCCTTGTGCGCCAGCAGCCTGATAGAAGGACAGACTCAGGAGAGAGTCAACTGCTGCTCAGCTCTCTTGATCCCTAAGGAGTCTCATCCCCAAGGTGCAGAGGCCGTAGGAATTGGAAACTGATCATTATAAGACTCTCAGAGACTGGAGAATAATGATCAGAAAAAGGGGTCACTAGTGTCAAAAGCGTAATTATGATAACTCATTCAGCTTGCTGAAAGAGAGTGGAGGAATTGGGAATTATGTCCCTATGCCTAGACAGTCTCCCTGCTTGATTTAACATGGTCACATTTTTTCCTGTTTTGAGAATGAGAGGAAGACAGATGCCTACTTTATTTTTATTATTATTATTTTTTTGCGGTATGAGGGCCTCTCACTGCTGTGGCCTCTCCCGTTGCGGAGCACAGGCTCCGGACGCGCAGGCTCAGCAGCCATGGCTCACGGGCCCAGCCACTCTGCGGCACGTGGGATCTTCCTGGACCGGGGCACGAACCCGTGTCCCCTGCATCGGCAGGCGGACTCTCAACCACTGTGCCACCAGGGAAGCCCCAGATGCCTACTTTATAAATATAAAAACATAGCACTAGAGGGAATTCCCTGGCGGTCCAGTGGTTAGGACTCCGCGGTTTCACTGCCGAGGGCCCAGGTTCGATCCCTGGGTGGGGAACTAAGATCCCAAGATCCCACAAGCCATGTGGCACACCCAAAACAAAAAACAACCCCCCTGCCCCCTGCCCCCCTGCCAGCACTAAGGTTTGTATAACTGTTGATTCGGTGAAGGAATCCAATTAGCCTGTTTAAACCACACATTAAAGTGTGTGTGTGTGTGTGTGTGTGCGCACGTGTGCGCGCCTTAAGTCAATAATTTAAAATGTTAACACATTTCCAAGGTGCCTCGAGGGGAAAAATTTGGTTAAATTTTCAGTGTGAAAGTGACATTGGCATTTTGTAAAGAACACTCCAGGAGACAGTAGTTCCAATGGTCCCCACCCCGTGCCACCCAGAAGTATTGGGTGTATATCCTAAAATCTTCAAGTATCTGGAAAAGTGGTTTCCTTCTTAAAATGGATCATATCCTGCTCTGAGTGCAGGAATCTGACTAATTAGGAGAAATCTTCCCCAACTGCGATAATTCAGCCTGGGGTGGGTCACCATGGATTAAAGAGCTGTCTTTGGATTCTCACTGGGAGGGAGCCAGGGGCTGAAAGCAATGTTCCTTCCATAGAGAGAACACATCTCTTGAGAAGTGAAAATACTTTTCCAGCAAAGAAACTACTACTGATTCAATATTCAGTTCCGATTTCTGTGTCAAATGCTGGTGTGGAAAAGATTCTTGTGTTATGGGAAGTCTCTGGACTGATGACTACAACAGATTGTGCACAGAGACAATATTAAATAAACGTTGAGCTTTAAAAGTGCTGTGAATAGTCAGGTATTTACAAATGAAGTGATGAGATGAGATTTGGGATTTGCAACTTACTGGAGGAGAGGATGTGGGGTACAGATGAAACAGAACTGGCCGTGTGTTGATAATTATTGAAACTAGGTGATAGGTCCATGGGGGTTCATTATACTATTTTCTCGACTTTTGTGAACATTTGAAAGTTTCCATATAAAAAGTTAACAAAATCCCCGAAAGTATGACTTTGTCTTGTTTGAATGAAAGATGTTTTTAAAAATAGATAATTCGGGACTTCTCTGGTGGCTCAGTGGTTAAGAACATGCCTGCCAAGGCAGGGGACATGGGTTCCAGCCCTGGTTTGGGAAGATCCCACATGCCGCGGAGCAACTAAGTCCCTGCACCACAACTATTGAGCCTGCGCTCTAGAGCCCGTGCTCTGCAACAAGAGAAGCCACCACAGTGAGAAGCCCGCGCACCGCCACAAAGAGGAGCCCCGCTCACCGCAACTAGAGAAAAGCCCACGCGCAGCAACAAAGACCCAACGCAGCCAAAAATAAATAAATACAATTTTAAAATAATAAAAAATAAATAATTCATAGAAATTGCTTACTGAAATATAAAATATAGCTAATATTATCGGTGCTCACTGTGTGCTTGGCATATAACTTTATACATATGTAATTATGTATTTTATGTAATGTACAGATATACATGTTATTTTAATTTGTATACATAATTTAATCTGTACATATATTAAATACACACACGTGTATGAAAGTGTATCAATTCGTTTAATTCCTGTCAACAACCCCATGAGTTAAGCTCTATGTAAATTACCTGCATTTGCAGATGAGGCAATGAGGTGATATGCAGGTTAAATAACGTGCCCAAGGTCGTTAAGCAGATTTGAACGCAGTCAAGACTCCAGAACTCACGCTCCTTCTTAAACAGCACCTCTGCTGTTGCCTGTATCCAAGCTGTTCTGTACATTTTCGCCAGCAACTTCCCGTATCAACTTATTTTTAATTTTTAAATTGATTTGGGAGTGGTGGATGGGCTGGAAATTTTTTTTACAAGACTGTTCAGCAATTCTGCTGAAGCCGCCTGTGCCCCTTGGCCCCAGGTGCGGGTTTGGCGGGACCCAGCTCCCGGGGTGCGGTCGGGCGGGTTGGCCCAGGCCAGTTACCCCGGGTCCTCCGTTGCCGGACCCGCCCCCGCTGCTGGAGCGGCGAGCGGGCCGCCGCGTGGCGCCACCTGGTGGCCAGAAGCCCGGCAGCGGCGCCTCCGAGGGGCGGGGCGCGCGGTCCTCCCGGGGGACGAAGCAGAGGGGTGTCCTCGCGGTTACAAACCCAGGGCAGATGGGCCGCCCTTCAACTCCTGTCTGAGTGGAGCAGGCCTCCGGAGGGCCATCTGGGCCCGGCCAGGGAAACTGGGTGAGCCCTCCCTCCAAGCCGCCTGCCCAGCCCGAGGCAGGGCTCCCCTTAGAACCTGCTCCACCTTCGAGAAGTGGGAATTCATTTAAGAGGGGGTGATTTTGCCTAAGGGCTCTGAAAATGAGCCCTTAAATATTTCCAAGCACTTAAAATTCATGTATTTTTGCATATAGGCATATACTCATTTCTTTGTATCCTCACCTCTTTCCAGAAAGTGTATTAAAGCTGGAATTATGTCCAATTTTTTTTCCCTCACAACAGTCATTTTAGGCTTGTGAAGGCTTGTGATGACCCTCAGAGCCCTGACCTATGGACTAAGCAATGCCGACCAGAGTGTGTGGAAGGGCATCTGGCCGCAGAATTGAGCACCTCCTTGACTGGCAGACCAGCCCTTCCCCCTGGCGCTGGAGGAAAATGACACAACCGGAGAGGCAGAAGAGTACTTTAGGGCCCTGGCAGAGGGCACAGTGCTCCAGAAGGTGCAGCCCCCATCAGAGCAGGGGCCTAGGTACCAATTCTCCCTCTTCCATTAGCCTGGCAAGAAGATCGGTGAGACCTGTGTAACTTTCTACCTGCACAAGGTGAATTCCCAGGACTTCATTGGCTACCTGAACCTGAAGGCAACCCTCTATGGCACATGCTCCCTTTCCTATGGTTTGCATGCCTTGGGGCTAAGTGCATCCTGAAGGAAGCTCTTTCCTGGGTCCTCTTCAGCTTGCAGGCCACAAGCCACGTGCTGCTTGGCACCTCCTGTTACATGAAGCAGGTCCTGGGTGCCACAGAGGGAAGGCAGCCCCTCCAAGGTGGCCCCTCATCCAGACCTGCCCAGAGATAATTCAGTGAAGGCCCAAGTATATGGAGCCTTTCCTGGCCCAAGACTAGACTGGCCATCTAGTTTACTTTGCGAATACTGTGTTATTGTGCTTAAGGGCACCCCTCTCCATGAAAAGGCAAGGTCCTAACTGAAGGGTGAAGTCATTTGTTACGTCACTCTATTAAGGAGGAGGAACATTTCTCAAATCTGATCCTGAGATCTGAGCAGGGCATACTTGGGTGGGCTGCAGAGCCAGTGATCTCACTTTTTTTTTTTTTAACATCTTTATTGTGGTATAATTGCTTTACAATGGTGTGTTAGTTTCTGCTTTATAACAAAGTGAATCAGTTATACATATACATATGTTCCCATATCTCTTCCCAGGGATCTCACTTTGTATAGAGATAGAGGATGTCAAGATTGCCAATGAGGGGACTAATGGGGGCAGGGCTGGAGAATGGTGTAGAAATGAGGGACCCAAGAGGGATTAGTGAAGACTCGTTTCAGACCCCTTGGGCAAATGTGTAGGTCTCTCAGATACTGAGTGAATTGGGGTTTAGTGCTGTGAACTCTGGGGACAAATTAGCTATGTTGGAACCAACCCCCATATGGCAATGCCACTTGTTCTTAGCAGAGTCAAGAGAAAACCAACAGACAAGGGAAAGTGTGGTTCTACTCTTAGACTAGAGATGGGACAGAAGGCTGTAGCCCCTGGGTACCAGTGCAGTACTGACTTGGTAACTGAAGAGCACCCAGAGGTTAGTGATGGAGTCGGGGCTCCTTAGATAACCATCCCTTCCTCTTTGACTTCTCCTTCTGATGCTAAACCTTGCAGGATCTAGGTTTAGTTTTATTTAGGAAAACATTTTTCCTGTCATCCATGGTTCTGATATGAGCCAACAGGGAAACTGGTTAAGAAGGTAAATGCCAAGCTTGCATTAACAGCAAGCACAGCACCTGGGCCAAGGGATGTAACTATCTCACTGTAGTATACTTATTCTTTGCTGGTTGTCACCATTCCTCTGTTGGAAGGAGGCAGAGATGGCTGGGTCTTGGCCAGCCCTCACGGCTGGGTGAGCTTCAAGCACTCCTTTTCCCTCAAACTAAGTGAAAAACCTCTTGGGCCCCCTTTATCTGACCTTTTTACTCGGTTGATGAGAAGGCCTGGCAAAGCGACCACATTATTTCTCTTGGCCTAGAGTAGAGTGCTAGGCCAGCCACTCCCTATCTCCTTTTCCTGGCTTCACCTTGGTCCTGCTGGCAAGGGCAGGTTCCATCCCCGTGCAAGGCGCAAGTCCTGGTCCTTTTGGCTAGAGGCATGTGCTTCTGCAGGATGGAGATCCTGAAAAGGAGAGTGGAAGAGGTCAGAAGAATGCCCACCTCCATACCCTCAACCAGATTCCAGCTGCCTCCTCTCCTAGGGTGGACTAAGGGAGCCTCGACTTTCCCCTCGTGGCTAAAGTGTCCATGACTCTGGTCAAACCATCTCTCTAAAGAGATGTGTGTTCCATTAGCATACAGTTAGCTAAAAGGTCATCCAGATGACAGGCCTGGCAACCAAGAAACAGTTGTAGTAACTAAAGATGTTTGGTTTAGGATAAAGAAGGCATGCCAAGACCAGTCTCTCTTTTAAATATTCAGGAGGTTCGTGGAAGAGAAGATATTTTTTTTTGGGGGGGGGGGAGGATTAGAGGACAAAATTGGGACCGAGGAATAAGGTACTAGAAAGTGGATTTTTTTTTTTTTGCTTCAATAGTAAAACTAGCCCCCATGGAGATATTCAAGGAGGTATTTCTGACCACATGGTGGTGCCCTGGGAAGGAACGTCCTGCTGGAAAGCCATCCATTCCTGCATCCCTTGTCTCAGGCTTTCTGGAACAGTCCTATTTTCAATATTCTGCCTGTGACGGTGACTATAAACCATCACATGTCCCAGAAACTCCAGTATGCCCACATTCACTCCATACCCCTTTGAAAGCCTCTTGATCTTGGAAACAGAATAAGGATGTTTTGGCAAATATATTCTGACTTGTGGTTCGTAAAATATGGGCAAGGTGCTAGGGTTTTATCCAACTCTGAAGGTCTGTAACCTCACATTTATCAGACAAGGTTAAGTAATCACTTTAGATTATCTAATGACATAGTGGCAGAATAGGAGCTAGAACAAAGGATCTGACTTCTCTTTGGATGTTATTTGAGGCTTTTACAAATTCTGGCTCAAGAGGGGCCAGCTGTCCGTGATGAGATACAGGAATCATCTCTTGGTTTGGAACAAGCTTTGCCTGCTCCATTCTGCAGGTCTTTACTCATCCCTCCCCCCTCCTCAACACATCTCCATAGTGATGGCTTTCATATGTTAGTTCCGATGCCCCTGGCACAGTATGAAACCAGACAGAGTTCACTTCTGGGCTGAGCTGGTGTTTTTCCACAGGTGAGCTCTCAGCTGTATGTATATCCATCTACCCTTGGCAAGGATGAGCCCTGGTGCAATCCAGTGTCCCTAAGCTAGTGGTGTATTTGGAGAGCCTGCTATTGCCTTGGAGGCTGTTAAGTCCTTGAGGGCAAGGCACACGGAATCATTACTCTGAATCTTCAGGCAGCTAATAAGGTGTTACAGCCTGCAGGCATTGGATAGATATTTGGTGTTTGCTTCTCTTCTCCCACATGAAATCTCAAGATTCCGTCATCTGGGGAGTCAGTTCCACCTGGTCACTCCTCTTCCAAGCTCAGCTTCGGGAAATAAGGAGTGTGTCTTCCCACATACGGCTCTGTTTTCAACTTAATGTTTATGTGAGTACCTAGAAACCATGGTGACAGGCGCCATAGAAATAGAAAGAGCAGGGAGGTGGAATACAGAAAGGGAGGACCCCAAACACCAGGGGGCCGGAAGAAGTGTCTTTGTGACACCAGTGTTTATTTTGAGCTGGCAGGAGTATTTATCATGTCTTTGTGCACAGCCTCTCCCCTGGGAACGTAAATGCCATCCACTTCCTTATGCACTTACATCCTCCTGGTCTCCAGAGGAGGAGAGATGCTACATTCAGTGTATAAGGATACACATCATCATCACTACTTCTTATCTTTGTGCCACTTGTCACTTTTCAGTGCACGTTCACGCACATTACTTTCCTCATTGGATCCTACCTCAGGGCAGATAGTATTCACTCCTATTTTTCTGATGAATTTGATGTTCAGACTAACTTGTCCAAAGTCACATGGCAAGTCAGGGGTCAGAGCTAACCTTCAGCTCTGCTTCCTTGAGCGGGCTTCCCTCTGCTAAGATTGGGCTGTGCAACGATGGAAATTCAAAGCAGGCGGGACCGATGGCTAGTGCATTTTGGCCAGTGTCATTCAGGTTAGAATGTGCTGTGTGGAGTGATCTGAGTCATGGAGTGACAGCTGGCACTGCTGCAAGAAGCCCACAGAAAACGGTGATTGGCTGCAAGAGAAATTTTGCTAATTTTATGTCCTGAGACAAAGGAAAAGGTAAACCATAAATGGACCCTGTTTTCAAGGCCGATGGCTCCTTGCCAGCACAAGTGAACTTCAGTGCTCTCAGCTTGATCTGCTCTCAGCTTGATCTCCTTGAGCGGAGTCTGCTGATCCTGAGAAGGGCTACACAGCTGTCTCTATCCCTCCTCAAAGCAGACTGAGCCAAATGTGACAGGAAATAGAGTCCTGGGCGTGGTTGGGCATGTTCCAACTTCATATCTATGACCCCCTTCACGCATGTCTGATGTAGCTGAACGGTGCTGCCTACAAGTCCTGCAACTTCTTGTTCTCGTGTTACCAAGCAGGACCCTATGAGGCCTTCCTGAGACACTTCTCCCCTGTCTCCCACCTGCCTATTGTTTGATTTGCATAAGCGAAGGTATAAGTTCGTGTGTCTTGAGAATGAATTGTGGATAAGTTTGAACCACCAGAAGGATTTTTCATCATTGGTGAAGCCATTTTATAATGTATAAATTTCTTTTTCCTATTTTAAGTAACCAAAGTCCATTCTTAAGAATACGTTGTCCAACAACTAAAACAGCCTCAGAATTTGTTACTTGTCTGTGATTTATACTGATTCCGCCTTCTGTTATCATCTGATACCCTCGGGGTCCATTTGAAATGGCATTTACTTTGCAGCAGGCATCTAGGATGCTTGTTCCAGGGTCAAGAACTAATTCAGAAGATGAAGCTTTTAAAAACTCTAAAAGAGTTTGATCAGACATGACCTCTAGTGCATCTATGCTACTATGATAAAGGGCTTGCGTACACCTTTTAGCAGATTCCAGTCATTCTTTTCCGTGAACAAGCTTTGTTACTTCTGCAGCGAGTCATTTCTGCCCACCCCGCTATTCTGCCTCTCTGACATGCAGCTACATTATGTGGTCAATCTCTGGAAGGGGCAGAAAAGTGAAGAGCTTCAGGGACCTTTCTACCAAATCATCTTGCTGCCTCACAAAGAACTGATACAATTCAAATGGAGATGTCTTACCTGTTTAGCCAAACAGGACTGCCAGCGGACTTTCCCAATTCTGCTCCAGTTGTAATTAGAGGAACAGATTCTAAATATGTCTTCTCCAGTGAACTTATGGATGAACTCATATCCAGACATGATATTGCCCAGCTGATCAGATCCACCTAGTCGGACCCGGCATCCATAAGGCTAGAACAGGTAGTAGCAATCATAGGCCTGGAGCACCTGGTATTAAAAACTTGGCCAAACTCACGCCTTCCAGGCTCTTGAGGGGAGTCTGCACGCTCAGTCGGCTCAGCAGCGCACCCCTGCGGAAGTGGCAGCCCACTGCAGCTAGGAAGTGCAGCAGGTGATACTTCTCGGACCACGCCGAGGTGTCCAGCAAGGTGAAGCTGCCCTGGGTCCGCGCGTTAGCGAAGAGCTGCTGGTGATCAGCCGCCAGGGCCTTGAGCCCTCGCTGCAGGGCGGGCGCGTTGATCTGCGGGTGCTCTGCGTCCGGTGCCTCGCGCTCCTTGGAACCACCGCTCGGGTCTCCCAGGCGCGCCGCGGCGCCTCCCACCAGCGCCATCGTGCTGCGGCCTGCTCGCTGGGAGTGAGACAGGCCCAGCAGCGCCAGCAGATGCCCCACATGAAGTGAGCCGGCCGTGGGGTCGAAGCCGCGTGTGGAAGAGCTCTGGGAGCTCTGTCTTCATCCCCCTCCCGGAGAAGAATTCCTCGAACAGACCCCGAGCTTTCTGCACCACCAGAAACCCCTGAGCGCCCGTGTGGGCCTCACGCAGCCCCAGAGGCCGGACTCATGACCCTCCTCAGGTACCAAACCACCGACCCTGGGAAATGCACAGCCACATGGGCGCCGCCATCTTGGCGAAGCCCCAGGCTAAGAGGAAGAGGGTGATGGGGATGGAGATGAACACGATGAAGATGAAGGTGGTCCACCTGAAGGATATGAGGACGACGAGGAGGAAGAAGAGGAGGAGGAGAAAGAAACGGTGCTGCTCTGGTTGGGTCTTGTCAGATCTTTGAGACGCCTCTGGTGAGTGGCAGAACCTCGAGCGTGAGGACACCAGGGTGTACTTCCCTACTGGGATGCCTTGATTGGAGATTTTCTTTTTTGGCGGGGCGGAGGGAAAGGTGTGAGACTTGGTCACCTGGTTTTGAGCGGAGTGCCGCTTTAATTGGGTTTTCCCCTCTGTGGGGAGGCCCCTCCGAGGGGAGGAGTCCTTCCGCCGTCCGGCACCGCCTGAGTGGTGCTGGGAAAGTCCGGTAAGACTGAGGCTGGTCTGGACCCCCGTTTGGGACAGTAGGTAGGAAATTTTCCGTTCTCGTGCTAGGGAACTGCGACCCTGAGAGGCCCGCGAGCTCTGGTTTATCTAGTTCTGGTCTGTTTCCGGTAGTACCGGCCCTGTGAAAGAACAATGGGGAAACTGAAAGCCTGAACAATACTTTTAAAAAACAAGAGTTTCCGAGTATGGCTAATGTGGAACAAAGTTCACTGGCCCGACGGCCCAGCTTGAGTAACCTTTGAAAGTTGGAATTTAGTGACAGTATAATTTCTGGAGGCTTGAATATCCTGGCAGAGAAATGTCCAAATCTTACCTACCTCAATTTGAGTGGAAACAAAATCAAAGATCTTGGTATAGTAGAAGCTCTGCGAAATCTTAAAAATTTGAAAAGTCTTGACTTGTTTAACTGTGAGATCACAAGCCAGGAAGATTATAGAGAAATTATTTTTGAACTGCTGCAGCAAATCACATACTTAGATGGATTTGACCAGGAGGACAGGGGGAATCGGTCCCAGGAAGGCTCCATAGGGTTCTGCTGGGTTGCAGACTCAGTCTTAATCTGAAATGATCAAAGGTGACTGGAAAGCTATAGAATATGGCAAAGAAGTGATTAAGGGACCCACTATTTAGGAAAAGAGGGATGAGCCAATTTGGACTAGTTGGAGAGTAATTATAGGACCAAAAATCATGTTTTTATCTCCCAACTAGTTGACATTATTCAATAAAATCTTTAGAATTATTTTTGCACTTGGCTTATCTCTCTTTTTTAAAATTGTGGGAAAAAAGCCATAAGATTTATTATCTTAAACATTTCTGAGTGTACAGTGTTAAGTATATTCACACTGTTGTGCAACCAACCTCCAGAACTTTTTAATCTGGCAAAACTGAAACTCTGTGCCCTGCCCGTTGAACAACTTCCCATTTCCTGCTGCCCCCAGCCCCTAGTTACTATCGATGTACTTTCTGTTTCTGTGCATTTGACTTCTCTAGATATCTCATAGAAGTGTGATGATACAGGATTTGACTTTTTGTGACTGGTTTATGTCACTTAGCATAATGTTCTCCAGGTTCCTTTGTGTTGTAGCATGTGTCAGAATTTCCTTCTTTTTTGAGGCTAAATAATATTCCATTGTAAGTATACATACATTTTAATGATATCTGTCGATGGATACTTGGGTTGCTTCCACTTCTTGGCTGTTGTGAATAGTGCTATTATGAACATGAGTACGCAAATATCTCTTCAAGATCCTCCTTTGGATTCTTTTAGATATACACCCAGAAGTGGGATTGCTGGCTTGTCTTTGTCTGTTTGGGCTGTTGTAACAGAATACCATATCCTGGGTGGCTTATAGACAGCAGAAATTTATTTCTCATGGTTCTGGAGGCTGGAAAGTGCAAGATCAGGGCATGATTAGGTGTCTGGTGAGATTTGCTTCCTGGTTCATAGACGACTGCCTTTTTGCTGTGTCCTCACATGGTGGAATGGGTGAGGGAGCTCTGTGGGGTCTTTTTTTTTTTTTTTTTTTGCCGTACGCGGGCCTCTCACTGCTGTGGCCTCTCCCGTTGCGTAGCACAGGCTCCGGACGCGCAGGCTCAGGGGTCACGGCTCACGGGCCCAGCTGTTCCGCGGCACGTGGGATCTTCCCGGACCGGGGCACGAACCCACGCCCCCTGCATCGGCAGGCGGACGCTCAACCACTGCGCCACCAGGGAAGCCCTGTGGGGTCTTTTTTATAAGGGCATTAATCCCATCATAAGGGCTCTGCCTTTATCACCTAATCACCTCACCTCCCAGAGGCCCCAGCTCCAAATGCCATCACAATGGGGGTTAGGATTTCAACATAAGAATATTGGGGGGAAACAAACATTCGGTCCCTTACAAGGGTCATATGGAAATTATATTTTTAATTTTTTGAGGAATCTCCATACTGTTTTCCACAGTGGCTGCACTATTTTACTTTCCTACCAGCAGAGCACAAGCGTTCCTGTTTTTCCACATCCTGGCCAACAGCTGTTATTTTCTGTTTTTTTGGTAGTAGCCACCCTGATGGATGTGAGGTATTATCTCATGGTGGTTCTGACTTGCATTTACCTAATGGATAGTGATGGTGAGCTTTTTTTCATATGCTTGTTGGTCATTTGTATGTCTTCTTTGGAGAAATGCCTAGTCAAATCCTTTTCCCACTTTAAAATTGGGTTGTTGTTATTGTTATAGTTGTTATTATTATTGAGTTGTAGAAGTTATCTATATATTCTGGACAGTAGCCACTTACCAGGCATATGATTCGCAAATATTCCCTTCCATTCTGTCGGTTGCCTTTTCACTGTTGATTGTGTCTTTTGATGAGGCTCATTTCTTTCACCAGTCTAAAGTTTTTGGAGGGCACGATTATATATCAGGGGCATCTTCAGTAAATGGTTGTGCAGCGAAGCAAGGAACATACACTGAGGGGAATTAGACAACATGCTTTTCATGAGATGGGATTTACGTTTTGATGGGCATGGCCGGCTCTGAGTGGAAATGCAGATGGCATTTGTGTGTGGCCCCCTCTTTCATCAGTTCCTCTCTGCTTAGGCATGAGGCTCTCTATCAGCAAGGTGATACTGAAACCCAGTTCAGTTTGACAAATGGTGTGGCAGGCACTGTGCTAGGGGTTACAGAGGAGAGCAAGGAAGGCAAAGCTCTACCCTTACCAGGTGCCATCCTGCAGGGAGATAAACAAGATGGGAACTTTAGTGTAATGTGAGGAGGATGTCCTCAGGTAGTGGTTACTCACTGTAGGAGAAGAGGCAAAGAAGGGCACCTAACCCGGACCAAGGGATGACGGAAACCTTCCTGGAGGAGGTAGTCCTGAGGTTGTTTGGCACCTGGCCTGGCCTGCCCTCAATAAAGGGCAGTCTGGAGCTCCTCCACTCCTCAGAACCCAGCGCGCGGTGGCGGGGGTGGGGGGCGGGTATCACCATCCAGAATCAGCCAGAAGAGGGCGCACCACTGCAGGAGCAGAGCTGCAGGAAGAATGTCAGGATCTACTGTATTGTGTTATATGTCCCCACTAACAAGCTCTCTATTTAAAGGTGCAAAAAAAATTCTAGACGGTTTATTGAGGAATTTCAATAAACTTTATTTCCTTTGGAAACCTAAAAGGAGCAATATATATGACTGATAAATTTATTTCAAAAATTAAGTGCTTAAGGGAATTCCCTGGCAGTCCAGTGGTTAGGACTCCACTGCTGAGGGCCTGGGTTCGATCCCTGGTTGGGGAACTAAAATCCCACAAGCCACACAGCATGGCCAAAAAAATAATAGTAATTTAAAAAATGCTTAATAAAAGATTTATTGTATTTACTAACATATTACGCTTCTTAGGTGCCAGTTACAGCTCTCAGCACTTCACATGTATTTAACTTACATGTATTTACTCACAACAGCCCTGTGGGGTAGGTATTATTATTACTCCCCTATGAAGACAGGGAAACTGAGGCACAGGGAGGCTAAGTAACTGGCCCAAGGCCCCCAAATTATGAAACAGCAGAGCTGAAATTTGAACCTGCAGCCTGGCTCTGGAACCTGTGCTCTTGGCATTGTACGCTTAGATTTAAAAAAATTTTTTTAATTTTAATTTAAAAAATTTGAAGTATAGTTGATTTACAATGTTATGTTAGTTTCAGATGTTCCACATAGTGAGTCAGTATTTTCATAGATTATATGCCATTAAAAGTTATTATTAAGATAATGGCTATAATTCCCTATGCTATGTAATATATTCTTGCTGCTTATCTATTTTATATATAGTAGTTTGTATCTTTTAATCCTGTAGCACTAATTTGTTCCTTCTCCCTTCCTTCTCTCCTTTGGTAACCACTAGTTTGTTTTCTGTATCTGTGAGTCTGTTTCTGTTTTGCATATACATTCATTTGCATTATTTTTTAGATTCCACATATAAGTGGTATCATACAGTATTTGTCTTTGTCTCACTTATTTCACTAAGCATAATATTCCCTAGTTCCATCCATGTTGCTACAAATGGCAGAATTTCATTTTTTTATGACTAATATTCCATTATATATATATACCACATCTTCTTTATCCATCATCCATTGATGGGCACTTGGGTTGCTTCCATATTTTGGCTATTGTCAGTAGAGCTGCTATAAACATTGGGGTGCTTGTATCTTTTTGATGGGTGGTTTGATTTTTACCTGCCAAGAAAGTTTTTCCACTTCAAACAACTTGATCCAATAGAATATGTGTTATAATGTCATTCCTTTTAAGACTCCATGTCCTCACTTGCACCTTCTGAAAAATTCACCGTTGACTTAGTTGTTTGATGTAGCACTTGGTGTCACAGAGCCCTGGCACATCACCCAGGGACTCCTGAAGTCACCTCTTAGCTCTGTTGTCCAGGTGCCTGGGAACCTTACTTAAAGCCACACTTAAAAAAGGCTCAGAATAGGGCTTCCCTGGTGGCACAGTGGTTGAGAATCTGCCTGCCAGTGCAAGGGACACGGGTTCGATTCCTGGTCTGGGAAGATCCCACATGCCGTGGAGCAACTAAGCCCGTGTGCCACAACTACTGAGCCTGTGCTCTAGAGCCCATGAGCCACAACTACTGAAGCCCGTGTGCCTAGAGCCCATGCTCTGCAACAAGAGAAGCCACTTCAATGAGAAGCCTGCACACCGCAATGGAGATTAGCCTCCGCTCGCCACAACTAGAGAAAAGCCCGCATGCAACAACGAAGACCCAACGCACTGAAAATAAATAAATAAATAAAAATTTTTTAAAAGGCTCAGAATAAATTAAAACAAACACACAAACAAAAAAAAGAGACTTCCCTGGTGGTGCAGTGGTTAAGAATCTGCCTGCCAGTGCAGGGGACATGGGTTCAATCCCTGGTCCGGGAAGATCCCACGTGCCGTGGGGCAACTAAGCCTGTGCGCCACAACTACTGAGCCCACGTGCCACAACTACTGAAGCTTGTGTGTCCTAGAGTCCATGCTCTGCAGCAAGGGAAGCCACCACAGTGAGAAGCCTGCACACCACAATGAAGAGTAGCCCCTGCTCTCTGCATCTAGAGAAAGCCGGTGGGCAGCAACGAAGACCCAATGCAGCCAAAAATAAATAAAAAACAAAAAGACATAGACATAAGGGAAAAAACTCTAATGAGAAAGGATCTTAAAAAGTAACCACAATACCATTATTACACTCAATAAAATTGAAAATAATTCCTTAATGTCATCTAATATTACAGTCCAATTTTCTCTGATTATTTCAAAACTTTCTTTTCACAGGTATATTTGGTTTTAGGTCCCTTAAGTCTTTTCTTTCTTTTTTTAAAGTTTTTTTTTTTTTTGATGTGGATCATTTTAAAGTCTTTATTGAATGTGTTACAATATTGCTTCTGGGTTTTGGGTTTTTTTGGCCACGAGGTATGTGGGATCTTAGCTCCCTGACCAGGGATTGAACCTGCACCACCTGCATTGGAAGGCAAAGTCTTAACCACTGAACTGCCAGGGAAGTCCCTCTTACGTCTTTTCTGATCTATAAAAGAATGTCTTCCTTTTAGTTTTTATACATTTTATTTGTTAGCAAAACTGGGTCATTTGTCCTGTGGAATAACTAGGAAGAGTGAGAAAATCGGTTTAAGATGTCTTTGTGACCCTCTTTGTCCCTAGGCGCTATCCCACTAGGTGTGTTCAGTCAAAATATTGTGTTTTACTTTTCTTTTTTTTTTCTTTTCTTTTTTTTTTTTTTGCGGTAAGTGGGCCTCTCACTGTTGTGGCCTCTCCCGTTGCAGAGCACAGGCTCCGGACGCGCAGGCTCAGTGGCCATGGCTCACGGGCCCAGCCGCTCTGCGGCATGTGGAATCTTCCCGGACCGGGGCACGAACCCGTGTCCCCTGCACAGGCGGACTCAACCACTGTGCCACCAGGGAAGCCCAAAATATCGTGTTTTAAAATCACCTGAAATACTTCTTCTCTATGTGATTATGAAATCAATATGATACACTGTTAGTTTCATTTGTTCCAGTTTGTTTTTGATTGATGGGGGTTGCCTTTTCTAAATATGATTTTGTTTTATAATACTGCAAGATATCTACATGGCTGAAAGTCAAAATTATAAAAAAGATATAAACAGAGAAGTATAGCTTCCATGTCTGCTCTCTTTCC
>NW_006769677.1:4597684-4617486 GCF_000442215.2 Lipotes vexillifer
ACCGTCAGTCTCTTCCTTGCTTTAGAGATGTATTTTTTTATTAGTTTGGCTTTATCCTGCCATTTTTGTTTATGTGTGTGAACTTGTATTCCTCCTCACTTTCTAATATGGTGTGTACTCTTCTGACCTTGTATTTCTGGAGGCCATCCTTATTCTGTTTTACAGCAGCATAACACTCCACTGTGTGTGCATTCCAGAATTTGTCCAACCAGTCCCATAAGGATAGACATTTGAGTTGTACTCAAGCTTTGCTATTGCGGATTGTGCTGCAGAGAATAACCTTGAGCGTATGTCATTTCACAATTTTGGTAGTTATATTTGGGGTAGACTCCCGGGAACTGTGATTGCTGGGTCAAAGGGAAAAGGCATGTGCAATGTTGCTAGACATGACAAAATTCTCCAAAGAGATTGGTACATTTTGAATTCCCATCAACAATGTAGCAGAGTAGCTGTTTTCCTAGAACCTCACCAATAGAGTGTGTTGTCAAACTTTTGGGTTTTTGCTTATCTGAAAGATAAGAAATGGTATAGTTTAAATTTGCAGTTCTTGTTATGAGCAATGGGGAAGTATTTTCATTGATTTCGTTTGCTTTTCTTTTTCTGTGAAATGCCTATTCATATCTCATTTTTTTTTTTTTTTTTTTTTTTTTTTTTTTTTTGCGGCACGCGGGCCTCTCACTGCCGTGGCCTTTGCCGCTGCGGAGCACAGGGTCCGGACGCGCAGGCCCAGCCGCTCCGCGGCACATGGGATCCTCCCGGACGGGGGCATGAACCCGCGCCCCCTGCATCGGCAGGCAGACTCTCAACCACTGCGCCACCAGGGAAGCCCCATATCTCATTTTTAAAATCAAGTTATTGGGCTTTTTCTTCAGAGTCTTTAATTGTTAAGGATATTAGCCCTTTGTCTGTGATATACTGATAATTTGCAGTAATTTCTCCCAGGTTTTTTTTTTTTTTTTAGCGGTACGCGGGCCTCTCACTGTTGTGGCCTCTCCCATTGCGGAGCAAAGGCTCTGGACGCGCAGGCTCAGCAGCCATGGCTCACGGACCCAGGCGCTCCGCGGCATGTGGGATCCTCCCGGACCGGGGCACGAACCCGTGTCCCCTGCATGGGCAGGCGGACTCTCAACCACTGCGCCACCAGGGAAGCCCTCTCCCAGGTTTTCATTTGCCTTTTGATTTTACTTAGGACTTAAAAAAATGCCATGGAGCCAGATTTATTAATCTTTTCTCTTATTACTTCTGGATTTCGCCTCTCTTAAGTTATAAAATATTTCACCCAATTTTTTTCTATTATTTGTATGGTTTCATTTTTACATTTAGAGCTTTGACCCATTTAGAATTATCCTGATGTTTAGTGTGAGAAATGGATCCAATTTTATCATTTTCCCTATGGGTGTCCAATTGTATGGTATGTTAATTATATCTCAATAGAGCTATTATATATATTATATATAATATATATATATAAAACCACTGTTTAAGTGTTAGGATATATTGTTCCAAACATATATATATTGTATATGTAGTGGTTGATTCTGGGTGGTAGGATTGTAAATATTCTCTATTATTCTATTTTTTCTCTACATGAATAGATAGGCCCTATTCTATTCTCCTGTATTTGCAACATCTTTCTATGTTATACACCTCAGAAGGCTGGGATATCTATTTCTGAGAGGATATAACGCAGGCCCAATAAGAAATTTTTTTTGGAAGAAGTTTGTCCATACTTAGTTCATACTTAGGCAGCCAAACAAGTATTTGCATGTCTACTGTGCACTCTGAACCACGCTATGTGCTGAAGAAAATTTTAGAAAAAGCTTAATCATTCTAGACAGACATATGTAAAAGTCAAGTCGGTGCACCTTGTTGGGAGTAGGGGCCATGGAAAAAGTTGAATAAGTGGTATAGACAGAGGATGAAGAATTCACAGGAGGGAGAGATCTCCATAGGCAGGGGTGGCCCTGGAGGCTTCAAGGAGGAAGTGTCTTCCAGTTAGTTTTTTTTAATATAAATTTATTTATTTATTTATTTAATTTTCGGCTGTGTTGGGTCTTTGTTGCTGTGCGTGGGCTTTCTCTAGCTGTGGTGAGCCGGGGCTACTCTTCGTTGTGGTGCGTGGGCTTCTCACTGCAGTGGCTTCTCTTGTGGAGCACGGGCTCTAGGCGTGCGGGCTTCAGTAGCTGTGGCACGTGGGCTCAGTAGTTGTGGCTCGCAGGCTCTAGAGCACAGGCTCAGTAGTTGTGGCGCACGGGCTTAGTTGCTCCGCAGCATGTGGGATCTTCCCAGACCAGGGCTTGAACCCATGTCCCCTACACTGGCAGGCGGATTCTTAATGACTGTGCCACCAGGGAAGTGCCTCCAGTTAGTTCTTAAAGGATGAATAGGATTTAGACTGACAGGGAGGAAACAGACACATGGAGGCAAGGACCAAACTGTGAGCAGAGGTGAATGGGGGCTCTTAAGGGCATTCAGGAGACCCAGAAGGCAGGGCTGGTCAGAGGGTCTGCCTTGAACATCTGACACTGTGCACTGTGATGGGGGCACAGCTCTCTGCTCCTGACACGAGGTGAGCTGTCTTCAGTCTCTAGGGACTGGGAGCCTCTCACATGATCCAGTTACTCACAGAACCCCTCCGTAAGGAGCTCGTTTCTGGTGGTGAGCTGCTCGCAGGTGCTGAAGCTTGCAGATGTCCATGGGCAAAGGGACTGTCAAGGTTTGCATTTGATTTTGCCCCTCCTTATTCCATTCTTGGCTGGCACCCATGGTGTGTGGACCCTTGGGTCTGTGCCAGGACCCAGCCAACCCTCCACGGATGGGCACACGACAGCTGCCTGGCAGGGCCTGTAGAGGGCAACCACCCAGGCTCAGATCGGCTTCTGCTTAAAATGACTCTGGGCACAAATCTTCCTCCTCCTCCTCCAAGTGTCAGAATAAGCGATGGCATTTCTGTTGGGGATGCAGTCAGGGAGGAGGCGCAGGCAAGTCTAACAGCCTAAAACAGCCGCCTGTCCTGCATCACGGCCTCATTCCTTTGAGACTTAGTGTGAAAAAAGGCCCCAAATTTTCAGCTAATCTTTTTGATCGTGTGTGTGTGTGTGTGTGTGTGTGTGTGTGTGTGTTTGGTGGGGGTGGGAGGCTTCTGTGGCTCACCCTCCCCTATGACTCTCTGGAACCACTTCCAGACCCTACGCCCATGCCTCTTCCTCTGGGCTGCTCCTGGATTGCAAAGGGTGCCCTTCAGCACACGTTCTCCCCATTCAGGGCAGGGCAGTACTCCCAAAGGGATTTCTGTAACTTCCTGAGATAATCCATTTCAGTTTTAAACAATCCGACTTATGTGTAACCTAACACTCTTATGTTGCAGAAATAGAGAATACCTGAGTAGCACCTTTTATTCCCTTATTTACAGACTCTACTGTGTTCACCCTTAGAGGGCCACATGATGGGATGAACAGAGCATGGGTCTCAAGTCGGATGCAGCCCTGGCTGTCACTACCAGCTGAGTGACCTCAGGCGAGTGACTTAGCTCTGAGCCTCTTTCTGCACCTTTGCCTGGTTGTGGTAAAGACTGAACAACACAGGCAGAGCTCATGGGCAGGACGCTACAAAAAGTAGTTTCTTTGCTATGTTCAAAAGCCCTCAGCCTTCTGTGTTTTGAGTCCCCTAACCTAATCCATCCTGTTTTCTGACACTTTAATCAGCCCCCGCTCTTTTGAGTGCATTGCCATCCACTGAGGCACTGAACTCACCCAGAAGCCTCTTTTGAGCCTGCACAATGAAAATATTCCTTTCCAGACAAAATTTCTATACCAAGAACTGGCTTCTAGGCCCGATGAGGCCACCCCTGGGAGATAGTGTCCTGGACACAGTTCACAGCACAGGAGCAGACAGAGGTCCCTGTGTTTACAATCTTGTCCTCAGTTACCTGACACTGGTCTCCAAGGGAATTAGCAAAAGGCATCTCAAATGTCAGGGTACATATTTCTGTCTGAGGTTGTGCTCTCTGTCTTCTCCCTCTGTGGACCTGTACCGCATCCTCCCAGAAATAAGTGACCCAGCCTCCTTGTAGAATGGCCTGTACAGAAAGCATTGCCTTCCTGGGTTCGGGATGAGAACTGGGACAGTACACGAGGGAGAGTTGGGTCTTGTGAATTAAACAGGCCACACGTAGTGGTCAGGAGCCAAGTTATTAATGTTTCTTTGATTTCCCTCTGGAGCAGGGAGGAACTGTCTTCCCCTCACCTTTACTCCTCTCCTTCGCATCTTGTAACCCCTTTGATAATCAAGATGGCTGTATACAAAAGCAGGTACCCACTAGCTCCTCGTAACCTTATTTCAGTGTCTCCCTTCCTCCTTTGTCCTTGGGCAGCCACCCTCATAGCCAAGTCTTCAGGCTGCCCCCTCCTCCCATCTCATTGTCCCCTGGGGCTGGTCCTACCCATAGAACTTCATTGCTTCTCACTATCAATGTACCAGAGTGTTCAACTAATTTAATTAATGTTCCCAAGCCAAATGAGAGAAGACCAGAAGGTACTCCTATATAGGTCGAGGCACACCATGGATTTAGTGATTCTGATGTTGGAAATTTTTCATAAAGTGGGAGACGCTTTTGGGCCAGTGGGTCATTCAAGCGATCTCAAAGGATACTGGATACTAAAGTTCTTCATAAATTAAAAACGAAATTATGAGACAACCATCGTCCTCATAAGCAATAAGCTGAATACTGTGCTTGGTGATTGGGACCAGTGCTATAATTAAGTATTACATACAAAGATAATCTGATGCCTATTTAGTGATATTATTTTATGCTTCCCTCCAGCCCTCATTATAATTAGCCACTGAGGAAGAGTATCCTTTCATTTGACTTTTCGATGATAGTGTATATTTTCTGGTAAGTTGTAGTTTCTTTCTTCAAAATGTAGCGTAGTGGTCTTCAGAGTATGGTCTAAGAGCTGGCAGTATCACCACCATCTCCTGGGAATTTGTTAGAAAGACAAATTCTCAGGCCCCACCCTAGTACTCCGAAATTAGAAATTCTGGGGGTGGGGTGCAGCCATCTGTGTTAGAACGAGCCCTCCAGGGCACTGTGATGCACCCTCAAGTCTGAGAACCACGGGTGGAGAGTAACCCATTAACCAGTCAGTAGTCTGTTAACCTCCTGTAGCTTGGAGCACCAGCCCACCCCTTTGCAGGAAGTCTCCCAGAGAAAATACAATTCTTGTCAACCTTGTCTCTTTTCTAATCAAGTTGCCTTGTTTTGTCTGGAGTAGTGAGTTGAGGTGAGGAAGAGGGACTCAGTCTTCAGAACAGCAAGAGAAGTCCCTGCTTAGCCCAGCTGAGCTGCAAACAGAAGGTGCACCTCGGATTAAACTGAGCAAAATGGGAGGCTCAGACACCCACTGTGTCCTGAGGGCCGCTGGGCCCCACCGTCCCAGGAGTAGGCTCCTTGTCTGATCCACCTCTCCTCATTCATCAGTGGGAAAGAAGAGCCGGATAAACATCTCTTATTGCTGTGTGGTCTGGTTTTAAAGTAAATCAAGAACAGGACTTATCACAGGGATGGTCTACAAGGGTACAGCCTTTCTCTTGACGAAGACGTGATAAATTAGATTTTAGATTGGGAAAGATTTCTCCAAAAGAGGTGTTAGAATCATAATGGTTCACACTGGCTCAGTGCTTCTTGCTATCAGTGTGGCCATACCAGCTGATGAAGCCTGGTAAATACCAACTACCTCATTGCATTTGCTACTTATAACCCTTCAAGAGAGGCACTGTTATTAGCCTATTTATAGACTGGGAAACTGAGGCTCAAAAAGGTTGCGTCAACTGCTGGTTAGAAAGAAAAAGAACTGGTGTTTAAACTAAACAACCTCAAAACACAGCCACATGTTTAACCACCAACCAGGGCTCCCTTCCATGAGTTTAATGGACCAGAATCGTCCTTTATTCGTTTTTCGTGAAATCTCAGCTTCTCTGCCCCTCCCCCATTGTCGTCTTGCCCCTCTCTCCCACTTATTCTCCCTCTTCTTTCTTAGTTTGTTGACAGTCTTTTCTCCATCCTGACTGAATGCTTTGCTTTCAGGGGTCTCTATGGGCTGCTCTTTGCCTGATCCATCCATAATTAACCCCGAAAAATGATCAGAGACAGAAATTTGCATTTAAATTTTTTTGTACTTTCTCAGGCTAAAAAACCCAAAGGTTTTGAATAGTATTTATTTTCTGAATGGAGAACCAGTGTCAGGTCCCTCTTAGATGTTGACGGTCTTAGGCTGAGGTGGGTATTATGAGTAAACCAGTGGTTGCTGGAGCCCAGAGCAGTAATTCTCAAGTGGGGTTGGATGAGTGGGCCACACCCCACAAGGGACATCTGAATATGAGCCTGGCTGTTTCGACTCTTCCCTCCCACTCTGATTCTGAATCCCCTGGGACAGGGGTCAGGACATTGGCCTTTTTATGAGGTCCCCAGTAATACTTAAGATTAGACTCTTTGGGAAATGCTGGACTGAAGGAGTAAACCTTGGTTGGTTCTCTCATTTTCTTGCACCTAGTCTAGAAGTTCCCTTTGGAGATCCTGAAGCCAGTGGTCCCAGGACCAAAATTGGAGAACACTGCTCTAGAGCAGATGTCTTCAAACTTGAGCATGCATCAGAATACCCCCAAAGGCTTGTTAAAACATAGACCGTGGGCTCCTTTCCTAGAGTGTCTGACCCAGTTGGTTTCTGGTGAGGTTGCACTTCTAATAAATCCCCAGGTGACGCTGATGTTGGGGGTCCCGGGACCACACTGTAAGAACTACTGTGCTAGATCATTCCATTGCATTAAAGAGTAGATTGGCCCTCAACCCAGACCAGAGACTTTTCTTCACTTCAAGCTAAAATGTGTAATGATAGTAACTCTTGGCATGCCAGGGCTTTCTCATAAAGTACCAGGCTCCTTATGTACCTCTGTTCTCAAAAGGTACAGCAAGTGCTCTATTCACTGTTAAAACCAGGTGCTGGGAAACTTGGGTCCTAGGATTCCATTACAACCCAGACAATAATGTGAATGACCACAGGGAAGTCATCTATCTTTCTTTGGCCTGATTTCCCTCCATTTGCCAAATGTGACATCTTGAGGAAATAAAATGAGAGAATAAATTAAAACACATTCAGAAAAAGGTTAAAGCTCAAGGTACAAATACTGGCCATGGCCCTGAATCTCTGACTGGGGAGGTGAAGACTGGCTCCTGGGTCTTGGGTTTTCACTTACTTGTGGGGTGACCTGGAGCCAGTGGTCAAGCTGCCATTTCTTTTCTTTTCTTCTTCTTTTTTTAAAATAAGTTTATTTATTTAATTTATTTATTTTTGGCTGTGTTGGGTCTTCATTGCTGCATGTGGGCTTCTCATTGCGGTGGCTTCTCTTGCTGTGGTGCACGGCCTCTAGGCGCGCGGGCTCAGTAGTTGTGGCGCACGGGCTTAGTTGCTCTGCAGCATGTGGGATCTTCCCGGACCAGGGATCGAACCCGTGTCCCCTGCATTGGCAGGTGGATTCTCAACCACTGCACCACCAGGGAAGCCCAAGCTGCCATTTCTTCATCTGAGCTAAATAGAACTAGACCGTGAATGGAGGCTCTGCAAATGTAGCTGCTTCCCCATGCTTACTTGTAGTTTGCAAGTTGCATTTAAAATTGTCTTTAACATTCATTGCTTTAACGTTCATTCTCATTGATATTTTCTTTGTAAGTTCTTCCATTTATAAGGAGAGAACTCCATCACAACGGCCCCTGCCTGGGTAGGACCAGTAGGCTGTTAGGCAGCAAAGGCTGGAGGTGGGGGACAGGGGGCTGCTGCTGCATCAGCCTTAATCTGGGGAGCAATTTTTGGTTGCTGAGAAATGATATGACAACTAGTGAGATGTCATTAGAGTACATAAAATATAAACTGCTAGGAAGACTAATTTTTGTGATAGTTGGGACTGACTGATAGTAAGAGAGACTGTTTAGCCATGATCATTGGAATTATAAAAGAGTTGAGGGGCTTCCCTGGTGGCGCAGTGGTTGAGAGACTGCCTGCCGATGCAGGGGACGTGGGTTCGTGTCCCGGTCCGGGAGGATCCCACATGCCGCGGAGCGGCTGGGCCCGTGAGTCACGGCCGCTGAGCCTGCGCGTCCAGAGCCTGTGCTCCACAACGGGAGAGGCCACGGCAGTGAGAGGCCCGCGTAAAAAAAAAAAAAAAAAAAAAGAGTTGACATGCAGTTGTCTTGTAATTGTCTGTTTACCTGTCCACTGCTGTACCTAGACTAGAAAGTACGTTTGGGTGCGGACAGTCTTCATCTTTTCACTGATATTGTCTCACTGCTATTAGAGTTGGCATTTAATAATTATTTGTTGAGTTAAATTATTGAATGCCATTGATGATAGATGTGAGTTAACTTAAAAATGTCATCTTTTGGATAAATTGGTTTCACCTTAAATCCATTTTGTAACAAGGCAAAGATAAATATGTTAGTGAATGAGAAACTGAATAAACCAATGATCAGATGATAAAGGAAAGAAACAAATGAGAAAAAAAATACATCAGTAGCCTCTTGGCTGATCTGTTTCGGGCTCCACAGAGGTCCTTAGTAGTCCAGCCTGATTTTGATGGAGACTAAAGGAATGAGACCAGGGTCATCGGCTTGACCTGTACAGCAGCCCTTTAGTTTTGCTCTGCCTGGTGGTCCAGGCTGCAGTGCGGAGCCAGACCCAAATCAAACTGGTCCTGATAGATGATAGTGTGAGCAACACTTGCCTTCTCAGGGATCCTCCTTGTGGAGCAATTCCTTTATCTTCCTACAAAGGCCAGAGACATGCTCCATGTCCCAGGAGCAAGTGCCCATCACACGAAAGACCACATTCCATGGGTCAGCTTTTCCCCCCATTTAATTCGTCAGAGGGCCCTTCCCATGGTATTCTGCTCTGCTCTGTAGACAGTGAGTAAGACCTAGTTAGTACTTAACCTAGTAAAAGGGAACAGTCACCAAGAGGTGGAGACCCTCATGATGTGAATGTCAGACATAACCAAAAGCCAGAGGAGAAGGCGTTTCTGGGAAGATGGGCTACCTATTCCTTCCTTCTATAGGTTTGTTGTTTATGTGTTAGATGCCAGGTCAGGTGCTGCAGAAGATTAAATACAGACACAGACAGACTGACAGGCGTGAGTGTACGTACATACACACACACACACACACAGACACATACACTTTCTCCTCCAGAACCTTACAAATGGAGGAAGCCTTACAAATGCATAGATCATTATAATAAAGGCAATATATAATAAGAACAATCATTTTTTGTTTAAATAATGATTTGCTGATTCCTATAAATAGCCTCTCTTGCCCCTTGTTTCTTCCCATTAACCTTTCCTTCCCCTCTACCTTTACCTGCTTGCACTTTCCAGCTTATGGGCGTTACACAGAATAGCAGTTCTTATGAAATGCAAGAGCAAGAATAACAACAGCCTTTCAGTCCATTCTTGTTCACAGGAAAACACCAGAGACTGGAAGGGTCCCGTGAGTCCATGAACTGTTGCTCCTGGCGGTTGAAATACTTAACTTGCCATCTGAAAAAGATGCCCTGGAGCTAAAAACCATGGGGTTACCTGAGGTCTGGGAGTGGGTCGCCAGGACAGGGGAAGGGAGGTGACCGGGTGGGGCCCAGGCAGCAAAGGCTCCAGGAAGGGCTTGGCTTCTTATCTCTGCTCTGCCATGTCCTGCCTTTGGTTTTGGGAGTCACATTGCTTCTCTGAACCTCGGTTTCTTCATTTGCAGCGTGGCCATAATACCTTCTCTGTCTACCTCACGGGGTTGTCATAAAGCTGAAATGCTCATTTCAGCAGAACTCATGTTTCTTGGTTCCTTGGAGGAGAGGTGAGATTGGCAAGTAGCTGACACCCCCTTAAACTGGAGAAGTGATTCAGCGATTTCCCCACGAACCTTGCAAGGAAGCAAACAGCTTTATCAGGCGTCTGCTCTGCAGTGATGTTTGTGATTCAATTTAATTATCCCAACAACCCTACAAGGAAGGTACTTTCTTCTCCCTTAAACAGAGGGAGAAACCAGAGCTCAGAAGAGTTGACTGTGGCATACCTGGGATCCCTCGGGGATTGGAACTCAGGTCTCTCTGACTCCGCACATTCATTGTTCACTGTGTCCCACTGGCTCACGCTTTGGTTGCAGATGGATATGGAACTAAAACCTAGGCCTTTGCATTAAGTCATCAGGACCCTATACACCCAAGCAGGCCATGGAGAAATGAGAGAAGAGACAGTGGGACCTCTGGAAGACACGTTGCTTCAGGACTGTTTCATGGAGACAGCTGAGAGCCGGTGAGAGGCCTGTGTCTATCAAATGGGCATCACTTCTTCATCCTCTCTCTCTTTCTTTCTCCAATATCTACTTAGGATGACCCCAAAGCCAAGGTCCATAGAACACATCTTCCTGGCCTCATACAAAGCTCTCGAAGCTGCCCAACTGACCTCCAGCAGTCGGGCCAAGCGGACACTTCACGAGGAACCTAGCTGGGGAACATCGTGGGAGCTGAGTGGCAGTGAAGGGTCGGCAGGGGCAGGCTTCACTCTAACTCCCTTTCTTGACGCAGTGCTGCCTCCTCCTCCTGGCCTGCTTTCTGATGTCCCCAGGGCCTTTCCAAGTAGGGAGAGTGGAAGGACAGACTGGATGTGGCGAATCAAGAAATGCCATCCTCTAATCAGGTCACCCACACAGCCCCCTGTCTAACCCAGTTGGTGCTGGGCCTTTTGCCTGGGGATCATTCTGTTCTGTAACAGTAATGCTGACCTCAAGCTAGGCCACTCTGTCCAGATCCTTGTTGGCTCTAAACAAGCACAGCAGCTATCTCTGGAGAGTTCTCTCTTGCTGGCAGGTCTCCAGAAGGGGGCGTTGCTGTTTAGCCAGGGGACTCAGCAAATGGCCTTTCCTCCTACTTGGACTGCTTGGGTACCCTGCTGATGGATTTTCCTCGGGTACAGAAGGATCCAGATATTCTAGAGATGTGTGAAAAAGAGCCTCAGTTTCTAAAAGAAGGCATCAAAGTTGCTACGTAGAAGCTCATTATACAAAAAATCAATTTGCATTTTTATGTCACAGTTAGGAAACAAAAACTTTTAAAGCTTACATTTATAAGAGAAACAAAAGCTATAAGGGACCAGAAATAAGTCTAATGAAATATATGCATATCTTTATGAAGAAAATTATAAAACTTCACTGATTTAGGTGTTCTTTGATAGATAGATAAGGTATGTTCATGATATGAAGATTCATTAAAATGTAAAGCTCCTTTTCATCAAAAGAGGCCATACGGGGCTTCCCTGGTGGCGCAGAGGTTGGGAGTCCACCTGCTGATGCAGGGGATGTGGATTCGTGCCCCGGTCCGGGAAGATCCCACATGCCACAGAGCAGCTAGGCCCGTGAGCCATGGCCGCTGAGCCTGCACGTCCAGAGCCTGTGCTGTGCAACGGGAGGGGCCACAACAGTGAGAGAACCGAGTACTGCAAAAAAAAAAAAAAAAAAAAAAGAGGCCATACAGCTAAACAACCAACAGGGAGGGAACCCAGCCCCACCCATCAGCGGACAAGTGGATTAAAGTTTTACTGAGCTCTTCCCACCACAGCAACACCCAGCTCTACCCACCCCAGTCCCTCCCATTAGGAAGCTAGCACAATCCTCTTAGATAGCCTCATCCACCAGAGGGCAGACAACAGAAGCAAGAAGAGCTACAATTCTGCAGCCTTTGGAAGGAAAACCACATTCACAGAAAGATAGACAGAATGAAAAGGCAGAGGACTTTGTACGAGATGAAGGAACAAGGTGAAACCCCAGAAAAACAGCTAAATGAAGTGGAGATAGGCAACCTTCCAGAAAAAGAATTCAGAATAATGATAGTGAAGATGATCCAGGACCTTGGAAAAAGAATGGAGGCAAAGATCAAGAAGATGCAAGAAATGTTAAACAAAGACATAGAAGAAATAAAGAACAAACAAACAGAGATGAACAATACAATAACTGAAATGAAAAATACACTAGAAGGAATCAATAGCAGAATAACCGAGGCAGAAGAACAGATAAGTGACCTGGAAGACAGAATGGTGGAATTCACTTCCGTGGAACAGAATAAAGAAAAAAGAATGAAAAAAATGAAGACAGCCTAAGAGACCTCTGGGACAACATTAAATGCAACAACATTCACATTATAGGGGTCCCAGAAGTAGAAGAGAGAGAGAAAGGACCTGAGAAAATATTTGAAGAAATTATAGTCGAAAACTTCCCTAACATGGAAAAGGAAATAGCCACCCAAGTCTAGGAAGTGCAGAGTCCCATACAGGATAAACCCAAGGAAAAACACGCCGAGACACATAGTAATCAAATTGACAAAAATTAAAGACAAAGAAAAATTACTGAAAGCAACAAGGGAAAAACAACAAATAACATACAAGGGAACTCCCATAAGGTTAACAGTTGATTTCTCAGCAGAAACTCTATAAACCAGAAGGGAGTGGCATGATATATTTAAAATGATGAAAGGGAAGAACCTACAACCAAGAATACTCTACCCAGCAAGAATCTCATTCAGGTTCGAGGGAGAAATCAAAAGCTTTACAGACAAAAGCAAAAGCTAAGAGAATTCAGCACCACCAAACCAGCTCTACAACAAATGCTAAAGGAACTTCTCTAAGTGGGAAACACAAAAGAAGAAAAAGACCTACAAAAACAAACCCATAACAATTAAGAAAATGGTAATAGGAACATACATATCGATAATTACCTTAAACATGAATGGATTAAATGCTCCAGCCAAAACACACAGGCTCACTGAATGGATACAAAAACAAGACCCGTATGTATGGTGTCTACAAGAGACCCACTTCAGACCTAGGGACACATACAGACTGAAAGTGAGGAGATGGAAAAAGATATTCCATGGAAATGGAAATCAAAAGAAAGCTGAAGCAGCAATACTCATATCAGATAAAATAGACTTTAAAATAAAGAATGTTACAAGAGACAAGGAAGGACACTACATAATGATCAAGGGATCAATCCAAGAAGAAGATATAACAATTATAAATATACATGCACCCAACATAGGAATACCTCAATACATAAGGCAACTTGCTAACAGCTATAAAAGAGGAAATCGACAGTAACACAAAAACAGTGGGGGACTTTAACACCTCACTTACACCAATGGACAGATCATCCAGACAGAAAATTAATAAGGAAACACAGCTTTAAATGACACAATAGAAAAGATAGATTAAATTGATATTTATAGGACAGTCCATCCAAAAATAGCAGATTACACTTTCTTCTCAAGTGTACATGGAACATTCTCCAGGATAGATCACATCTTGGGTCACAAATCAAGCCTCGGTAAATTTAAGAAAATTGAAATCATATCAAGCATCTTTTCTGACCACAGCGCTATGAGATTAGAAGTCAGTTATAAGGAATGAAACGTAAAAAACACAAACACATGGAGGCTAAATAATACATTACTAAATAACCAAGAGATCACTGAAGAAATCAAAGAGGAAATCAAAAAATACCTAGAGACAAATGACAATGAAAACACGATGATCCAAAACCTATGGGATGCAGCAAAAGCAGTTCTGAGAGGGAAGTTTATAACAATACAATCCTACCTCAAGAAACAAGAAAAATCTCAAATAAATCATCTAACCTCACACTTAAAGGAACTAGAGAAAGGAGAACAAACAAAATGCAAAGTTAGTAGACGGAATGAAATCATAAAGATCAGAGCAGAAATAAATGAAATAGAAACAAAGAAAACAATAGCAAAGGTCAACAAAACTAAAAGCTGGTTCTTTGAGAAGATAAACAAAATTGATAAACCTTTAGCCAGACTCATCAAGAAAAAGAGGGAGAAGACTCAAATCAATAAAATTAGAAATGAAAAAGGAGAAGTTACAATGGATACCGCAGAAATACAAAACATCATAAGAGACTACTACAAGCAACTCCATGCCAATAAAATGGACAACCTGGAAGAAATGGACAAATTCTTAGAAAGGTATAACTTTCCAAGACTGAACCAGGAAGAAATAGAAAATATGAACAGACCAGTCACAAGTAATTAAATTGAAACTGTGATTAAAAATCTTCCGACAGACAAAGTCCAGGACCAGATGGCTTCACAGGTGAATTCTGTCAAACATTTAGACAAGAGCTAACACCCATCCTTCTCAAACTCTTCCAAGAAATTGCAGAGGAAGGAACACTCCCAAACTCATTCTATGAGGCCACCATCACCCTGATACCAAAACCAGACAAAGATACTACAAAAAAAGAAAATTACAAACCAATATCACTGATGAATATAGTTGCAAAAATCCTCAACAAAAAACTAGCAAACAGAATCCAACAACACATTAAAAGGATCACACACTATGATCAAGTGGGATTTATTCCAGGGATGCAAGGAGTCTTCAGTATACACAAATCAATCAATGTGATACACCATATTAACAAATTGAAGAAGAAAACCCATATGATCATCTCAATAGATGCAGAGAAAGCTTTCGACAAAATTCAACACCCATTTATGATAAAAACCCTGCAGAAAGTAGGCATAGAGGGAACTTTCCTCAACATAATAAAGGCCATATATGACAAACCCACAGCCAACATCGTCCTCAATGGTGAAAAACTGAAAGCATTTCCTCTAAGATCAGGAACAAGACAAGGATGTCCACTCTTGCCACTATTATTCAATATAGTTTTGGAAGTCCTAGCCATGGCAATCAGAGAAGAAAAAGAAATACAAATTGGAAAAGAAGAAGTAAAACTGTCACTGTTTGCAGATAACGTGGTACTCTACGTAGAGAATCCTAAAGACGCCACCAGAAAACTACTAGAGCTAATCAATGATTTTGGTAAAGTAGCAGGATACAAAATTAATGCACAGAAATCTCTTGCATTCCTATACACTAACAATGAAAGATCAGAAAGAGAAATTAAGGAAACAATCCCATTCACCATTGCAACAAAAAGAATAAAATACCTAGGAATAAACCTACCTAAGGAGGTAAAAGACCTGTACTCAGAAAACTATAAGACACTGATGAAAGACATCAAAGATGAGACAAACAGATGGAGAGATATACCATGTTCTTGGATTGAAAGAATCAATGTTGTGAAAATGACTGTACTATCCAAAGCAATCTACAGATTCAGTGCAATCCCTATCAAGTTACCATTGGCATTTTTTACAGAACTAGAACAAAAAAATCTTAAATTTGTATGGAGACACAAAAGACCCCGAATAGCCAAAGAAGCCTTGAGGGAAAAAACCGGAGCTGGAGGAATCAGACTTCCTGACTTCAGACTATATTACAAAGCTACAGTAATCAAGACAATATGGTACTGGCACAAAAACAGAAATATAGATCAATGGAACGGGATAGAAAGCCCAGAGATAAACCCACACACCTATGGTCAACTAATCTATGACAAAAGAGGCAAGGATATACAATGGAGAAAAGGCAGTCTCTTCAATAAGTGGTGCTGGGAAAACTGGACAGCTACATGTGAACAAATGAAACGAGAACACTCCCTAACACCATACACAAAAATAAACTCAAAATGGATTAGAGACCTAAATGTAAGACCGGACACTATAAAACTCTTAGAGGAAAACATAGGAAGAACACTCTTTGACATAAATCACAGCAAGATCTTTTGTGATCCACTGCCTAGGGTAATGTAAATAAAAACAAAAATAAATAAATGGGACCTAATGAAACTTCAAAGCTTTTGCAAAGCAAAGGAAACTACAAACAAGACGAAAAGACAGCCCTCAGAATGGGAGAAAAAATTTGCAAACGAATCAACGGACAAAGGATTAATCTCCAAAATATATAAACAGCTCATGCAGCTCAATGTTAAAAAAACAAACAACCCAATCAAAAAATGGGCAGAGGGCTTCCCTGGTGGCGCACTGGTTGAGAGTCCGCCTGCTGATGCCTCCTCAGGTATCAAGAGCTGCATTGGCATCTGAAGATTCTTCCCAACCACTCCTGTTCCTTTTCCCATTACCCTTCAGAAGCATTGACCCCCAATAATTGTCTTGCACTTCCAATTTCCTCTTGGTGTCTGCTTCTTGGAGGACCTGAACAGACATAGCTTATAAATAAGAGAAGACTAGTATCCAGAATGTATATGTAGAAACAAACAAACTACAGATTGATGAGATAAATAACTCAATAGAAAATTAGGCAAAAGATACAAACAGGCAAGCCACAGAAGAAATCTAAGAAGCCAGTGAATACACGAAAAGATGGCTGATCTCACTAGTAGTCGGGGAAATGTAAATTACAGGAAACCAGATACCATTTCATACCCATAAGATTGGTAAAAACAGAAAAGAACAACAACAAAAAAACAAAAAACCCAAAACAAACAAAAAAACCGCAAAACATTTGCTGAAGTATTGGGTAAGATGTGGGGCAACAGGAACATGTGTGCTGTTGGTGGGAGGGTGAATTCATGCGACCACTTTGGACAGTTTAGTAGTTACTCATTTAGTAAAGATGAGGGTACTTCTCTGGTGGCGCAGTGGTTAAGAATCTGCCTGCCAATGCAGGGGACATGGGTTCGATCCCTGGTCCGGGGAGATCCCACATGCTGCAGAACAACTAAGCCGGTGCACCACGGCTACTGTGTGTGTGCTCTAGAGCCCGTGCTCCACAACAGGAGAAGCCACCGCAATGAGAAGCCTGTGCACCGCAACGAAGAGTAGCCCCCGCTCGCTGCAACTAGAGAAAGCCAGGGCATAGCAACAAAAACTCAAAGCAGCCAAATAAATAAATCAATCAATGAATAGATAAATTTATAAAAGACGAGGAAGTACTTACCCATCTTTAGAGACTTTCCCACATGTGCATAAGGAGACACACAGAAGAATACATTTTGCAGAATTATTTGAAAGAGGAAAAGAACCTAGAACAATCTAAATGTCCAGCAAGAGAAAAATGGATGAATACATTATGAAACAGGTATGTTATAGAATATCATACAGCAAATATGCTATGGAATATCGTACAGCAAAAATTTCCACATGGAATGGAAGTGAAAAACTGACTTTCGGCTGTGAAATGTCCTAATAATGTATACTTTATTTATTTTGAAAAGTTAAAAAAAAAGAGAGGGAGAGAGACTTGTTTATCCCCTAGTCTACAGGAAGTAAGTTGACAAGTACTTTTGATGTGATTTGTCTGGGCCACACTAACTGCTGAAGGAGGCTAATTATGATTTTGTAAGTCTTTCATCTATTAAAAACAGATGGAAAAGTGTCATTTGTTAACAAATTTTCTTCTCACCAGTCCCAGCAGCTGTTGCAGTTGCTAGAAGTTTGGAGGTACTCTCTCAAATGTCTGCCTTGAGTGGGCCTGGCATTTGGAAGTACAAGGGAGGGGAGAGGGGTGAGGAGGGGGCTTTCGTGGGGGAGGAGACGGGGGAGGGGGGTACGAGTGGGAGGGCTGGGGAGCTACCTCGCTGGCTCAGCCTTCCTCTAGCCTGAGGCTGACAGTCCAGCTGCTGCCTCTTGTGTGCTGTCCTGGAATTCCTATTATGTCTCAGGAATCTGGCTCTGGCCAGTGATGAAATTACAGACAACAGTGTCCAGCCTCACCGATGTGACCTGAGAGGGGAAACCTCTCTTCTGGATGCCAGCTTTGGAAAACCTCCCAGACCTCTCTGCCAGGGCCTTGTCCCCAGTTGCCTTCCTGACCTGGGACTGACAAGCCCTGAGCTGTGCACTGGCCCCTCCCTTCCACAAGGAAAGTGTCCCTCTGCTGCCTTTGTCCACAATAGGTAGTAAGCACTAAGAAAGCAAACCAGAGCAGGTCTGAGGCTCAAAGAGTTTTCAATCAGAGGGAGAGTTATTTTATTATTTTTAATTTTTAAATTTTATTTTTGGCTGCACTGCGCTGCTTGTGGGATCTTAGTTCCTCTACCAGGGATCGAACCCATGCCCTTGGCAGTGAAAGTGTGGAGTTCTAACCACTGGACTACCAGGGAATTCCCATTATTTTGTTTTTAAAAATCCTATTCGGAAAATGTTCATTGAGCCTTATGAGGTACCTGGGTGACAACATGGAACAAGATACTGATCTTGTCCTCAAGGCAGGTAAAGCTCAGAGGAGAAGGTAGGCCTGCGAACAGGCAGTTATGGAAGGATGAGATAAGGGCTGGGATGGATAAGAGCAGGGTGCTGGGACCCACTGGGGCCAGATGAGAGATGCTGGTGCAGTGCTGTTGGGAAAGGAAGAGGTGTGTGGTAGGCAGAGTAACGGCACACAGAGGTCCATTTCCTAATGCCCAGAACCTGTGTCACCTTACAAGGCAAAAGGGACTTTGCAGATGTGATTACATTCAGGATTTTGAGATGGGACGATTATCCTGGATCATCTGGGTGGGCCCAGGGTAATCAAAAGAATCATAAAAAGGTAGAAGAAAGCATATGGTCAGAGAGAGTTGAAGATGCTGTGCTGCTGGCTTTCAGGATGAAAAAGGGGCAAAGAGCCAAGGAATGCAGGCAACTGGGAAATATCAAGGGAATTGACTCCCCCCTAAAGCCTCTAGAAGGAACACAGCCCTGCTGACACATTGATTTTAGCTCAGTGAAACCCATTTTCGGACTTCTAACCTCCAGAACTGCAAGATAATAAATTTGTGTTGTTTTTTATTTTTTATTTTTTTGCAGTACACGGGCCTCTCACTGTTGTGGCCTCTCCCGTTGCAGAGCACAAGCTCCGGATGCGCAGGCTCAGCGGCCATGGCTCACGGGCCCAGCCGCTCCGCAGCACGTGGGATCCTTCCAGACCGTGGCACGAACCCGCGTCCCCTGCATCGGCAGGCGGACTCTCAACCACTGCGCCACCAGGGAAGCCCCAAATTTGTGTTATTTTAAGGCACTAAGCTTGTAGTAATTTGTTACAGCAGCCATAGGAAACTATCAACTAATATGACGTGAATAGGTTCAAGAATGATTTAGTAAATAATTTGATTAGAGAGAGGAGGGGAGAGAAAGGCTCCATGGGATTTCTGGGTCAGGCATTAAGGTGAATTGAAGTCCCGTACCCTGAGCTAGGGTCCGCTGGAGAGGGCTTGGGGGAAGAGGGTTGGTGACGAGATACTCACTTTTGGACACATTACAACGTTAAGTTTGAGTGTCCACGAGTGTCAAGATGAATATGTCCAGTAAGCAGTTGTCTGCCAGGAGAGAAACTGGCCTGGAGACCGAGGTTGTCCTTGGTAACTGAAGTCCTGGGTCACATGAGATAACCCACAGAGTGACACTGGGGAGAGAGCTGAGGACAGAGCCCCACGTTGGAGGGAAAAGTCTCTTTATAGGTAGAGACACAGAACAGAACATACCTCCAGAGAATTTTTTGTTCTGTAAACATTTCTGTTCTTGTATCCTCTTTGCCCCCAGGGCTCTTACAAAACCTCCTCATGTGTACAAATGGACAGATTTCGGTTCTGCACTCCTGGATTCTCCCTTTTATCCTGGTTCTTAGCCTCCCAGACACATAAGGGGCTTTAAAATGTCCCTGGGGTGCTTCCCTGGTGGCGCGGTGGTTGAGAGTCCGCCTGCCGGTGCAGAGGACACGGGTTCGTGCCCCAGTCCAGGAAGATCCCACATGCCGCGTAGCAGCTGGGCCCATGAGCCATGGCCGCCGAGCCTGCGCATCCGGAGCCTGTGCTCCGCAACGGGAGAGGCCACAGCAGGGAGAGGCCCGTG
>NW_006769677.1:4618041-4629513 GCF_000442215.2 Lipotes vexillifer
CCGCAAAAAAAAAAAAAAAAAATGTCCCTGGGCTCCAGCTCCCACTCTTTCTTCATGCAGACCAGCTCCACATTTCCTGCCTGGGGACATCAGGATCTGCACACAGAGTCTGCCTGGCAGCAGCGTGCCCTGCCTCTTCTCTCTGGTTCTCCTGCTCAGATTTTGATCCTGTCAGAAGGAGGCCACCTTCCTGACTCTGCTCCTGGCATTTGAACCTGAGCTTAATTTGACTGTTTCAGACTTAGAGTACCTCAGCCCTGCTCCCTAGCTTTTGTACGTGCTGTTCTCTCTGCCTGGAACGCCCTTCTGGAAAATACCACCAGGTCTGCCTGACTCAACTTTCAAAGCACTTCTGCAGGATGTTTTGTCCGCGGGAGATAGTTTCATTTTAGTCTCATGTGGATTGTGGATGACTGTTTACTGGCCTGTGTCCCTCTTCTTGACCACGAGCTCCTTGTGAGCACGGACCCTGGTTTATTTATTTCGGTATCCCCAGCACCTAACAGAGTACACGATTCAATAAATGTTTTTGCTGAACTGAACCCCTCCTTCTTGACTGCGTCTGTGTCTGCATCTGACAGCTAGGTGAGCTTGCACAGCTGACAGGCAGGCGCTAATTAGCAACAGGTGAATAGCTGTGCTCAAACCCACATGCTTTCCTTACGTAACAGCCCTCCCGATTAGCTGGCTCCAGGCATCACACGAAAGCCTGTCGTCTCTTCCTCTCCCCGTGCCAGAGGCTGCAGGGATCACACATCTCGGCCTCCCTGACAGATACCTGTCTTTGGCCTCACCTATCTTGCTTGACAATGTGAGCCAGGCAGGAAGAAATCGCCTCTGTCTGGGAATGTTCTGGCAGGCCCAGAACCCACACAGAGAGAGCCAGACTGAACCTGTGGCTGGAGGGAGGGAGGGGAGAGGGGCTGAAGGGTGAGGGTGGAACTGAGTCTCCAGGGCTATAAAATTCCATTTTCCCCCGGTGGGTGGGGTGTTGAGAAATGCTAGGATAAATGAACCTGAAAATGAAAAGGAACTGGAGAAGCCCCTGAGTGATCTCAGCTGTTACTCGCCTGTCACGTGCTGCCGTCTGAGCTCTGGTTTCCAAAGGGAAGGACCAGCTGGTGCAGGTCCTAAGGACACTTCTCAGTTGCCTGGCCAATCCAGACAGCTCAGGGGGAGCCAAATGCAGCCACAGCTCTTTGTTTACTTTGCTGCACTTCCCCCAGTCTAGAAAAGCAAGCAGATCCAGTGGATCCAATTACAAATTTGGCCTATGTACCTCCTGCTCACCCCCAAGGTTAAAATAGTTGACTCAACAATGTACATAATAACCCTGGAAACATGGAGCTACATGTCATTGAAAGTTTAAATACAAAAGCCACACAGAGATCGATAAGTAGTGAAAAGGTGAACTATTTAAGACTTTTATAGCTCAGTAGGCCTGCATTCTGCTGAGGAGTGATTCTCAAACAAGCTGGCATCAGCCTCACTGGAACGGGTTGCTGGCCCTGCCCCTAAAGTTTCTGCTGCTCTAGGTCTGAGGGCAGGTAGAGCATCTGTAGTTCTAACAAGTTTCCAGGAGATGCTGCTGCCGCTGGTCCAGGGGCCCCCGCTTTCAGAACCACTGTTTTCTTTAACAGCTAAAGAAACTCGTTTAGAGAGAAATTAAACCAACAAATAAACATACACAAAAGGGTACTGGGTGAAAACCTGGCCTCAGGGCACTTGCAAAGAGAAGGCCTCTGGACACTTCTCATTGCCCCTTGTATGGTAGTTCATGCTCTTCCAGAGCTATCCAAGGTGGAGGAGAAATGGCTTTTCCAAAGGGGGTACCCTGGGATTCACAGCCTTCCCCCTCTTGGCTCCCACGATGCCCCTCCCACATGGCGTCTATGTATCCAGCCTCCTGGTGCACAACCAAGTGAGGACGAATCTCAGGGGACAGTACGTTTAAGCCTGTGGGATTTGGAGGTTAGAAGGCTCAGCTTGTACTAACCAAAAATATTACTGTTATTTCCAAACCTTTCTAGTCTCCTGCTCTTCTATACTCCCCTAGCCCTGACTTCTGAGTCTAGTATCTTCTAAAGTTGACCTTAAATGCCAATGTTTCTCCCCCTTGTTTTTCCAAGAACATAACACACACTTCTCTGTGGAAACTAAGTTATTGCTTTTGTCTTTAATTTCCTGGATGATTCAAGGTAATTTTCTGCTTGGGCTCCATGTCTACCCTTTGATTGCACTCCAATATCATTCTCCCAGAGGCTGCAACAGCCTCAGTTCCCTTTCATGAGACTTCCTGAGTTGGACTCTGCTATCTCTTCCCCACTCCAAGATTACAGCCTCCAGCTCAGCTCCTCCAGAGAATTCTCATCCCTCTCCCAGTGAGCGGGCTCACAAATGCCACGGCCTACTTTAGACGACTTTGCAGTGGAAAGAAGTCTCTTTCTCCCTCTCTCCCCTGAGGATGATCTCTCACTTTCTAGGCAATAACTTCACTCAAAAGCAACCCCTCCCTCCCCCCACCCCGCTAGGCCAGATTAAAAATTTGGTGGAGGGACGGAGATGTTTCGCTAGTGAAATATTCATCGTGGGGAAAATCAGAGCCTCGTTTCTGACCCTTTGCACTTAAAAAAAAAAAGCAATTTAGTGCTGTTTTTATTTAGGGTGAGATTTCTTAGTCAGTTCTGTATTTATGGTCTCTAAAGGTCTTAGTCGAGTTCTAACCGCTACCACCGAACCATCAAATCTTGTGACTATAGGCTGTGTTTTAGTGAGAGAAACTTACACATCGCTTTGCAGACTGTTTTAGTCTTAGGCTGGTTCAAATATTTGCTGAAGGAGAGAATGAATTACGCTCCTGTGATTCCGTGAGCCTTAGCCTAGTTGTATGATGGGATTCATAATAATAATATCATACCTCACATAGACTTTGCCTCAGAAAATATTGAAATTAAAAAAATACTTTTGACATTAGAAAAGGTAAAATCTGCAAAAGGTTTTTGACCTCCACAGAGAAAACCTCAGTGCCTATGCCCCTGACTTATGTAAAGAGAGTAATTCTCTCCTGGAGGGAGATGACAACAGTCAGAGGTCAGGGCCTGTGCAGCTGGGTCACAACGCAGCAACTCTCAGTCCTTATTTTCTAACCCAGAGCTTTGCTGGGATTGCGTGTTGGCATCCTTGGTGAAGCTCCAGAATGGAACTCTGCTGCTTCTTACCTCTGATTACACCGCTCCATTGCTAGGACTGACTCATGAAGCGGCTGTGGAAGCCAGGCCGGCAGAGTCCACGGTTTGGCTTGGGATCTGATTCAAGGACAAAGGTCTTCGTGGCATCTGAGCAAATCCCAAGAACTGGTCACTGCTGCATGCCATTCACGGCTCACATCTGGGGTTTAGGAAATCCAGACTCAGAGCCAAAGATGTCATCTGGCTGTACAAGAAGACTGGCACTGACAGACACTGTGGCCAGTGTGGCAATCCAGCCAGCAGCTAACCTGACACACAAGAGCCACTCAAAATGCAGTGGGACCCTCTTCCTCTCCAGTCTCTCTGCTCCAGAGGAGACCCTTCTCAGGGTCACTGGATGGTCGTCTCCGGGCAGTTTACATTAGAACCACTGCAGAAACACTGAGTGATGCGTGGGAGACCCCCAGCCCTTTGCTGCCCGGAGTGGTCAGCTCGGGCCAGGCCCCCAGGGTTTGGGGCTCATTTGCTCAGTTGCTCCCTTGGAAATAGCAGAGTGAAGTCACTCAGGCTGGGTGCCTGCCTTCCCTGCTCCTGGCCACCGAGGGGGTCAAGGACTGCTGCTCCCAGTAAAGAGCTCTGCAGAGAAGAACAGGCTGTGTTTTGGAAATTAAACTCCTTTTTTAAAAGGTCCTCCTGACTTCGAACTCAAGGTGGGGGGTTTCTTTGTCCCCAGCCAGGAAAATGAAAGGCAGAGGAAAAGCTGGGCAATCCCTTCTTTAAAGGTGTTTAGGGTAAAGATGATTCTCTGTACTTTTCCCGGGGAGCTCTTTAGGGAAAAGAGTTGTTTCTCGTCCTAATTCCGTGACATGTATGTGCTCATGCTCCACCCACTACAGTTGGGGCACACCTGGGAAGTCGTGGAGTAAGGGGCTCTTCTGGGACCCTGCAAACGAAGCAACCCAGATGATTGTTTGGGCGACAGGTCATTACAGTGGCTTTTCTCTTCTGGGAGAGACTAAGGCTCTTGGGCAGGATGGGGCTGAAGAGGCCCCACAGTGCACGTGCAGCGGAATGAGGGCCAGGCCCCACCTCTGAGGGAGGAGGACCCACCCAGCTTCCCTTCCCAAGGACCCCAGTAAGGGCTTCTTCATTCCCATGTGCTCAGGAAGGCTGTGGGAGCCCACACAATGTGCTTCTGGCCAGGGGAACATGTTGCTGTTAATAAACACTTATTGAGCATTTACTCTATGCCTAGGCACTGTTCTAAACACTCGACATGCATCAGCTTCATTAACAACCCTGTAAAACAGTTGCTATTATTATCATCCCCATTTTACAGATGAGGAAACTGAGGCACAGAGAGGCTAAGTCACTTGTTTGAGGTCACCTGTGCAGGAAGTGCCAGAGCCATGATCTGACCCCAGTCAAGTCTGACTCCAGAGCCAGCGCTCTTAATGTTCACATCCTGCTGTCCCACGCCCTTCACTGTTTGGGTATTAAGGACAAGTATTTATCTCACAGTTGTTTATGCCTAAGTAGGTTCACATACTTGATCACATTTGATTTCTTTCTACCACAGCCCTAGGAGGTGGGTGGATTGAACAATATTGTCCCCATCAGATGCTGAGGAGACAGAGACAGAGGTCAAGCACCTTTGGCAACATCGCCTTACTAGTTAGTAATAAACTATTCAGGGCTCCTGAAGTTGAAGGAACGTTTGCTCCGTTGACCCACGAGGAGTTAATCCGGCGTGTTGGATTAGGAACAAGTCATGCACCAAACGGAACTCGAGGTGTCAGGTGATTTATGACCCAGGCCTTACCCATCATGACCCACTTATAGAATAGAATGGAATAATTGCTCAAGGTGCTTAGGGTTAAAAGGACAAGACACGGAGGCCTGGCTCTCCTCAGGTGATGGATGTAGACTACAAGGCCACAAGAGGAAGTACGGAGCCCTGGAAAGCATCTCAACAGTGGCACAGCTGTGCCTTGTGCCGGTGCTGCCAGCTCTGGCCATGGGAGTGCCTTGGAGAAGTGGAACAGTGGCCAGTCCTTGTTGAGAGCACCCTGTCTTCCTGTGGTCACTCCGACATGCTCTCTGTGACACCCTCATATTCAACCCCTGACACAGGAGGACCCGAGGATCTGGTCACCATCAATAAGGAGTGTCCCTTTTGGACGGACCACCTCCCTGGTGGCAGCCTCACTTGGTCCAGTGTGTGGATTGCTTTTGGTCTGGGCATCTTCTGTCTTCCAGCTGGTCCCAGGCAGGACACTATCCAAAATAACTTCACCAAAAGAGCCTCCTGGACCCCTTTCCTGAGAGCAGGACTGAGGGCTTGCCAGGCAGTAACCATCGGTGGCCTGTTAAATGCGATGCTAGAGCTAGAAGAGACCTTAGAAACCAACTTTTAATTTTATTGGAAGGCCAAGTTTAGTGAGTCAAGACATTTGCTCAGGACCACTGGGACTGTTCATAGCAGAGCTGGAAGCAGAGCCCGGCTCCCGACTCCAGGTCCAGCACACCTTCTGCTGCCTCCAGGAGAGGCCAAGGAGGGGTCTTCCATCTGCTCCACTGAATGCTCGCTAAGTGCTGCCCAGCAGTTAAAAAGAAATAAAAGCAAGACTGTCTTTGTCCTAACATTTCCATACCTTCTCTTCCCCCCCAAATCCCTGCCGTGTGATTTGGGGCAGACTTGGTACAGAAGGGGTGAGAAGGCATGAGGAAATCCCACACGACAAGAGCCAGGAATCTGTCTGCTGGAGGGAGAGACGTGGGAAGCATCAGGCAGGTGGGCGGGTATCAGACACCACGTATCTTCGATCCAGAGGCACTGCCACCCAATGCTGCCCAGGCTTCCTGGCACTGTCGGCCGCCTGCCCTGCCCCACCCCCCAGAGGGATAATGCAGCCAGAGGCCACACTAGAACCTGTGAGGCATGGAACACCAAGTAAACAGCCCCCAGGAATTTCTCTTACTTGAATTTCAGCTCATTTACTTGGAAGCATCTGTCCTCCCGTCTGGCTGGGGAAAGGGAGAGTAGGGGTGGGAAAGGCTAGGATTACAGTGTCATTCTGCCTAAAGGAGGCTGCTGGTTGAGAGTTCCAGTGGTTCCCTAACACTCATCCCAGCATGTTTGCTGTGGGTATTGCAAGGACAGAGGGTGGGGAAAGGGCTGCAAGGTCAGGGGCACGGTCTGGGCAGGCTACCTTCCTCAGAAATGTTCTCAGTCTTCCGCCTATTTTATACATAGTAGTTTGTATCTGTTAATCCCATATCCTGAATTTGTCCCTTCCCCCTTCCCTCTCCCCTTTGATAATCACAAATTTGTTTTTTATGTCTGTGAGTCTGTTTCTGTTTTTCATATACATTCATTTGTATTATTTTTTAGATTCCACATATAAGTGATATCATACAGTATTTGCCTTTCTCTGACTTATTTCACTAAGCATAATATTCCCTAGTTCCATCCATGTTGTTGTAAATGGCAGAATTTCATTCTTTTTTGTGGCTAAGTAGTTAATATATAAATATATATATAGGTATATTATATATATATTATACCTATTATATACCTATATATATTTTATATATACCTATGTATATTAATCTATGTATTAACTACTATTATACATTATATATATAATATTATTATTATATAATAATATTATATCATTATATTATATAATATATAATGTGGTATATATATATATATATATATATATATATATATATATATATATGTACCCATCTTCTTAATCCAGTCATATGTTGATGGGCACTTGGGTTGCTTCCATGTCTTGGCTATTGTAAATAGTGCTGCCGTGAACACTGGGCTGCATGTATCTTTTTTTTAAAAATTTATTTATTTTATTTATTTACTTTTGGCTGTGTTGCGTCTTCGTTGCTGCGCACAGGCTTTCTCTAGTTGCGGTGAGCGGGGGCTACCCTTTGTTGCGGTGCATGGGCTTCTCATTGCGGTGGCTTCTCTCGTTGTGGAGCACGGGCTCTAGGCGCATGGGCTTCAGTAGTTGTGGCACATGGGCTCAGTAGTTGTGGCTCATGGGCTCTAGAGCACAGGCTCAGTAGTTGTGGTGCACAGGCTTAGTTGCTCCACGGCATGTGGGATCTTCCTGGATCAGGGATTGAACCCGTGTCCCCTGCATTGGCAGGTGGATTCTCAACCACTGCGCCACCAGGGAAGCCCCAGGATGCATGTATCTTTTCTTTTCTGTTTTTTTGCATGTATCTTTTCAAATTACTGTTTTTGTTTTTCTCGGATATATACCCAGGAGCGGAATTGCTGGGTCACATGGTATTTCAATTTTTAGCTTTTTGAGCAACGTCTATACTGTTCCCCAAAGTGGCTGCACCAATTTACATTCCCACCAACAGCATATGAGTTCCCTTTTCTCCACATCCTCACCAACATTTGTTATTTGTAGATTTTTTGATGGTAGCCATTCTGAACTTCTGTCTGCTTTAAATGGTGGATTCTGCCTAAATTTTGTTTCAGGTGAAGATCCTGTTGCTAAAACGTTTTGAGAAGCACTAATCTAGTGAGAAGATGTAGGAAGGGAGAAAGCAAATACCTGCCACTGGCTTTGGAGTGACCTTCGTCAAGGCTGTTCATCCCTTGGTCAGAGGTTGGTCAGACGTTGGTCATTTCCACTTGGAGAAAGGCTCACCTGGGCTCTGTCATCTCTTCCCTCACAGCCTGAGTAGGCTGCCTTCCTCGGAGACGTTCTCAGTCTTCTGCCTGTGCTCTTAGGCCAGCCCCACAGCTCCCTGCCCTCCAGGCTCCCCCACCTGCCTGCCACCCCATCCCTAAAGCCTTTCTTAGATGGGATCAAGGGTGTGACACTAACTGAAAAGATTAAAGATTAAAAGATTAGAAAAATGATTCCAGATCAAGGTGTTATCATCACATAAATTGACAAGGAAGAAGAAAGATTGGAGGGGGTGAGGGAGAGGGTAGGAAGTTGGGGGAGGGATTCTGAGCCTGCAGACACTTCCAGGGCTACTTTTAGCAATTAGCATTTACTGTCTAGTCAAATGAGCTTCGTAGATCCAGTAGAAAGGGATGCAGAGAGTTTGAGGAAGCTCCTGCTGGCTCTGGTTAGGTAGAGTACACTAATTAGAATTGGGTGGGAAGCCAGAAAAGACATAATTACTCATCTGATTCCAAATGAGGCTCATTGAACCAATGGGAAGCTTGCCACGGTAACACACTCTGTTGGAAAGGTCAAAGTCATCAAATGAAAACTGCAGGCAGATCAGGAGTGTACTCTTACAGTCAAGGGAGGACTGACGGGTCTCCATAAAAAGGACTGGCACCTTTGCTGACTGTCGAATTCCCAAACGCAAGCTTGCTTTCCAAATTCCATGACTAGCAAAATACTCCACCTCCCCCGAGCGCCTCCTTGCTGTTCTGTACAGTTATCTATTAAAGGAAAGATGACTTTTCAAAACAGCACTCTATGTAGTAGGTGTTCAGGTGGGGGGAACTTAAGTGATTTGGGGAGTGATGATGATGACGAAGAAGATAAAGATAAAGTGGGGGAAAAAAACCCCACCAAGATTATAAACAGATCAGCAAATCTGGATTTTTAGAAAATGTTTTTTGGAGAATACCTATTCTCCCCAAAATAGAGGATGTGGAAAAAAAAAGGCAGACCTAACTTTTCCATTAAGATTCTTAGGATTGGGCTTCCCTGGTGGCACAGTAGTTAAGAATCCGCCTGCCAATGCAGAGGACATGGGTTTGAGCCCTGGTCCGGGAAGATCCCACATGCCGCGGAGCAACAAAGCCCGTGCACCACAACTACTGAGCCTGCGCTCTAGAGCCCATGTGCCACAACTACTGAGCCTGCACTCTAGAGCCTGCGAGCCACAACTACTGAAGCCCATGTACCTAGAGCCCGTGCTCTGCAACAAGAGAAGCCACCACAGTGAGAAGCCCGCGCACCGCGACGAAGAGTAGCCCCCGCTCACCACAGCTAGAGAAAGCCTGTGCGCAGCAACGAAGACCCAACGCAGCCAAAAATAAATAAATAAATTAAAAATAAATAAAGTGGGTGCTTACTCTAGGTTGCTTGGATACTGAGCCATCTGGGACTGGATGGGAGTTCCCGCCTTCTCCCTACAGGAGGTGCTGCATCTCAAGTAAGCCTGTGGGCCCAGGGGTTCTTTTCTTTTCCTGACAGGATAGTCTCTAATGTCCCACATTGGTGTCTAATATCCTAAGATCTGGGCAGTTGGCATTTTCAGACAACTCCTGTAGACAGCTGGCAAATACAGACTGCCTGGCACCAATGTCAGGTTTGTTCTGGCACTTGTACTATGTGAAGAAAGAGTGGCGGTTGGGGTAGGAGCCTCCGTTGCCACACAGACCCACATTGTGTGCCCTGCAGCTTCCTGGCCCCTGTGTGTCTCTCTGTGGGAGGCTGGGTAGATCCAAGGGACCTTAGCTTTCACTTATTTGGTAGATCCTTGCTTGGTTCATTTACCCTATCCCCAAGGTAGCGTATTCCTTAGCCCATGCCTGTGACATCATGGAATTTGTCTTGGACCCTAGTAAGAGGGACCCATCTTGCGTGACACCTTGTTTGCAGAGATGGGTTAATGACATTCGCCTTAAGGGATTGGGGTAAAAATTCACTTGATGAGCCAGGCCCAGAGGCAGCAGCCTGAATAAAGGCATGAAGTTGTGCCTGGGCTTGGCATACTCAGGAAATGACAAATGCAATGTGGCTTTAGTGCTGAGTGCCTGGCGGGGTGGGGATAAGATGACGCTTGAGAGGGATGTGGGGCTAAAGAAACTTTTCTTTCCTTGAGAGGAATTGAATATCTGTAAAGGCTTCTAAGCTTGGGAATGACAGGGTCAGCCTCCCCCTCCCCCAACCTCTGGTCCTCTGGAAAATACTTAGGGCAGGCAGTGTGAGGGTGGGCTGGAGGAGTAGGGAATGGTTGTTAGGGAGTGAAGGCAAACTCTGATGAGGCTCAAATAGAGCCATGGAAGTGGGGATGGCGAGGAGTCTTTCTTTTTTTTTAAATTTATTTTATTTTTATTTATTTATTTTTGGCTGAGTTGGGTCTTCGCTGCTGCGTGTGGGCTTTCTCTAGTTGTGGCGAGCGGGGGCTACTCTTGGTTGCGGTGCGTGGGCTTCTCACTGTGGTGGCTTCTCTTGTTGCAGAGCATGCGCTCTAGGCACACAGGCTTTAGTAGTGGTGGCTCGCGGGCTCTAGAGCGCAGGCTCAGTAGGTGTGGCTCGCGGGCTCTAGAACGCAGGCTCAGTAGTTGCGGCGCACGGGCTTAGTTGCTCCGTGGCACATGGGAATCTTCCCGGACCAGGGCTCTAACCCGTGTTCCTTGCATTGGCAGGTGGATTCCTAACCACTGTGCCACCAGGAAAGCCTGAGAGAAGTGGTCTTTCAAAAGAAGAATTAACAGGATTTGATGGCCATTTCGTAGTGGGGAGGGATGCATTTGAGGAAGGAGTTGAAAGGAAGAAGAAAAGCAAATGATGCTCAACAGACATTATTTTTCTTCCTTTCTTTCCCTCTAGAGGACAGAGGTTAGAAGGTCTTGTCTAGAGGACAAGGGCTAGAAGGTCGTTTCTGGGGAAAGGGCTGACTGGCTAGTTTTGAGAGACCAAGATGGAAGCCTTGGTTCTCGGGCATTAAAAGTTCCTCTGAGCCTTTTCATCTGGCCTGATGGCCCTGTTTGCCCACTTGCCCACAACTATCCATGTTGGGCCCCAGCATGCATCCCTGTCCTCCTTGTTAAAAGACAAAGAATACCAATAACCATTGCTATGTTGAGACCTTATATAATTTATCTAAAACAAGAATCTGGGGCTTCCCTGGTGGCGCAGTGGTTGAGAGTCCGCCTGCCGATGCAGGGGACACGGGTTCGTGCCCCGGTCCGGGAAGATCCCACATGCCGCGGAGCGGCTGGGCCCGTGAGCCGTGGCCGCTGAGCCTGTGCGTCCGGAGCCTGTGCTCCGCAGCGGGAGAGACCACAAGAGTGAGAGGCCTGCGTACCGCAAAAAAAAAAAAAAAAAAAGAAAAAGAATCTGTTTTCAAGAAGAAGAGGATCAGCCATTAAATACGGAGCTGAGGTTTGGCAGGCACCACAAATCTATCTATCCAGATAATATTTTTCAATTCAGGGCTTTTCTTTCATCTTTAAAATATCACAGATAGGCCTAAGGAATCATCCGGCATCTTTTTGTGTCTGTAGTTGGACAACTTAGATCTTATTAATCAGCCTGCTGAA
>NW_006769677.1:4629523-4637553 GCF_000442215.2 Lipotes vexillifer
ACGCATAGATGTTATCCAAAATTTTTCTGGTATTTTTGTTTTTAACAGCCATGGCTTGCTGAATCAATGCAGCTGAATTTTATGCAAGTTCAATGTTGTTTCCTTCAAGAATTACCTCATCTTTATGGCCTTGAGAACTGAACAAGCAACTCCTGGCCTTATCTGAGCCCTGTGGATGTATTCATATTTTGTTCCCAAGAAATTTTGGAAAGAACGTTGATGGGGAAGTGAGTGTACGCAGACCTCACCTTGTAACGAAAGCCCAGGGTAGTATCCTTGATTGTGTTCTGTTCATGGCTACAGGGTACGAACAATAGCCAGTCCCTTTCTAGTTCCCTACTGTTTGTCAACCTGGAGCTGCTGCTTTTTCTTTCCAAAGAGACTGAGTTCTACATTTATGTCACTGAAGTCCCTCTGCAGGGCTCCTCTGGGGTCCTTCACAATAGCTGTGCTTCCCTTCAGAGTGATGTCAACATTTTCTGGAATGCTGACAGTCTAATTGCTGAGAATGGTCTTCATTCTTGCAGTAGATGCAGCAAAGAGAGCTGTGTGTTTAGGTTAAACCTGGTAAGCAAGTACAAAGCATGGTGAAGCTGTGTAGGGAGAGATGGGACAGGTTCAGCATTTGCTGGGAAGAGGCCTAATGCTTTACATACCTGTAAACATCTCATTTAATCCTCCCAAGATTCTTTAGGCATTGGTGTTCTTGTTTCATAGTCCAGGAAACTGTGGCTCTGAGGTTAGACAAGTGACCATATCTATCTGAAGCTGAAGCTCTTGACCTGCCCCCAAGATGCATTCCTGGGATGGGCAAGGGGGTCAGTGGTCCTGGCTGTGATTCCCAAGGGGTGCTCACTCTGTCCAGTGGTTACTTGATGCTGGTTTCCTGAGAATCCTCATGTGGTCTTGAACCCAAACCAATGGGCCCTTTGACCATCCTCATTATAACCACAGTTAGGATAATCAATATGAAATTGAAGCAAGATGGTTAAATATGTCCCCAAATCAAAATACATTGCAGCACAATTTTTATCCATCAGTAGTAAATTAAAGCAGGCAGCCTCTCAGAGTACTGGATTCTCTTTTGGCCCATGTATAGTTATTGGTTTTCTTACTACAAGCACAGTGCCGCTTCTTGATCACTGTGACTATAGTATAAACAGATGTCAAAAACTAGCAGGCTATATCCAGGCTACAGACATGTATTATTAGGCCTGGAAGGTGGCTTTAATTTTCTTGTTTTGAAAAATTGAGATAGTTATCAACAATGAAATAAATATTAAGAAATCTCACCTAAAAACCTTATTCTGACTTCTCTTGAAGACCCGAGATCTACTTTCCACCCATAGCAGCAGTTGGCTGGAACCAACAGCTAACCCCACGGCTGTCCCTGTCCCTGGCCTGTTGGCCACATTCCCCTGGCGCTTGCTTCATTCACCTAGGTTTCCTGCCTGGCCCTTCTAGGCATCTGGGTTATGGCTTTTGTTTTTTGGTGATTGAGTTCCCTAATTAATTACTTATGTTAGATCGACTTAACGGTATGAACACAGAGCGTCTGCCCCAGGACCCGAGGTCTATGGTTATAGATGTGTTGGTGTGGATCCTAATGTTAATCGAGAGAAGTGTTGTGGACCTGTAAAACATGATCGTTCTTACATCCAGGGCAAATGCTCCACAGCCAGCCCAGCAGACTCCAAATCCTGTTGGGAGCGAGCACTTCCCCTGGTCCTGACCCCCAGCCCCACCCATACCCAGAAGCCAGCCTCTCCAAGGATTAGCCCTTCTCTGCTCCAAAGGCACGAGCCAGATTAACACCAATAGCATCTGTTCTCGGCCTGCCCTACCCTGGGGGGGCGGGCTTCAGCTGCCACTTGAAATGACAGAGATCCTGAAAGAACACTGTCTGCAACAAATCCAGATTCCGGAGACGGCAGCCTTGCAGACTGGCTCTGGGTGCCAGGGGGAGGAAAGTCCAGAGGGAAACTGTACCTGAAAATTCACATTTCTTGTCCAATTATGGATTGGGTTGTTTTTTTTTTTTTTTGGTCTTCGACTTTATATAGCTCTTTGAATTTGCCTTATAATAAACAATTGTAGTAAACATCATCTATTTTTAAAAAGTTTTATTGAGATGTAATTCATATATTATACAACTCACCCATTTAAAGTACAATCCAGTGGTTTTTGATATATTAAAATATTCACTTTTAAAATTTGTGGTAAAACATATAACATAAAATTTACCCTTTTAACCATTTTTAAGTGTACAATTCAGTGGCATTGATTACATTCATATGCTGTGTAACCGTCACCACTATTTTCAAAATGTTTTCATCATCCTAAACCGAAACTCTGTGACCATTAAACAATAACTCCTCATTCCCACCCTCCTCCCCAGCCCCAGGTAACCTCTAATCTCCTTTCTGTCTCTATGAATTTGCCTTTTCTAGATAGTTCATATAAGTGGAATCATATAGTATTTGTCCTTTTGTGTCTGGCTTATTTCACTTAGCTTAATGTTTTCAGGGTTCATTTATGTTGTAGCATGTGTCAGAACTTCATTCTCTTTTATGGGTGAATGCTATTCATTGTGTGTACACGCCACAGTCTGTTTATCTATTCATCTGTTGATGGGCACTGGGATTGTTTCCAACTTTTGGCTGTTGTGAGTAATGCTGCTGTGAACACTGGTGCAGAAATGTCTGCTCGAGTCCCTGCCTTCAGTTCCTTTGGGTGTGTATGCCTAAGAATGAAACACCATCCACTTTAGACTTCCTCTCCCATCCTGGCTACTCACACCAAGAAAATTAACTCTGATCCTAAAAATAGACAGAGATTTAGACATTCTAGGGGAAGCTGACCGTGGCGTGACCAATTAGGGGTACCTGTGTGAGTCCTTTGTCTCTTCAAAGCCACAAATGAGGGACTTCCCTTGTGGCACAATGGATAAGACTCCACGCTCCCAATGCAGGGGGCCCAGGTTCGATCCCTGGTCAGGCCACTGGATCCCCTATGCGTGCCACAGCTAAGAGTTCGCATGCCACAACTAAGGAGCCCACGTGCCGCAACTAAGGAGCCCACCTGCTGCAACTAAGACCTGGGACAACCAAAAAAAAAAAAAAAAAAAGCCACAAATGATATCACTCCTCTGTTTGCAAATAGCCAAGCCCCCATGGAGGGCAGTGTGTGGGGGCTCAAACACCCTCAAGGGGACTCTTGCTGCTGCCCTCCTCCCTGCAAGAGCAGAGAAAGAACAATCACCCCTTTGTGAGGAGAGTGGCCATTTAGGAGGAAGGAGAGAGGAAATTGGCATGTTGAGATGTTTCAGGGGACCAGGCGCTGGAACAGGTGTTGCACATCTGTTTGCTTATTTAATCCTCTAGAGTATCATTGTCCCCCTTTTCTAGATCAGGAAACTGGCTCAGTGGCAGAAACTGAACATGCAACAACTAGGAAATGCAAGCAGATGACGCATGCTGAAAGGGGTGGAAGGGAGAGACCGCTGCTGCTGGGGCTCAGGGAGTTTTCGTGGAGAAGGTGGGCCCTGAAGCTGGACCACAAAGGATAATTTTATTTCCACAAGAAGATGGGGCAGGGAGGGGGCACATTCTCTTTTATGGGTGAATGCTATTCATTGTGTGTACACGCCACAGTCTGTTTATCTATTCATCTGTTGATGGGCACTGGGATTGTTTCCAACTTTTGGCTGTTGTGAGTAATGCTGCTGTGAACACTGGTGCAGAAATGTCTGCTCGAGTCCCTGCCTTCAGTTCCTTTGGGTGTGTATGCCTAAGAATGAAACACCATCCACTTTAGACTTCCTCTCCCATCCTGGCTACTCACACCAAGAAAATTAACTCTGATCCTAAAAATAGACAGAGATTTAGACATTCTAGGGGAAGCTGACCGTGGCGTGACCAATTAGGGGTACCTGTGTGAGTCCTTTGTCTCTTCAAAGCCACAAATGAGGGACTTCCCTTGTGGCACAATGGATAAGACTCCACGCTCCCAATGCAGGGGGCCCAGGTTCGATCCCTGGTCAGGCCACTGGATCCCCTATGCGTGCCACAGCTAAGAGTTCGCATGCCACAACTAAGGAGCCCACGTGCCGCAACTAAGGAGCCCACCTGCTGCAACTAAGACCTGGGACAACCAAAAAAAAAAAAAAAAAAAGCCACAAATGATATCACTCCTCTGTTTGCAAATAGCCAAGCCCCCATGGAGGGCAGTGTGTGGGGGCTCAAACACCCTCAAGGGGACTCTTGCTGCTGCCCTCCTCCCTGCAAGAGCAGAGAAAGAACAATCACCCCTTTGTGAGGAGAGTGGCCATTTAGGAGGAAGGAGAGAGGAAATTGGCATGTTGAGATGTTTCAGGGGACCAGGCGCTGGAACAGGTGTTGCACATCTGTTTGCTTATTTAATCCTCTAGAGTATCATTGTCCCCCTTTTCTAGATCAGGAAACTGGCTCAGTGGCAGAAACTGAACATGCAACAACTAGGAAATGCAAGCAGATGACGCATGCTGAAAGGGGTGGAAGGGAGAGACCGCTGCTGCTGGGGCTCAGGGAGTTTTCGTGGAGAAGGTGGGCCCTGAAGCTGGACCACAAAGGATAATTTTATTTCCACAAGAAGATGGGGCAGGGAGGGGGCCGCAGGAATAGATGCTGTCGAGCAATATGGAAATTGGTTTGGAATCCTTTCCTGTTACAGCTGGTTAAATCCCACGGTCTAGAAACTCCTGCCCTAGACTACAGTGCTGCAGAGGCAGGGGTTCCTGGGACACAGATGGAGATTACAGAGCAGGATGTTGACTGGGCAGTGCCACTGGGTCCACCCCTGTGGAAGGGAGGGGGTGGGGAGGGCGAGGCAGGGGTCAAGAGTGGCTGGAGGAGAAGCTGGACTGGAGGGCCTGCCCAGCGAAGGCCTCCCCTCGCTCCTGGGGGCCTCTGGAGCTGGGCGGGCCCTTCAGTTGTGCTAGATGCGCCCAGGGACCCTGGCCGTTCTTTCCTGCATCGATCAGTCACTGGATATGGGCTGCCCTGGGGAAAGTGGCGTGACCTTGAGTGAGACGGTAACCTTCGACCAAGATAACCCCCAAAGAGAGTTGACAGCTGAGACCTATCATCTTCCCAGCAGCTGGGGAATCAGCTTTCCAGTTCCAAAGGGGGATCTGGTGGCACATCACAGGGTCCCCATGAGCTGACTCTTCAAGGGTCCCCTTACCCTGTCATGCACTGCAGGCTGAGGACCGTCAGATTCCTTGGGCCTCTTGTCTCTCCTCATCCAGGCAATGGTTTAAAAGAGTCAGCTTAAATGTGTTGAGCGGTTCCGTGTAACACAAAAGCAATAACAAATAAAAGTGATGGAACTAATTTGGGGTGTAAAGGAGGGTGGAACCATAACGCCAAGATGAGAGGGGTGATTAGAATTGATGTATTCTAAGCTCTGTGTATTGTTCAGAGGGAGGGGAGAGATATTGATTTACTTTAGACAGTGTTAAGTCAAGTGTGCTTATTAAAATGTAAAGATTTACCAATAAAGAAGATAAATGGAAAGAACAATTTCCAAACCAGTAGAGTGAAAAAAACGGAGTAAAAACTTTATTGATACGATGGCAGGAAATGACCCAAAACGGAAAAAAAAAAAAAAAAAAAAAAAAAAGAATATGTTTATTCATCCAAAATGCAAAAAGTTAAATGTATATATTTAACATATATTTGAAATATAAAATTGTATTCTGATATTATTATTACTTTAAAATGGGATTCCCAAGGAAAATGTTAAGACCCCCATAACCTTTCCAAACAAAATGAACAAATCCCCAGCCCGCTGGGGATTCAGAGCAGGATTGGTTTGTACGTCAACGGAGAAAAAAACAAAGCCCGCAGCTGTCCCTGCTGGGTCCTTTGCTCCAGCTGCCCACATCTTTCCATGTCTCTGGACTTTCTCACTTCCGTGTGAGTAGTTTAGTCTTAAGGACATGGGGAATTAGTCTCAATAAGCCTGTGTGTACCTCCTGTGTGTTCAGAGGAATGAGCAAAGCGGGTCTTTGGTAACGTTCTGTATCTTTTTTTTTTTTTTTGCAAATGGCAATTAAAATTGACTTAAACAAACAGAGAAGATACTGACTCATGTGCCTGAAAAGCCCAGATGATTTCAGGAATGGCTGGATCTGGGGGTTAAAATGTCATCAGATCCCAGCTTCTCTCTGTCTTTTGGCTTTGCCTTGTCTCAGCTGGCTTCATTTTCAGATAGGTTTTTCTCTTGCAATGGAAGATAGATGTAGCAGCTCCAGATTTTCCAGGTTCATGTTCAGCTGGAAAGAGCAAGCTTCTTTTCCAGGAACTTGAGCAAAAGCCTGGCGGTTTGATCAGCTTGAACAGCCCTAAGTCATGAGTCTGTCAGAGCCAATTACTATGGCCAGAAGAGTGAGATATGCTGCTTGTCATGGGCTACATCCCCATAATCATAAAGAGACCTCCTCTTCCTCTCCTCTTGAACATATGGACTGACCTAATTCAAGTTAGAAGCTATAGCCAGAAGGAGAGTGTGGCAGACAGTTGTTTGCTGTGGGTGATTTGGTGGAGTTGGAACTCAGTATCTTCCATCTTTCTTCTGGTGTGCCTTCCTGTACTGCAGGGGATTGAGAGCTAACCATTACATTTCCCAGCCTCTCCTTCAGCTATAATTTCTGCTGTGATTTGATTCTGCCCCTTGGATGCTCTTTTATAAAGTTGGACCACTGAACTGAGATGGGGCCAAGATTCTGCCAGCAAATTCAGTTGAGAAGGTGCTTGGTTTTTCTGTAGCAGCCATGGTGGAGATCTCAGTGCCCAGTTCCTGGCCTTGTGGGTGTCAAGAGGCAGGGTGGGCCATTTGTTGAGCTGGTGTGGTCCACAGCAGACACCGTGTAGTCAAGGAGCTGGCAGCAGTACCCGTGGCTTCCTGACTGTGACCATGGCAGTGTGGTCCGGGAGCCTTTGGCTTTCTGAGTACAGACAGGCAGCAGCTTGCTTGGTGGCCCAGTTCCGTGGGTGACTTTAGACCTTTCTCCTGAATGCTCAGCTCAGAATCTGCTTCTTCAGGCTGATTTTGTTGGCGAATTAATACCCTGAAACAAATTCCTTCTGCTTCATTTAGTGAGAATGAGCTTTCTCCTCTGTACCCGAACCCTCTTGCCAATCCTACAACTGTCTCTTCCGTGCCACCCCCTTGTACCCCTGCCTCCTACTTCTTCCCGGCTGGCAGTGCCCAATCCCACTAGAGAGGCTGAAGATGTTTTCCAGCCTCTTTTTTTTTTTTTTTTGCTGTACGCGGGCTTCTCACCGCCGTGGCCTCTCCCGTTGCGGGGCACAGGCTCCGGATGCGCAGGCTCAGCGGCCATGGCTCACGGGCCCAGCCGCTCCGCGGCATGCGGGATCCTCCCGGACCGGGACACGAACCCGTGTCCCCTGCATCGGCAGGCGGACTCTCAACCACTGCGCCACCAGGGAAGCCCTTCCAGCCTCTTTTGCAGCTGGGTCTGTGTTGGACGTGTGTGTGTGAGGAGGGGAGCATTTGGGATAAGTTTTCTGCCCTAGCAAAAAGACATTTAAGAAAAATCTTCCCACCTGCTTTTGGATGTGGTTGGGAGAGAAAGTGCTGTGTGCTGCTGAAGTGGCCCTTGTGCAGCCCTGTGGCAATAAGTCTGAGGACATAAGCCAACCCCTGTGCCACTAAATTAAGAAGCCTTGGAATGGGAAATTGTACGAGAATTTTCTATTGTTTAGGCCACTTCCAGATGGGCTATATGGTTACCTGCAGCTGGAAGCATCCTGACTGACTGACATCTATCTATCTATCTGTCATCTATCGAGACCTCTAGAGAGAATGGAGATGGGAGGTGGAGGGGGATAAATTCCAATTGTGCTAATGCCCCTTGTGGAATTAATAGCACCTGCGGATGTAGGTAGGCAGCCACAGTCTTCACTGTGGGGGAGATTCGGACACTACTCTTTCGGCTTCTTTTTTTTTTTTTTTTTTTTTGGTAC
>NW_006769677.1:4638651-4647096 GCF_000442215.2 Lipotes vexillifer
GTGGTACGCGGGCCTCTCACTGTTGTGGCCTCTCCCATTGCGGAGCACAGGCTCCGGACGCGCAGGCTCAGCGGCCATGGCTCACGGGCCCAGTCGCTCCGCGGCATGTGGGATCTTCCCGGACCGGGGCACGAACCCGTGTCCCCTGCATCGGCAGGCGGACTCTCAACCACTGCGCCACCAGGGAAGCCCTCTTTCGGCTTCTTTAGTGCTGAGTATATCAAGCTTGGCAGAGGGCAGGTGGTAGTGACTTCATTGCTGGTTGACATGGGTGGTGCCACCCTCATAACTCCCATCCTCATTTACATTTCATGAATAGTATAGCTCTTACACATGCTTTTCCAAGGCTGCTTCTGCCTATTTTTATGTGATCTTCATAAAAAATCTTCAAGGTGGTAGGGCAGGTATTATTCGCCCTGTATTTCTGATGAGAAAACTAGGACATAGACTAAATTGCTTGGCCAATCACACTCAGTTAATTAATTAGGCACAGATTTTGTGACCCCTTGCTCTAGTTTTATTTCTACGGCACCATATTGCTGCCTCAAAAAACTGATTCGTTAGAGAAAAAAAAAAAAAAAAATTAAGTGCCTAGCAGGGAAACAGAGCTTATGGGTTCACCCTGTTTGTTCCCAAAGGGTAAAGGGCCCTATGAAGTCAAGTCTTCATCCTTCACAGGGGGACCTTATTGGTTTCCTGGGGACCACATCATCTTTTGGCCTTTTATGCTCAGCAGAGGCAGTGGATCTCTTGCAAAACTGCCATGTGGTTCATTTGTTGGCAGGAACACTCAGGGGAAGTTTTTGGTAAGAGTGGTAATGCTCCACACAGAGCAGTAAAAGGCATCTCGCATTGTGCAAGACTGCAGCCAGCTGGGGTCAGGACTCACAGAGGATCCTGTCTGGCTCCGGGGACCCTGAGAGGGCTTTGGCGACCTTCATTCCAGGCTCGTCCATGTGACTCGGCCGCCCTCTGTGTCTGCTTCTTTCTATCCTGCCATTGACTTCCTCATGGTTTCTCTCCCTAATCACTACCTCTTGCCTTTGGCCACTCACGACCTGTTTGGCCTCTAAATCGCCAGGAGAAAGGGACATTCAAGAGAGCAGGAGTGAAAACAGCAATAGGTGAAAAATGAAATCCTCATTGTAATACCCAGCCGAGTGAGGCTGCTTCACAAATTGCTGTCGTTGCCATGAAAGAGGCCCAGTGGCCCAGCCTTAGGTCCTGGGTCACTGGCCAGGCAGAGTCACCACTGCCAGTCAGCTGCAGTGGTGGAAGGCATGGCAAGAGCACAGGGGCAGATGGTCTAACACCCGGGACCCTGGGCCCAGCCCTTTGTCAGGGGGCAGTTTCTGTAAAAGGGTGGAGGGTCCGAGCCACGAGGCTTGTCTACCACACGCCCTTTCCTGGGTGATCTCCCATCAACAGTGGACTTTCTTGGGCAGCTGCACCTTTGCCAGACTCTTGAATGAGCTTTGAGGATGGGTTTTGCTTCCCAGGACCATTGACCTGGGTTACAGCTGAGTGTGATACGACCTTCCCCACTCTGGGGCCTTGCTTCCCGCTCCTTTACATCTTTTGCATCAAGCTGTATGTGGGCCTGGCACACAGGAGATGCCACATGTTCTGGAATTTTACGGGTGATCTCGCTGTGATCTTAACTTCATTTGTTTGAAGGGAGATGAATCAAATGGAAGATTTGAAAGACTTACTAACTTTCCTTTTAAACCACTCCAAACTTTTCCAGCTCCTGGTAGCTCTTTCTGGTCTCTAAAGTTCTTGTGCTCAGCTTTGGAGGATGGGCCGGTATGTGGTTGAGTATAAAGATCATGGAGAAGAGACTCTTCCCTTCCAGTGTCGGCTACAGACAAACTGTGAACCCAGGTGAACAGGAAATCTAATAGGGTTTGGCCACTGGGTGGAATTAGACTATTTTTAGATGAACTATTTTAGTATTATCCCCACCTGCTTTGCATTCATATTTTTAATACTTCCCTGAAACTTCCATTTGTCAATATTCTGTCTCACTTAATTCCAAACTGCTGTTAAAGGTGCGATATGAGCACCTGCCCTCTGAGTTATTGTGGGGCCGACTGCTGATTCATAGACCAGCTCTCTTGCTGTTGATGTACCTTTGAGTGCAGTTGTATCTTGCTAATCAACTTGGCTAAATTCCTGTGTTATATAGCTACACTTGGTACTAAGTCCAGAAGTAGAATTAAGGTGGGGATATTGGAGCTTAATAAACACATTTTGAATGAGGAAATAAATGACTAAGGGAATGGGGAGGTAGCTTTAGTTTAGGTCCTCTGTGGTGCTTTGTCTCCCCTCTCTGGACTCTTCTGCCCTCCACCCGTGGACGCCACCACGTCCGCACGGTGCCCCCCGGCTACCGCCAGCCTCTCCCCTTTGGCACACCATCCAGGCCTGCCCTCCAGGCTCCTATTTTCTGGGAGATAGGATGGTTTACCCAAAAGGAAGGAATCCTCCAAAGGTAGACTTCCAGACAACGACAAACTGGTCCGAGGACAATTCGGTGGGGGTGGGGGGCAAGGAAACTTTTCTGGGATTCCAGCTCGTAAGGCTGCTCCTGGATATCTGAAACCCAAACCCAGGGAGTGGAATCACTGATACTTGTTCTTCCCCAACCCTTTATCCAGATGAGCTAAGCAAAGGGAAAAATACACGTGCAGACAGGGAAATCTGAGACCCGGAGAGCTGTCCCGCGTGGAGAGGGAGTAGAAGCAGGTGCCAAGTTGTTGGGTTCCGATTTAGACTACAGGGCATGCCTGCAAAGCTGAAAAACATGTGTTCTAAGACTTGCATGCCCACCTGAGGGTTGTCCTGTAATGGGGGCAGATGACTCGTTTCAGTGATTCTACCATAATTTTTTTTAACTTTTTTAAACGAAGAACAACCTGCAGTTGAGAATTGCTTTCAAGTCAGTCTGGAAGACACACAAGAAAGGTATTCTCTTATATTTTCATTTAAAAAAAAAATAAAAAGGGGGATTTCTTAGCAGGATGATGAACCTTAGTTATTATTCTTTGTAACAAATAACTTTTTAAAAACAGCTTTATCGAGATATAGTTGACATACAGTAAACTGCTCATATGTAAGTGTACTTTTTTTTTTTTTTTCTGTACGCGGGCCTCTCACTGCTGTGGCCTCTCCCGCTGCGGAGCACAGGCTCCGGACGCGCAGGCTCAGCGGCCATGGCTCACGGGCCCAGCCGCTCCACGGCATGCGGGGTCCTCCCGGACCGGGGCATGAACCCGTGTCCCCTGCATCGGCAGGCGGACTCTCAACCACTGCGCCACAGGGAAGCCCTAAGTGTACATTTTGATGGGTTTTGAAATGTGTATACATTCATGAAACCATTACTACAATTAAGACAATAAACACACCCATCACCCCCAAAAGTTTCCTTGTGCCTCTTGTATTCCATTCCTCCCATCCTATGTCCCCACCTACTCTGTTCCAGGCAACCACTGATCTGCTTATAGCAAATGACATTTCTTCTTTTCTAAATATCAGATTTTTCCTAAAAAGATGAAGATTTTCTAGTTCTGGGGATATGGTCATGAAGGGAGGTCCTTCAAAGAAGTCCAAAGTAGTTCTTAGCAGTGGCAGCACTGTAGGAATGAATGTCTGGCTTCTCAGGAAGGGATAATATTCATTTAGCCTCCAAGGAAGGGATCATAGTCAAAAAACCGGTATGGCTTTTGAAGAATTAACCACACTATTTTATATTTTATTGTGTACTTTATGATATTCTGTATTGGAATCTACTAACCCAAATAAATTGGCCAGTTCTATAACTACATGTTAATGCAGTCATCGGTGAAAGTAATAATCCTTGTCTTTATTACAGTGGTGTCATTTGAGGAATTCTGAACATAGAACACAGTTCTTATCTTCTTGCTCTGTCTTCTATGAGGGAATAACTCCCTATTTCACTAAACTTGTTTCTTGTGCCCCAGTATAGATCCCATCTATAAAACCATCACCAATCTGTGTCCGTTTCATCCCTCTCTCTCTGTGTCTTCCATCAGTGTCTCAGGGCAGGCCATCTGCATTTCTCACCTGGATAACTCTGGACCTGTCAGCCTCTTCAACCTCTTGATTGATTTTCCTGCTTCCAGTCTCTCCCTCTTTTTATCCTCTAGGTATCAATGGAATCTTCATAAAAGGCAAATCTGGTCATATTATTATTCCTCTGCTTCAAATATTAAAATTTGTGACTCTGATGTGGCCCCTATATACCTCTTTAGGGCCTCCCTCCTCAAAGCCCCTTCACCCTTCCACAATGCTTTCTTGGTTGCAAACAGGAAAGATTTTAATAGTATTACAGAGAGTAGAGTGGCATCCACTTTTATGCCTAATTCTGTCCCCACTTCCTGACACTCAACTTCCAGTCATACTAGACAACTTGAGGATTCCTGAATGCACCATCTGCTCTCTTGCCCCTGTGCCTTTAGGCCTGTTGTTTCTTCTGCTTGAAATCCCCTTAGACTTTCTTGTGGTTACCTGCCTCCTTTGAAATACTCTTACTACCATCATACCTCTGACCTTTGTGAATAGTAATTTTTTGATTGGTCACTAATCTCGAGGGCAAGGGATCATCTCTATATTTCATTACAGAATCCCTGAACTTGGCACTTATGCTGGTGGATGGAATGAACCAATGCAACTTATCCTTAAATCAACATCTAATAACCTCTAGGACTGTGTCACTGGCGAGGAGGATTTAACAAGTCAGAAATATGATGGACAGTATGGGTAGCCTGACACTTACAAATGTTGTTCACTTATTGCTTTTTTTCTCTGCCAGGAACTCTCTTCTCCCAGAGAGTGACATGCCTCACTCCCTTACTTCCTTCAGGTCTCAGTACCTTGATTAGCAAGGCCTTCCCTGCTCACTCTGTATAAAATAGTAATGACCCACCCCTAGAAACCCCTATTCTCTTACATCCTGCTTTTTTTTTTCCTCCTTCACACTTGTTACCGTCTGACAAACCATATATTTACTTGTGGATTTGTTTACTGTTTATTTGTTATCACTAGAAAGTAGACTCTTTTGTTTCCTGTTGCATCCCTAGTACCTGGTACAGTGCCTGGTACGTCGTAGGTGCTTGTATATATGTGTTGAAAGAGTGAATGCGCGCAGAGAACAGTGTGAGGCATTTCAGTTTCTAAATGATAGATGAATTAAATAATGGCTTGTATGCAGAAACACTAGTAAACTGTGGTCATAGGGATGGCTTAGAGAATTCCAAGAGTGAAAAGAGCCTCTCTCAGCCTCAAGCAATATAAAAAAACATATTAAAAAAAATAAAATGTTCTCACCCTGTGTCTGGAATACTAATAATGTATCTGAAGAAACAAGAGCAGAGAAAACAAAGAAAAATGAATTCTAATAAATCAGAGAGCGACAGAGAGAGAGAGAGAGATGCTTGACCATACCAACCTTTTGATACTACCAGCAGTTCTTTGGTGTTTGCTCTACATTCTGTAAAACCAATTACACGGACCTATGAGAAAAAGCAAATGGCCAAGACAAACTGAAAGCTGGGATTTTATTTTGAGAAGCAACCCCAAGTGTTAGGGATGATTTTACTGAGATTCAGCTGAGATTCAGCGGGAGCTTTGAGCAGGTGATTTGTGGGCCTGGGTCTTGGCTTTTCCCCCACGTGGCCCCAGAGCTTGTGGCGAGCTGCTTCCTCACTGTGCGCCTCAGCTTCTGCCAGCAGGAGAGTGAAGGAGTTGGTGAAAACAGATTTCCAGGGTCTTTTCCACTGATAAAGTTCTATGATAAAGTTCTGCATCCTGATAAGGATTTTTAATTTGTCCTCATTAATGCAGAGATTCAATTAACCAGGACTTTAAATTCCCTGAGCATTCTGGTTAATTGGATCCTTACTAAAATAGCCCCAAATTTTGTTTATGCATTAAAGAAAACCACACAAGTTTTTTTTTGTGTGTGTATTTTACATCTGTATGAAATGTAAAAGCATTTAACTGTAACAGCTAGAGGTTTGACGAGAAGTTGTTCCTTAAGGCAGAGTTTCCAAAACATTTTTGACAGTGACCCATGGTTAAAAAAAAAAGAATTAACCTTTTACATACACAGTAATAAATTTATTACAGACACAGTAATAAAAGTTTTGCAAAACAATACTTAACCTTACCATGTAATGGAGTATGAGGTAAGGTTATTTTCTATTCTATTCAAAAATGCCAGTCGACATACTAATTGATTTCCTGATCTTCCCGATTCCCAATTTGAAAAGCACAGCCTTAAAGTTCTACAGGCCTCTACCTGCCCCTCATGGGGCTCTTTGGGTATCTGCTAGTAATAAAATGCCCAAGACATTCAAGGGCTGCCATTTTGATAGCTGTCCTGTGGTTCTGACACTGAGGGTGCTATAGCCACGTGGCTGGCTTTACATCCTAATTCACACCTAAATTGTCTTTGGCATTTCCTGAGAAGTGATCCTAGGCAGAAGAGTGGAGAGAAAAGAGCCCTGGACTAGGCAAGAGAGTTTCTGACTTCTAGTCTGGGTTTTGCTACTCTCTGGCTGTGTGATCTTAGATAATTCACTTAACCTCTCTGCACTTTGGCTACCTTCAAACAAGAGAATGGCTGCCGTATCTACCCCACAGGGTGGGTGTGAGAATCAGAAGCAACAAATCACTTTGAAAAATATAAAGTATGATAGAAATAGAATGCGTTATTGATAAGAGCCTTTTAGATCCTAAGTGAGAATTTTAAGTGTATCTGATTAAAATCATTTGAAGCTGGGATTTTGGGGAAAGATTTGAGGAGATAGTGTATGGAGTTACATTGTGTATCAAGATAAGGTTCGTATTATTACCCTTCTTGGACTTTTACTTTCCTTATAGTGCTAATTTGTCTGTGTCCATGTTATATCTGAGATTCTTCTTTCTTTCCCCCCTCCCTCCTTTCCTTTCTGTCTTCAGATTGTGCAAGGCATCTTATTATCTTGGAAACTTAATTTCTCCTTTCTTGAAAAGAGCAAATCAAGAAGGGCATCTGCAGTATGATTCTTCTACAAACGCCAGACTTTCAGGTAGTAAAACCTAATGTGTGGCTGGGAGTTAAAAAGCGAGCAGATGATTCACTGATGGACACACGGACCCTTTAGGCCTCCCTGTTGTGGGCAGTCCTTTGCTCCTTGACTCTGCTCAAGTAGAGGGGAACAGATTTCTGATAGACACTGCCTATAATCTCCACCCTGTTACGACCAGACCTTTTGAGATCAGAGAGGTTCATCCTCTTGGAGGGCTGTCAGAGCTTCTGCTCACTGAGACAAATTAAAATAATCCAGTGATTTCTTCCTTTTTAAAGATAAACAAAGGAGCCAGCAGATGAATTCAAATTTCAGATTTTAAAAAATATCCCCATAAATTACACTTATTCCATGATGACTAAATCTGGTGTGACAGAAGGTTAAAAATCCTCCTGGTCTTAGTGAGGTGAACAAGAGGTATCACGTACCCTACGCCCTAAAGAGAGGTGCTAGGACTTGCTAAACCTAGCCCAATACTTACCTTCGTCCTATATTCAAGAGAAGGAGAAAGTGACAGAAAGGTGGATGAGAGCTGTTGGCCCAGTGGGAAGGGACTGTGTGCTTGTCTTCCCCTCCCATGTACCTCCAGCCTAGTGATGGGGTTTGAGAAAACCATTCATACAGAAGGGTATATAACCCTAAGGGGAAATTGACATCTCCAACTGCCTCTCTCCTGCAGCTGAAGGGAGATGTGGCAACTTGCTGTTACTGGAGAGACCTTGAGAAAGTTCTTGGGGGCAGATTGCAATTCCAAAGTGTGTTGGACACCAGTGGAAGGGGGTCTGGCTTGAGTAGCCTTGAAAGTTCTGGCCCAAGAAGATGGCCTGTAAGGACAAGGTGACCCCAGCAGAAAGAGATTGTTGGTGTGCTTTTGGAGGAGGAGATGCATGAGGAGGAATGGGAGAGTAAATCAAAGGGGAAGGTCTCTGAAGAACCCACAAAAGCTCCTTGAGTAAGACCCAGTGTTTGGGCACTGGCCACATGGACAGATTATAATGGCACTGGCTCAATACGACCATTTGGCCCACTTATCTTCCCTCCGTCCCGAGCTCCTCATTACTACCCTGGAAGACCCAGGGGCGTTGTAATCTTTGGGTGAAGCAGAGGAAGGGAAAGGTGCCAAAGGAATGCAGAACCGCCTTAGTGTACTTGCCCACCGTGGGTCTGCAGAATTTGAGGTTCAGGATCAAGCTGGAGACAGGGTGTGCTTTAAACTGGATATGAGATAGAAAATTTGGTTTAGAATGGACCGTACTTTTTCTATATCTGAAAATGAGATGGTTACTTAACATCTCAAAGTGACCGGAAAACTAATAGGTCTGCTTGAGCTGTCATTCGGAGCTAGGGAAAG
>NW_006769677.1:4647208-4662017 GCF_000442215.2 Lipotes vexillifer
GGGAAAGAGGTCCACAGAGGGTTTAAAGACAACGGTGAGGGCTTCCCTGGTGGCGCAGTGGTTGAGAGTCCGCCTGCCGATGCAGGGGACACGGGTTCGTGCCCCGGTCCGGGAGGATCCCACATGCTGCGGAGCGGATGCGCCCGTGAGCCATGGCCGCTGAGCCTGCGCGTCCGGAGCCTGTGCTCCGCAACAGGAGAGGCCACAACAGTGAGAGGCCCGCGTACCGCAAAATAAATAAATAAATAAATAAGGCAATGGTGAGAAAGAACAAAGTTGTTTTCTGCTTATACTTCATCTAATAAATCAGTTACCGTGGGTATTTATTATCTTTTCTTCTAGCCAAATAGTCTGAAAGGCCCACTCGAAGGCCTGCCAGTCCTCATAGAGCCTGAAATTCTTTTAACTTGTATGGCACGCAGGCTGTGACTGTGTGACATTTTGTAGCTTCAGTTATACTTGGCCTGTTTCATATTTGTGAGACCTGCCTTTCAAGCATGCAGGTGGTCACCACGCTTAACTCATTCCTTATAATGGGACATGTAGTAATAGAAAAAATACTGAGAATCAGGTGTCGCAGGACCAGATTCTAGTCCTAACTTTGTAACTCATGAGGTGACTTTTAGATAAGTTCCTTAATCTCTCTGGACCCCAGTTTTCTCCTCAGAGAGCTGGGAGGTTGCATCAACTCTAACTTTGAAATTCCACTTCTGATATTTTCTGAATTCCTTTCATTTTGTCTAGCTTCATATTTTGAGTACCCAGAGGATAAAAATTAATACCAAGTCCCGCCATATTTACACCTGATATGTGCCAGGTATTTTCACAGATGTCAACATAGGAATCCACACGCAGTATCATTACCCTCAAATTAAGATCCAACTGAAGGATGTGGAGTGTAATGAATGAGAGACACAACTGTGGTTTCAATCCAGCTCTTCTGATTCCAGGTCTAGTGCTCTTCCTGCTAACTCTCAGTTTTTGTCAATTGTGACTTATTTAATAGTGTTCGCAGTCTGGGCTTGAAGCTGAGGGTGAGGAAATGGGTCTTATTCTTCCTCAAGTCCTGCAAAACATGTGCTCTCAGATATGCACTTGTCTCTTCCTTTGATTGAGGGAGGAAAAGAAGGGAAAGGAAGCAAGGAGGAAGGAAAATAATCTGATGTGCTCTGAGTGAGAGCTGGGAACTAAAACTCAAAAGAAGTACAACCCTCTCTTGCAGCTTTTCCCTGTTCTAGTTTTGACATCACTCTTACCCAGCTGAGATTGGGCACCTGAGCCAGCTGCCCAATACATAACATTCCTTCAACAGTATCAGTCGCTACGACTCCTTGAGCTCAGTGCCACATACCAGGCACTGTAGCTAGGGGACTGCTTCTTCCTATCTATTTTTATCAAGCACATCGCCAGCTGTCCCGGCTGCTGTCAAAAATTCTTCTTGGGACTTTCCTGGTGGCGCAGTGGTTAAGAATCCACCTGCCAATGCAGCGGACATGGGTTTGAGCCCTGGTCCGGGAAGATCCCACATGCCGTGGAGCAACTAAGCCTGTGCGCCACAACTACTGAGCCTGTGCTCTAGAGCCCACAAGCCACAACTACTGAGCCTGCGTGCCAGAACTACTGAGCCTGCGCTCTAGAGCCCGTGAGCCGCAACTACTGAAGCCCACGAGCCCACGAGCCCGTGCACTGCAACTACTGATCCCACGTGCCACAACTACTAAGCCCGCGTGCTGCAAAGCATGAAGCCTGCGCTCCTAGAGCCCGTGTTCCACAACAAGAGAAGCCACCACAATGAGAAGCCTGCGCACCGCAACAAAGAGTAGCCCCTGCTGACCGCAACTAGAGAAAGCCCTTGTGCAGCAACAAGGACACACACACACACAAAATTCTTCTTGGAGTTTTGCTGTTTAACTGTTTTCCCCTCCAAATATGTAGGTTATATTTGGGTGTGGGACAAAAGCCCTTCTCATGGTATCACAATCACTCTGAGTAATGTACCACAGTGGAAACCCCTGGTGCAGAGGGCTTCGGCAAGCCTTGTGTGAGGTCAGAGTTGAGGCAAGTGTGGCACGAGTGTACCCCCAAGCAAAGCCGTTAAGTTGATACCTGCGGCATGGCAGAAAAGAGGGGAATGACCGTGACCACCATGCAGTGACCTCAGATCTCCCATTTGCTTGAGATTTTTGGTTTGGTTTGGTCTTTGCACCAACACAAATCTGAAGGACTGATAACCATTCTTCAAAAACATCCCTAAAAACCAGCTTTTCAGTTTAAAGGTCAACCTTGATTCCAGCTTGCCGCAGCTTACTAGGGCTAAAGGTTAGAGTATTCATTTTCTTTCCAGACATGGAAACACAGTTACAACCAGCTTAGGCAAAGAAGAGAAGCCAGGGATGGGACTGAATAAGCAGCTGTGGAAAGGACAGCATGCAGCCGGGCCCAGGAACCCAGGAGTCAGGCACTGAAGTGCTGCAGATTCTTGCTGCTGCTCCTGTTCTACTGCTGGTCTCTGTGTCTCAACTTCATCTCTGTCACCGCAGACCAGCTTCCGCCCCAGGTGGTGAAGAGAGTTGCTGACAGCCCTGGTGAAGGCCATCCTAGGTTTTGCACTGGAGATATACTGACCCCTTTTTTTTGTTTCAAGATGAAAAATGCTAGGAAGGACTTTGACTCTTCCAGCTTGTGTGTCAGGTCCTTTCCTAGCCCCTGGACAAATCAGCTGGGGAGGTGGGGGTCCCTGAAGAATGTGGTAGTCCCTGAGGTAGATGTGTGGGTAGGGAAGGACATACCATCCATCCATCCATTCATTCATTCAATAGATTTTTATTGAGCAAAACTGAGAGGCTGAGTGAGGGGCTAGAGTCTTCATGGATTAGAGAGTGGTGACCTGGAGGTTGGTAGATGAAGATGAATAAAAAAGGCAGAGAGCACCAAGTGCTCCACCGAGTGCCAGAGGTAGGAAGAAATGGGAAGTTTGTGCCAGAAGGTAAATTAATTGCTCCTTCCCAACCAAGTCCCGTTATGAAAAAAATGCCAGTTGAACTACACAGTGTACTTGGTAATGCAGTTGCCTGACATCCTGATGCAAGTTCCTTATCTTGTTGTAAAGCAGTGGTAGTTTGAGCACCAGCAGTGGGTCTGCAGACCAATCTCCGAGTAGCTCTGCCCTAGGAAATTCTCTCACATGTTCTACAGGAGACACGGACAAGAATGCTCATAACAGCTTTGTTTATAACAGCTAAGAAAGGAAACAATCCAGATGTCCACAAACAATAGAAGAGAGAAGTAATCACGGTATGGAATTCTATAGAGCAGAGAGAATGAGTGGACTACAGCTACACACATCAACCTGGACGGATTTCAAAACTACTGTTCAGCATAAAAGCAGATTGAGACAATGACAGTTAGTATGGATTCATTGTAGGAAGTTCGAAACCAGGCACCACTAAACAGTATAGTGGTTAGGGATGCATGACAAATGGATTGAAACTGTAAAGAAAAGCAAGGGAGTGGATAGCACATGTGTTAGGTCAGTGGCTGGCCGGGGGTGGGAAGGGAGAGGGAGACAGCTGGGAAGGGGTGGGCACAGAGGAACCTTCAATGTATTGGCAATATTTTATTCCTTACACTGGGTGGTGTGTACGTGGGTGCTTGCTTTTTGTTACTGTTCTTTAAACTGTACATATATGTGACACACGCTCTTTTGTAAAGATGACCTATTTCACAATGAAGAAAATTTTAAAATATAGTCAAAGCCAAAGGCTCCCACTCCCCCAAAGCCAATAAAAGGTAGGTGGTAGTGTTGCTGAATGGTGTGCGCCTGAAAGGAATGAGAACTTTTCCAAAGGTGGTGCCTTGAAGGTCTGGGAAGGCACCAGGGAGAAAGGAGGAAGGTAGCTGCTGCCCACGTGTCCCCCCATCCCACCCTGCGCACCAACAGCTGGGTAGAGGTGTGTGCTGCTGTCCTCAGGACCTCCGGCTCACATGCCCTGGCTCCGCAGCTTGCCCCCTTTATACCCCTTTCTTCCTGCACCACAATCCTCAAGGTTTAGCCTGTTTTGCTTTCCTTTTCAGAGCTGCCACCACATACTCCATTTCTTGCCGCTTCCCCAAGGCTGCCTGCCGTATAAGATGCAATAATCCTAACTTTTCAATTTTTGACCACCCCCCGCCCCCAAAACAAGTGCACTGACCCATTTGGTGTTAAAGTGTGAAAACATTTTGGATGGTGTAGAAAACTTTCCTAATACCACTTCCAAAGTTTGGTCACACACCACCTGATTACCTTTTTAGGGAAGGTTTATCGTTCGCCGGCTGAAGTTTATTTTAAATTCTGTCTGGTTTGCAAACCCATTCTTTGTTGACAGCTCTTGTTTGAAATGTTTGAGCTCACTTTGCTCTGGGTAAAACAGGTTGTCAAGTCTTTTTTAAACCCTAGTTGTTAGATGGCTTTTCTTGTCATACAATTTGGTGTCCATGAACCTTAGAGTCATAAAAGCTTAAAGTTAGAAGGGACCCTGGAAGTCATGCATCCAACTTCCTGCCCAGTGAAAGAAGTTTTCCTGAAACATGCCTGATCACCAGCCTCTGAGAGCTTGCTTTTTAAGGGCATTGCTGTAGGGACAGAGAGTACCATAGGTTACAAACTCCCCATAAAATTTTGCATCAATTTGCATTTTGTCTTTGAGAATCAAAAATCAGAGTGAACAATTCCAAGTTTGCTAACTGAATTAAAATGAACACAGTCTCTTGCAAAACTGGTTCTAGAGTTACGTGGTCCACACGTCCAAAACCTTACATGGTCCAAAATGTCTTTAATCTACTTAATATAATCATATCCTGGATTAGGAGGGACAGAGAAAACAGAGGAGTTGGACGCATCCACACACTTGGAAGTAGGGGCAGAGAAGCCAGGGTGATTTGGTTAATTGCTTGGGAGTCCCGTGTGCACATTTCTCTCTGTCCCTTTGTCTCTGCTTTCCTGCCTGCTTAAAGGTACAGAAACGTAGACATTGCCTCTCCTCAAAAACGCCACTCAGGGAATTCCCTGGCGGTCCAGTGGTTAGGACTCAGTGCTTTCACTGCCAGGGCCTGGGTTCAATCCCTGGTTGGGGAACTAATATCCTGTAGCCTGTATCGCGCTGCCAAAAAAAAAAAAGAGAAAAGAAAAAAACGCTACAAAACAAAAAAACACCACTTACCACTAGCCCCATTGAAGGGGGCAGGCCTGGTCTGTCACCCCTTGCCCATCCTCAGTCTTCCTTACCTCCTGGGTCAGTGGCTGCCTTTTCTCATGAGGCTGAGCCCACTTCAGTTTCTGAGCCCACCCGGAGACAGTGTGATGTGTGTTAGCAGTTGCTTTTCCACCTGTCTCCCCACCTTTTGTTCTGCTCTGCTAGAGCTTGGAACTAAGCCATGACCCCAGCTGCTGTCATAGTTCAATGGGTTTGGGCCCTGAGCCAGGCTGGGACCTTAGGGGCACAGGTCCATCAGGGTGAGGGAAGGAGGCCAGCCTGGAAAAGACCAGAGTTAGCCCATTGGAGCAGCAGGGTCATTCCATGTCGAACCACCAATCTCATGCCAGCTGGGGAGAGTTTCTGGGTTAAAGAGGGTAGCTGAAGATGCTTTTTAAAAATTGGGGGCAGGATGCCCAGACACGGGTGGAGAGGGTTAAAGGTACTGACCCAGCCTGGACACGCAGTATGCAAGGTCCAGTGGGCATGGGAAGCCCAGGCGAGGTTTGGTAATGGTTATGATGAGTCCCAGGTGGTAAGGCACTGAGGCACTGGACCCTTCCCAGCAGGTTGTTCCTGTCAGACCCTGTGCAGGTGGGACTTGCTGGGGTGAGGAGTCAGGGTTCAGCCCATGGGCCAGCGGCAGGCTAGAGCCAGGCAGGATATCAGGCCACAACCTGATGGTCAGGGCAGGCCACTGTGCCCCACAGGCAACCCGAGGCAGCAGCCTCCTATGCAGGCTGTGATCCTGCTGCATGGTCCCTCCACTGCCACCCCCCAGCGGCCCCCAGTCTAGGGGCTGGGATGGGACTAGGGAGTCTGGGGCTCACTTCCTGAAGTGCTCGGCTCCAGCTTCTACCCAATCAAATCAACAAATATTTGACTGTGTATTTGTGTGCAAGGGAGCTGTGATAGATAGCAAAGACGAGGGGTTGGGTGACCTCCTGGGAGGTGGATGGCATCTGTACACCACACAGATTATATAGCATATTGCACCACACAGATTATATAGCAGATTGCACCACACAGATGATTATATAGCAGATTGCACCACACAGATTATATAGCAGATTGCCCCACACAGATGATTATATAGCAGATTGCACCACACAGATTATATAGCAGATTGCACCACACAGATGATTATATAGCAGATTGCACCACACAGATTATATAGCAGATTGCACCACACAGATGATTATATAGCAGATTTTGCAGAGCCAAAGTACACTTCTTCATCAGTCAATACGGGCACTGGTTTGCATGAGCCTTTTGCATGGGGAGGAAGGGGATGGCGAGGACAAGTGTGGGGAGAGGAGGGCGGGGAGAGTTTTGCACAGATACAAGGCAGTACTAGTTTCTGGCCTTATCTCCTGGGCCACTGGGAAAGAGCAGCAGGAAGGGACCGAAGGAGTCATTTTCATAGGGTCTCAGGGAGACAGAGGCCACAGCTGTCTGCTTTGCTTCCAAAGTGACTCCCAGGGACACTGAATGGAGGACGGGCATTGTCCTCCTGTCCCTGTGCTGCAAAGCATCTCTGAGTGTGAGTGTAACTCCGTGTTGCCCCCTCACCTTTGGCATAGTGGAAACAGCACCCTTGGCAAGAGTACAGGTGTATTCCCAGAGGGCAGCCTAAGAGTACATGAGTCTCCTTCCCAGACTCTGGGAACACGGGCAGGACTTGAGTGGGGCTGGAGGGCCCCATCATGTAGGCGGAGGCGGGAGCCAGTGAAGTTCTGGATACTCCGGTTGGTTTCACTGGGTTGGTACCCACAGGCCAGTGAGACATGGAAACCTTCCAGATACGGGAGAGAACAAAGTGCTAGATAGAGCAAAAGAACGCTTTAATCCTCACCTTCATAACAGCCTTGAGAAATCCCACCCCCTGCCCTTTCTAATTCATAGAGCTTTTCTGAGTCTGTAATTACCTTGTTTTTCTTTCTTTAGTGCAAGGGTCAGCAATATTTTTTTCTGTAAAGAGCCAGATAGTAAATATTTTCAGATTTGTGGGCTATACAGTCTCTGTTACGGTGGCGCAACTGCCTTGGGAGCACAGAGGCAGTCACAGACACTACATCAACTAATGAATGGGACTTTGTTCCAACAACGTTTTATTTGTGGACACGAAACTGGAATTTTACATAATTTGTCACAGTTGCAAAATATGCTCCTTTTAGTTTTTTCACTAGCTCAAAAATGTAAAAACCGTTTTCTAACTTGCAGCATACAAAGACAGACTGTGGCTGTCATCTGCCCCTCCCTGTGAGGACAGGAATCAGCTCATCTCGTGTCCCTAGTGCCCAGCACAGTGTCTGACATATACTAGGTGCTCAGTAGATATTTGTAGGAGGGGTGACTTTCTCCGCTTTACCGACAGGGAAACTGTGGCTCAGGAGGTTAGTCCCCTCTCTCAGATGTGGGGCTAGAACTCAAACTTGCGTGCTAGTTGGAGAGCTGTAGAGTTGGGTAGTTGGTAGTTCTGCCAAATCCTGTGTTCCTTCTACCAAATCAGTTTCAGCTTTTGCAGAAAAAAATATTGCCACGTGGAAGTTCAGTGTTTCGGATTGGGAACTTCACTTGAGCAGAAAACCAACACCATAGATTCTATAGCGGCCCCTTTCAAAATGGTTGAGCTGTGGAAACTTACCTTTACTGCCTCAGGTGGTTCTTTTTTTTTTTTTTTTTAAACCTGGGGACCATGCCATTGCTAGTCTACTTTGGAAGACAGCTGTGAGGAATAATATTAGAGGCTTTGCAGATGTTAGAAAGTCACTATGAGTATGTTCTTCAGATTGGGCATTTTCTTACAATCTAAATTAGTGGGTTTTTCAGAAGCAGACTCACAGACTTAGAGAACGAGCTTATGGTTACGAGGGGGGAAAGGTGGGAAGGGATAGTTAGGGAGTTTGGGACTAACATGTACACACTGCTATATTTAAAAAGGATAACCAACAAGGACCCACTGTACAGCACAGGGAACTCTGCTCAACATTATGTAAAACCTAAATGGGAAAAGAATTTGAAAAAGAATAGATACATGTATATGTATAACTGAATCACTTTGCTGTACACCTGAAACAAACACAACAATGTTAATCAACTATACTCCAATAAAAAATAAAAAGTTTAAAAAAAAAAACTTAGTTTTTGTTTTTGTTTTTTTTTAAAACAGTGGCTCAGAGGGTGTGGAGAAAAAAGGGAACCTTCTTGCACTGTTGGTGGGAATGTAAGTTGATACAGCCACTATGCAGAAGAGTATGGAGGTTCCTTAAAAAACTAAAAATAGAATCACCATATGACCTAATAATCCCACTACTGGGCATATACCCAGAGAAAAACATAATTCAAAAAGACACACGCACCCCAGTGTTCTTTGCAGCACTGTTTACAATAGCCAGGTCATGGAAGCAACCTAAATGCCCATTGACAGATGAATGGATTAAGAAGATGTGGTACATATAGACCATGGAATATTACTCAGCCATAAAAAGGAACGAAATTGGGTCATTTGTAGAGACATGGATGGACCCAGCGACTGTCATACAGAGTGAAGTAAGTCAGAAAGAGAAAAACAAATATCATATATTAACACATATGTGTGGAATGTAGAAAAATGGTACAGATGAACCGGTTTGCAAGGCAGAAAGAGACATAGATGTAGAGAACAAACGTATGGACACCAAGAGGGGAAAGCGGGGGGAGGGGGTGGTGGTGGTGGGATGAATTGGGAGATTGGGATTGACATGTATATACTAATATGTATAAAATAGATAACTAATAAGAACCTGCTGTATAAAAAAATAAAATTTAAATGATTAAAAAAATAATAAAATAAAATTCAGTAAAAATAAAAACAGTGTATCTGGCTCTGTGTCAGCTAGGGGCTACCCAAAACCTAGAAAAGTCCAGTTCCCTGGTGGAAAAACTGGTTCTCCTTAAAAGTTACCTGACGCCTGTCTGTATCTCCACCCCCAGCTCCGTCAACTCCTACACCCTGTTTCTGTCTTGATTACTGCACTTTTTTTCTTAATAAATTTATTTATTTTATTTATTTATTTTTGGCTGTGTTGGGTCTTTGTTGCTGTGCATTGGCTTTTCTCTCGTTGCAGTGAGCGGGGGCTACTCTTCGTTGCAGTGCATGGGCTTCTCGCTGCGGTGGCTTCTCTTGTTGCGGAGCACGGGCTCTAGGTGCGTGGGCTTCAGTAGTTGTGGCTTGCGGGCCCAGTAGTTGTGGCTCACAGACTCTAGAGCGCAGGCTCAGTAGTTGTGGCGCACAGGCTTAGTTGCTCCACAGCATGTGGGATCTTCCCAGACCCGGGCTTGAACCCATATCCCCTGCATTGGCAGGTGGATTCTTAACCGCTGAGCCACCACGGAAGTCCCACTGCATTTTTTTTGTTTCCCACTCCAATGACTCACTCCCATGCTTGTTCTCACTTGGCCTCAAGGCTGCCCTGCTCCTCCGGAGGTGTGGTTAACCACAAACCACCCAGCCTTCCAGGAAGCAGGTCAGGATGCTCTCGCCTTCTCTCAGAATCTTGAAATCCACACCCTTGTTTCACTCGTTTGGGTGGATTCTTATACTGAAGGCTCTGGAGGGGTGGGCTGGGGCCTTGGCCACTGGCTGGGCACCACCATGGTACCTCCATAGGCCCTAGGGTGCTGTCTTGACCAGCAGTGCCAGCAGCAGTGTGAGGAGCCTCCCCTCCCCCACCTCTACTTCCAGCTGCTGACAGAAATGGCCCCACCCAAGGGTGTGTGTCTCACGGGTGGGCAGTGGACAGCCCTTCCTGAGGCCTCTCCTTCAGAAGGCGTCATATTGCAATGCTGTTTTGTTGCCTGATTTGTGTTTTTACTTAATATGTCATGAGCACATAACCACGTCATGAGGTATCTTTTTACACTATGATTTTTTTTTTTAATTAATTTATTATTTATTTTTGGTTGCATTGGGTCAGTTGCTGTGCGCGGGCTCTCTCTAGTTGTGGCGAGCGGGGGCCACTCTTCACTGCGGTGCACAGCTTCTCATTGTTGTGGCTTCTCTTGTTGCGGAGCATGGGCTTTTGGCATGCGAGCTTCAGTAGTTGTGTCACACGGGCTCAGTAGTTGTGGCTTGTGGGCTCTAGAGTGCAGGCTCAGTAGTTGTGGTGCACAGGCTTAGTTGCTCCATGGCATGTGGGATCTTCCAGGACCAGGGATAGAACCTGCGTCCCCTGCATTGGCAGGCAGCTTCCTAACCACTGAGCCACCAGTGAAGTCCTAGGCTGAATTTTTCAATGTGTTGTTTAGCCATTTGCATTTCTTTTGTAATTTACCTTTTGTGAACATAAATAATTCTTTGTTTATTCTGTCCTCAAATGTATTTAATAAGGCTTATCTTAGGTTCAGATTTTGGCTCTACTAATTGCTAGCTTCATGACCCTGAGCAAATCACTCTACTGAACCTCAGTTTCATCACTGATGGGATAAGAAAAATAATTCCTATTGAATAGAATTGCTGTTAGGATTTAATTAGATAACATATGTAAAGTGATTTCCAGTCTCTGGCACGCAGGAGGTGCTCAATAAATGCTAACTTCTTTCCTTTCCCCTAACATGGGGAAAGTGCTGTGGGAAACATAAATGTATAAGACGATGTATTTGTTTGCAAGGAGTATGCAATCCGATAGGAGCAATAGAATATACTCAGGTATTTGACATAGACTTCATAAGATGGGTAGAATTTTGACAGGGTGGGGAGAATTCCAGGGAGAGGTGTGGCAGAGGTGGGAAGGTATCCAACACAATGTTTGGGGAGTGACAGGTGGAATAAATGGACTCTAGTGGAGGCTTCTTAACAGATAAGCCTGGAGATATAGATTAGGGCCTGCACTGTAAGAGATTTTGAAATCCAAGCTAATGAATTTGTCTTTTGATCTGAGGTGATGGGGAGTTATTGAAAATTTTTGAGTAGTGAAATAACACAGTCGAAGGTAGATTGATGAGCAATATGACAGAGAATGGAATTAGGGGAAATTAGCTGAAAAAAATAGAATTGTGATCAAATTTACACTATATATAAAATGCCATGATCAATGCTGAATTCCAGAGATGCTGTGAGACAAGAAAGAATAATATCCAGTTCGTGAGTGGTGTGGGAATCAAGGAAGAGGTAGGGGTCAGAGGTGTGTATGGAGCCTAATGCTTGGAAGACTAATTCTGGCTGATTTTTATCGTTGTTCAAAAATATTTGCTGCCCTTTTCTATGGGCTCCTCCCTTAGGAAGATTATATATCCCACCTCAATTAGTGTCAGGCATCACCACAATATTATTTTGACCAATGGAATGTGAGTAGAAGTGCGGTGTGCCACTCCTTAGAAGTTTTCAGAACCATAGAATAGTCTAGAACATTCTCTCTGGTCCCCCTGCTGATCCATAGTGGATATGTAACATGATAAGAAAAAACACTGTGTTGGGATTGACACATACACACTGCTCTATTTAAAATAGATAACCAACAAGGACCTACTGTATAGCACAGGGACTGCTGGTCAATATTCTGTAATACCCTAAATGGGAAAAGAATTTGAAAAGGAATAGATACACGTATATACATAACTGAATCACTTTTCTGTACACCTGAAACTAACACAACGTTGTTAACTACGCTTCAACATAAAATAAAAAAAAATTTTAATCTAATTTTTGGATGTCAGCCCATGTCAAAAAAACAAAACAAAACAAAAACACACCTTTGTTATTGTAAACCACTGAGATTTGGGGCTTCTTTGATATAGCAGATTAATTTAGCCGAAGCTAACTGATGTAGGTTCCATGAGGAGAAATAGAAACATCAGGAAAAGGAGGAGTTATTTGGGAAAAAGGGGGTGATTCAGTGTGAAACAGAATGATTCTAAGGTGGCATTTGAATACCTTAATGGGGCATCAGATAGTTGACTTAAAGATGATGAAACTGAGGCCTAGTAAGGTAATTTGCCTAAGATCACACAGAAGCTGGGGATTGAGATTCAGAAACTGTGCGTGTAGATATTAGTTACTGAGAGTAGATGATCACAAAGAGCAAGTATGTAGCGAGGAAGGTGGGGAGCAAGTAGGAGCTGAAGCTGGATCAGCCAGAAAGATGAGGGAGGAGCCAGCAGGGGTAATCACAGTCAGAGGAGGCAGACATGTTGAGGGAGGATAAAACGGGGCAGAATTTTACAGAAACTGAGAAAAGACCTTGGGATATGGCAATAACGAAGTCATTGGTGACCTTTTGAAATAGTCGTGTTTTTTGTTTGTTTTTTTGCGGTACGCGGGCCTCTCACTGTTGTGGCCTCTCCCGTTGCGGAGCACAGGCTCCGGACGCGCAGGCTCAGTGGCCATGGCTCACGGGCCCAGCCGCTCCGCGGCATGTGGGATCTTCCCGGACCGGGGCACGAACCCGTGTCCCCTGCATCGGCAGGCGGACTCTCAACCACTGCGCCACCAGGAAAGCCTTGAAATAGTCGTTATTGTAGTAAGGTTCTGTGGTTTTCTCTGGCTGTCCTCTTCAGTCTAAGAGCAGAGACTAGAGAATAAGAATGTGTGTAGGGATGGGGAGTGGGGGTGAGGGAGCCCCAGATAGGACACTAGCGTCAGACAAGAGTGAGGGACAAAGGAGTCCAGGCATTAGGGCAGAGTGAAGGGATGGTCCATGGCATCAGTACCTGACAAGGATTTGAGGAAGGCCACAGAGGGCTAACAGAATGGAGACATACGGCTGCCAGCCAGTGATTGGAAGAGTTAGCAATGAGATTAGTCCTTGGTGGTCTGGGGCTGCTATGGAAAGGAAAGGGAGATCTGTGAAGTTCCCCAAGGTTGAGGACATGTGAAGGGCAGATTTGGTGAGTTTGATAACAACTCCTAGTCTCTCCTCTAGCACAGATGTGTATTGTGCTAGGAGGAAAATTGCAATGGAGTTTGGCTTAGTTGTCCCTGGGGCCACACCTATAAGACTGGCTGCAGTGAAGGTGGGAAATGAGGCCTAGAAAAATCTGATATTGTAAATAAATAATTTGAGAGCTTCTAAGTTAAACCTGTCTCATAGGGCCAGTATAGTACTTTTCTCCACTCTCAGTAGTAAAAAGGACCTTCTGGTTTGCTATTTCCTCTCTCTAGTCTTACTCTTTTTGTATTTCTGATGCCTAGTAAAGTGCCTGGCACATAATGGGTATTTAGTTAATGTTGACCAATCAATTCAGAAGGAGACCCTTGGGGGAAGCTTCAAGACTGTTTAGAAAATGGTCTTTCTGTTGGGTGGACCAAGCCCTAGAAAAGGGAGGAGCTGCCGGATGGGGCCTGGTGTTATCGAGTCCAAGCTCGCTCTGCTCACAGGCCAATAAATCGGGAGACAAGGTGCCGAGGCAAGGAGTAACGACTTTATTCGGAAAGTCGCCAGACCGAGAAGATGGCAGACTAGGGTGCCCCAAAAGACCATCTTATAGGGGTCTGGATGCCAGTTTCTTTTATAGAACAGAGAGGGAGAGGAGGTGAGGAAGTAAAGTAAAAAGGCCATTTATCTTGCAAAATAGGAGGGGACGTGTTAATTTCTTCTTTTCTGCAGCCATTCACAGGTGGGCAGGGTCAGATTGTTTCCTGGTGAGCTGAACAAAGGCACTTTAGTTTAACATTCAGGCCAAAGGGCAGGATTATCCCCAGGCAGGCCATTATGTATGATTATAACAACAAAAGCAATGAAAAGCAAAGGTTAAAGTCAAAGAAACAGATCCAACGTGGAGTCTGATTTAGCTCTTGCCTGTTACTCTAGGATCTACCAAACTCGACCCTGGGGGCAGCCCCCAGGGGCGGCTTTAGGTGGACTCGGACTGTCTGGAACTGGAGTCTGCAAGAACTTCGTGTTGAGGAAAATTCTACAGCTAGATCTGGAGAGATGGAGGTTAGAACCTCCTTCTAAAGTCAGAGAGGAGGAAGTACAGACTGGAGACATGACTGATGTTGTTACCAAACTCAGGCTTGGCTATTCCCGCTCAAGAAGCCAATACTGAGAGACAAGTGTTGGGTAAAGGAAAAGTAGCTTTATTTTGAGGAAGCCTGCAACGTGGGGAAAAGGTGGACTCCTGTCCGAAAGAACCAATTCCCCACAACCCAAGTTTTAGTCAGGATTTATACAAGAACTGAAGTAGGAAGTGGCTGCAGGCGTGCTGAGGGTAGTTACCCTTCGGAGACATTTACATTAATAGCGTTGGAACTTGGGTGTGGTCATTACATTGTCCAGGTCAGTACATCTGTTCTAGGGGTCGGTGGTCATATATTTCTGGAAAAACAAGAACAAAGACAGAGCAAAACAGGCAAAGCAAAACAGGAACCAGTCCATCAAACCCCAGAGCTGTATTTAGCTATTAACCAGCCCTTGGTTGTAAAGCAGTGTTTTTCGCTAAAGTTCAAATGGTCTGTATTGAGGACTCAATCCAGTAATGCTAGAGGTAGAATTTAAGGTCGAGGGCAGAAAGAATCTGGCCTTAAAGAATAGTATCAGGGGCTTCCCTGGTGGCGCAGTGGTTGAGAGTCCGCCTGCCGATGCAGGGGACGCGGG
>NW_006769677.1:4662287-4711497 GCF_000442215.2 Lipotes vexillifer
AAAAAAAAAAAAAAAGAATAGTATCAGATCAGGCAGCCTGATGGAGAACACATTCTGGAGGCTTCCAGGCATTATCCTGGAGAGAACACATCCACCCATCTGAGCAACAGACGCTACAGAAACACTCGGGACACAGACGTTGTGTTCTTCATTTTGAGTAACTTCTTTTTCACAGGATCTTTTATAGCAGGATCTCACTGCACTCACCCTTTATTTGCAGCTGCTTCAAGGGTGTCAAGCTGGGCCTTTAAATTCCTCTGGGTGATTTAAAGCTGACGGTCTCCCAGGAAGAGAGGCTTTCTCTCTTTCCTGGGACTTTCCTCCAGACCTCATTTCCAAGCAGAGCTGCAGTCCTAAAGCAAGGCCCTTCAGTCTGGACTTGCCTGGGAGAGATGAAGAGCTGGGCCAGCCATACCTGCCCTGCCCTTGTGCAACCTGTGTTATCCCCTTCTGCAGCAACTGCATCTCCTGGAAAGCAGCCAGGAATTTCCTGCAGAGCCAAAGCCTCAGGGGGAATTCCACTAAGTGGTTACAGCATGCCCTCAGATTCCCAGGGAGGAATGCAGCCTGTTTGGAAGGTGCTCCTTTTCCTGCATTCAGCAGCAGAGTACCTGGGAAATCTCCCACATCTGCAAGTGCCCAGGAGGAGGTCTTCCCTCTCTTCCTCTTTCCCAACATTCTCTCTACCCCACGGTCCACCCCAGCCCCAGTATACATAGCCTTAACCTGAACACCACAACTGCCACAGGGGAACAAGTGTGCAGAGAGGCTGCTCCAGATAAAATTATTCCTTTTAGTTTCAGCAATGCTGCCCTCAAGCAGGATTCTGACTGCTGTGCTGATTCCAGGTCTCTTCCTTCAGTCACCAGCTCAGACTCAAGATTTGGACTTCCTTGCTCTAATGGGTGGCTCGAGGGGGGCTGGAATGACTCTCCAATATACCTTCCTCATGGTAGGGGAGCCGGGGTACACTACTGAGGCCTAGTGTTTTCCCCTTTAAGTTGCTGTAGCATCTGAAATTCCTGTGAATCTTCCAGCGCTTTAAAAAGATAACCCTGTGGGAGGATTTAAGATAGTAACCACGGGTGCATACCTTCAGTGTATCAGTCAATCAGAAGTTTTTTTTTTTTTTTTTTGCGGTACGCGGGCCTCTCACTGTTGTGGCCTCTCCCATTGCAGAGCACAGGCTCCGGACGCGCAGGCTCAGCGGCCATGCCTCACGGGCCCAGCCGCCCCGTGGCATGTGGGATCTTCCCGGACCGGGGCACGAACCCGTGTACCCTGCACCACCAGGGAAGCCCGTGAAGTTTCTTTTTATTTATTTATTTATTTTATTGTATTTATTTTATTTTTAGCTGTGTTGGGTCTTCGTTGCTGAATGCATGCTTTTCTTTGGTTGCAGCAAGTGGGGGCTACTCTTTGTTGTGGTGCGTGGGCTTCTCGTTGGGGTGGCTTCTCTTGCTGCAGTGCACGGGCTCTAGGCACGCGGACTTCAATAGTTGTGGCACGTGGGCTCAGTAGTTGCGGCACATGGGCTTAGTTGCGCTGCGGCATGTGGGATCTTCCCGGACCAGGGCTCGAACCCGTGTCTCCTGCATTGGCAGATGGATTCTTAACCACTGTGCCACCAGGGAAGCCCAGAATTTTCTTTATAATACCCAGCGAAGGCACAAGATTCCTAGAGGAAGAGGTGCTTCTGGAAGATGTGAGTTACCTGAGGAGGCTGGGAGGATTGCCCAGATGACAAGGATAAGACTCATTTTTCCTGGGCAGGACAGCTTTGTCTCTGCCTTTCACTCTCTGCATGGCTAAAGGCTCTGCTGAGAGAATGCCCTAGAAACAGTTCTCAAAGTACAGTTCCCAGCCTTGTGGTGGTCTTAGAGAGTCTTCCCAGTGGTCCGCAGACTGGTTTAAATTACATGGGTGTAATTCCTCAGTATAATACTCCACCCTTGGGCTCCAAGTGATGCAGAATTCTGAGGTGCCCTGTTCTGGGGAGGGATTTCAGAATCCCATCATCATCATCATCATCATCATTATAGGACTCTTCCCGCAATTCACAAATTCGGCCTTTGACATTTATTCATTTGACGAACTTTTATCAAATATCTTTTTTCTGTGACTGTGTTAGGACAGGAGACAGAATAAGAAGACAGTGCCCCCGTTTTTCAAAAGAGCAAAAGAGCTTGTTTACCCTAGAAGACACATGTCTAAAGCAATAATGCCTGACAACATGGAGCAATTCTCTAAATACTGACAGAGGAATGCAAAAGTGCTATGGGGACACAACCCATGTCTGCAGGTGCCAAGGACACCTTCCCAGAATAGGTGAGTTTCAGCAGAGGTTTGAAGGGTACCGTGCAGATGAGAAGGCAGACTTCTCAGGAGGCCAGATGCAATGACCTACCCTTGGGAACGTGTAGAATGAACTCCACTCCTTCCTTCCTTCCTTCCTTCCTTCCTTCAGAAACCAGATTTTCAAAGGAATTAGCATTGATTTGAGACCTACAGGATATATCCTACATGACATTTGGAGATGGAGGAGGGATTGGCATCCTAGGCTGAGGGACCAGCAGAATCAAAGGAAGTGGGGTGGGAGTTCAGGTCAGAGTATATGCAGAGGAGTAGGGAGAAGTTAGGTTGGGGTCAGACCTTCTCACTCCTTGGCCAACCAACCACTTCATCCTATCAATTCCATCTTCTAAATGCAATGCATCAGGGGCAGAGTTCAGAATTCAGGTCCTGTCTGTCGTCAGCCTGCAGTCCTTGTGGCCACTGCCTGGTTCATTCAGACCCTCATGATCTCTTTGCCTCCCCTCTCAACTAGTCTCCCCGCATCTAGCTGCTTCTTCTAATTCATTATCCACACCACCATTAGGGTGGTTTTCCTAAAATTCAGGTTGTATTTTGTCATTTTTCTGCATGACGTATCTCAGTGGTTCACCATCATTTCAGGATCGTCCCCAACCCTTAGAATGGCTTATATCACAGGGGCCTTTGGGATCCAGCCCCTGCCTACCTCCTGTATCCATTGCTCTCACACCCTGTTTTGCTAAATAGATACACCAACTACAAATATGCTGTGTTGTTTCATACCTCCGGGGCTTTGCAGGTGCTGTTCCCTCTCCCTGGAAAACCCTTCTGCATCTAGTCCTCTTAGCAACTCACTCATCTTATTCAACTTATTCATCCTTTAAATGTGGACTCAAATACCACCTCCCTCAACCTTCCCATACAGAGTTAACCACTGCGATTACTGATTTATATTTATAGTGTTACTCTTATCACTCTGCTGCTGGCATGAGCTTTTCACAGTAGGCTTTTCTGCAAGATGCTGAGCAGCTTTAGGGCAAGAACCGAAATCTTGACTCATTTTCACTGCTCCGGCCCCTAGGAAGGGCTGGGCTCATCATGGAACAAAATGGAACAGACAGTTAAGTCAAGCTAGGCTGGGGTGCAGGGGCTCTCAGTCCTGGCAGCACACACCCATCACCTGGGCAACTGTAAAAATACCCACATCCAGGCCCCACCCCAGGGCAATGAAACCAGGGTCTCTAGCGGGTGGGGCTGGGCAGGTTTGTTTGTTTTACTGCACTGGGAGTGCAGAGTCTTCACCACTGGACCACCAGGGAAGTCCCAATAAATAATTTTTTTAAAAAAAGCTCCTAGGTGATTCTGATATGAAGCCAAGCTTAAGAACTACTGGGGAGGCAAAGCAGAGGAATCTGAGAATCAGGGGACCTGAATCCTAGGCTCTGCCACTGAGTCACTGCAGGATCTTGGGCAAATAGGTTATTCCTCTGGCCTCATTTTCTCATCCGTAAATTGGGAGTCCTGAGCCCAATTTTTCTCTCTCTCTTGTTTTTTTTTTTTTTTTTTTTGCTGCGTTGGGTCTTCGTTGCTGCGCGAGGGCTTTCTCTAGTTGCGGCGAGTGGGGGCTACTCTTCATTGCAGTGCACAGGCTTCTCATTGCAGTGGCTTCTCTTGTTGTGGAGCACGGGCTTCAGTAGTTGTAGCACGTGGGCTCAGTAGTTGTGGCTCGCGGGCTCTAGAGCGCAGGCTCAGTAGTCGTGGGGCACGGGCTTAACTGCTCCACAGCATGTGGAGTCTTCCGGGACCAGGGCTCAAACCTGTGTCCCCTGCATTGGTAGGCGTATTCTTAACCACTGCGCCACCAGGGAAGCCCCCCGAGCCCGATTTCTAAGGCCCATTCCACATCACTGACCCAGGTGGGGAGGTGCGGGCAAGGGGGTGCGGGGTGTGGGGAGTACTCCTGGCCGTTGCTAGGTTCTGCTCTTTACCTGATGGGTGGGGGAAATGAGCGTCTTTCCTGATCTGCCCTGGGCTATTTCTCTTTCTGCCCTCCCTCTCCCACCAGCCTAGGGTTTTCTGTTAGCCAGCCTCCGTGAGAAGCCGGGAGCAGTTCCCAGGCTCCCTACGACTTCACACTGCCAAGCTGAAGAGGGTTCATGGAGGGCCACAGACTGGGGCTGCTTTCCTGTCGCTGGGATGGTTTCTTTCAAGATGAGCAGGCTGTACCCGTTTTCTTTTCAAAATGTCAAGCTGCACTTCTGAGAGCACGTGGAGGAGTATATAATTAAAGCGTTAACAGTGAAAAACAAATAGAAGTGGTACTTCCCTTGTATTTTGCGGACTGATCTGGAGAAGCGGGACTCTGGGTGGGAAACTTCACTGCTGTGATATTTGGGCTGCTGGGTTGGGCATGTGGAGATTCTCCGATATGTAGTCACTGAAAACAAGGGCAGCCTCTTGCAGCCCCTGCGAACAGTTTCTGTCGTCAGCAATTCAGTGTGTCCTGATGACACATGAGACTCAGTCTTTCAGTAATGAGCAAAGACAGAGCCCGTGATGCCTCCATTTTCATTTGAAATAAATCATGTCAGCCTGTCTCTGCAGTCAATATGAATTTGATGTCTCGCAAAGAAACTTGAGCAGACACAATCCATGATCCTGCCATCTGTTGTGTCCTGGTTTCCATATAGGGATAACGAAAAGATAGGGGTTTCCTGAAAGCTTGGCATTTTGGGTGCAGGGGAAAACACACTGCCTTTAAAATATATTAAACTGTGGCTCTCTTGGATTAAATACCATGAAGTCAGCCTTGGGTACATATGGGCTCCAAATTGCTGAGTTTTCTCATTTCTATCATTTTATATTCTTCATGATGATTAGGGAAAAGGAACAAAAACTCTTTTTCTTTTTCAGTTATCTGTCATTTTTTTTTTTTTTTTTTAGCGGTACGCGGGCCTCTCACTGTTGTGACCTCTCCCATTGCAGATCACAGGCTCCGGACGCGCAGGATCAGTGGCCACGGCTCACGGGCCCAGCCGCTCCTCGGCATGTGGGATCTTCCCGGACCGGGGCACGAACCCGCGTCCCCTGCATCGGCAGGCAGACTCCCAACCACTGCGCCACCAGGGAAGCCCATGAAGTAATTTGTTTTGTTTTGTTTTTTTGTGGTACGCGGGCCTCTCACTGTTGTGGCCTCTCCCGTTGCAGAGCGCAGGCTCCGGACGCGCAGGCTCAGCGGCCACGGCTCACGGGCCCAGCCGCTCTGCGGCATGTGGGATCTTCCCAGACCGGGGCACGAACCCGCGTCCCCTGCGTCGGCAGGCGGACTCTCAACCACTGCGCCACCAGGGAAGCCCCAGTTATCTGTCATTTTTAAGGATTATCAGCTCCTAGCCCTGGTTTCATGTTAGAATTCTCTGGGGAGCTTTGAAAATATACTGATGCTAGAACTGCCCATCCCCCCTTCCCAGGATCTTCCCAGATTCTGATGTAATTGGTCTAGGGTTGGGGTCCAGGTTCTTATAACCTGGGGGTCCAGGACCTGTGAAAATTTCCCTAGGTGATTCTAATGTGCAGTCAAGGTAAGAACCACTGGACTAAGCATTGTAGAGCTTGGTCTGCCCTTATTTTACGAAAATATTTCATTAAGGTTGAATATGCTCTTGTGAATCTTTCTTTCAAATTCAACATTTATTGCACTGTGGTGGGTAGACATTATGAGGGATATGGAGATGAACATAGCCAGATCCTTGCCTTCCAGAAATTATAATTTAGTTTTTTTTTTTTTTTCCGTATCTTACTAGCATTGATGTTATATGAAAAAACCCAAATCTTAAAAAGCAACTAAAACAAAGCAAAACATAAACCTCCCTGTAGCTGTTTGGCAAAATTGCCATAAATATTACAATGTGCACACTTTCTGCTCAAGAAATTCCGCTTCTAGGCATTTGTACTGAAGACACTATGAAGGGTGTGCACAACGAGAATGTTTGTCAGAGCATCGTTTATTCCAGGGGAATGGTGGAAGTTCAAGTGGACTGGCAAATAAAATGGTAAGGCATCCATATCTTCTAGAAAACCATGCATCACTAAAAATGATAATGAATCCTTGTCAAAAAAAAAAGATAGGGCTTCCCTGGTGGCGCAGTTGTTGGGAGTCCGCCTGCCGATGCAGGGGATGCGGGTTTGTGCCCCGGTCCGGGAGGATCCCGCGTGCCGCGGAGCGGCTGGGGCCGTGAGCCATGGCCGCTGAGCCTGCGCGTCCGGAGCCTGTGTTCCGCAACGGGAGAGGCCACTACCAAACGTAAGGTAGATAGCTAGTGGGAAGCAGCCGCATAGCACAGGGAGATCAGCTCGGTGCTTTGTGACAGCCTGGAGGGGTGGGATAGGGAGGGTGGGAGGGAGGGAGATGCAAGAGGGAAGAGATATGGGAACATATGTATACGTATAACTGATTCACTTTGTTATAAAGCAGAAACTAACACACCTTTGTAAAGCAATTATGCCCCAATAAAGATGTTAAAAAAAAAAAACTTATCGTGGTGGTGATCATTTTTAATATCTACAAATATCTAATCATTATGTTGTACACCTGAAACTATAATGCTATGTCAATTATATCTCAATAATAAATAAGTTAATAGTTTAAAATTTTTTTCAAATTTCAGAAAAACATACCACTTTCAAAGGAAAATGGTTAAGAATGGCATTGGCCTGGATGCTGAAAACAATAGAGAAACGCCTTCAAAAAAAAAAAAAAAAAAGGATAACGCGGAAGATTTTTAATAGATCAGGGAAAATGTTTACAATATTCTAAGTGAAAAAATCAGATTCTAGAACAATTTCCTATTGAAGTAAAAGAACCATTATATACTTACAGGGGAAAAATCTGAAATGAGATATTCCAAAGTGTTAGCAGGAGCTGTCTCTGGGCTATGGGACCACAGGTGATTTTACCGTTTGTCTCAGGAAGAATCTGTGAAAGTGGATCTTGGATAACTGAGTGAGGCTGGCCAATTTTAAGAGTCAGAGACTTCTCCGAGGAGAGTCAGATTCCTAACTGTTGATGTTCTATAGTCTGGAAGAGCTGAGCTCCCACTCAGAATCACAACTTTCTCCGTGCTAGATTGGAGGCGGCCTCACCTTTCTCCCCTCTGCATTGCCAAAGTATGAGATCACGGGCCACTTTGATCATGGGCTGCCTCACAACACAATGGTTGCTGTGAAGAGGGTGGCTGCAGGATTGCAACACAGGAGGGCTTACGTGTGGATGGAAGGCAGGGTAGGCAGGCTGGGGGCCTTATCTTGAGGATGCTAACACCCTATACCTTAGATCATGTTCTTTAGATAGACAAAAAGAGAAACTTTTTTTTTTTTTAACAGATGTCTTCATTCACATTGTGAAAATATCAATTGTCTCTATTAAAGACCCTCCCTATTTTTATCATAATTTGGAGGCCTGGGGAGAACTAAGAAATTGTGTCTAGCAGGGTGCAAGCAGGAAGTCAGAAATCACCGAGAGCGTTTACACAGGGAATTGAATGGAGGGAATTGGTTATACAGGTGATGGATGAGACTGAGAAACCAACCAGAGGGCAAGGAGACAACTGGAAAATTAGCAAGAGTTGGATGTCACTACCATCCTTAGCCTGGGGGGACTGTGGAAGGGAGGAGGTGAATTCTCAGAGCCTGCAGGCAGGGGTCACCTGAAATACAAAGGTGGCCACTGCAGTCAACGCAGCCCAAGACAGAAAAGTGGTGAGAAATACCCTAGCTTCTCCTTTTCTTTTGTCTTCCAGTCTTCTGCCAGTGCTTCCCATTGGCCAAACCCAGCTGTCAGTCAGTGACATGGAAGCCTTCCTGCCATACAGAGCAGGTGGGGAGGTGGGAGGAATGGAGCTGAGGTCATTCAGGCCAGGACTGTGTTATGTAAATGAGCCAAAGAAGACCTCTGTGTGTTGGCACCTAGATAGTTTATTCACTGCAAGCTGGACCCCTTAGCTCAAAAGCTAGCCGGCACCAGATTCAAATTTTTACACGTCCAGGGCTTCCCTGGTGGCACAGTGGTTGAGAGTCCGCCTGCCGATGCAGGGGCACGGGTTCGTGCCCTGGTCCGGGAAGATCTCACATGCCGCGGAGCGGCTGGGCCTGTGAGCCATGGCCGCTGAGCCTGCGTGTCCGGAGCCTGTGCTCCGCAACGGGAGAGGCCACAACAGTGAGAGGCCCGCGTACCGCAAAAAAAAAAAAAATTTTTTTTACACGTCGAGATATTTTAAAAATAGCCCAAACAGGGAATTCCCTGGCCGTCCAGTGGTTAGGACTGTGCGCTTCCAATTCCAGGGGCCCGGGATGGATCCCTGGTCCAGGAACTAAGATCCTGCAAACCACATGGCAAAAAATCCTCCAAAACCCCAAACAAGCAGTTAGTTAAGCCGTTTAGAGCCTGTCTGCTTTGCATATCATCTAGCATCTGCCGGCCATTGATACGATAGAGCCTTGTGGTTACACAACCACCCAAGGTGGTAAGGCCCTTTGGAATTCTCTGATCCAGAGACTCCCCACCGTGCTGCTGAGAGACATCGCCTCTTGGACTACCCCCCACCATGCCCTCCTCTTCTGGGTGGTGGCCCCCTCACCATAAGCTTCTGGAGAGTCTTCCCCTCTCATGCAACCCTGTCCAGGCACTGTTCAGTAAAGCTTTTTTTTTTTTTTTAGCACTGTTGCTTTTTTATTTTTTTTTGATTTTTAATTTAAAAAATTTATTTTTATTTTTATTTTTGGTCGTGCTGCTTGGCATGGGGGATCTTAGTTCCCCAACCAGGTATTGAACCTGGGCTCCCTGCACTGCAAGTGTGGAGTTTTAACCACTGAACCACCAGAGAAATCCCTGTTTTTTTTTTTTTTTGGCGGTACGCGGGCCTCTCACTGTTGTGGCCTCTCCCGTTGCGGAGCACAGGCTCCGGACGCGCAGGCTCAGCGGCCATGGCTCACGGGCCCAGCCGCTCCACAGCATGTGGGATCTTCCCGGACCGGGGCTTGAACCCGTCCGTGTCCCCTGCATCAGCAGGCGGACTCTCAACCACTGCACCACCAGGGAAGCCCGAGAAATCCCTTTTAAAAAAATTTTTTTAAAATATTTATTTTATTGAAATATAGTTGATTTACAATGTTTTGTTAATTTCTGCTGTACAGCTTGCATATTAATGCCTCTAGTGGTCATAGCTTTCTTTGATCAGCCCCAAATCCCTCGAATCCTTTCCAGATTGTCCTAGAGATTACAGAAGGGAACTAAAGCCCTTCTAGTCTCCCCTTGGAGTCTCCACTGGTTTCAAATAATGAGTGACATACTACTACACTGATAGAAACAAACTTAACTGATAAGGACATAGCTTTTATTGATTTCACCTTTAAATTGAGCTGTATGAATTGCCAATATTCATCCTGTTTTGACCCATAAAAATAGCTGTGTTATATGGTTCTACCCTATACTTTGGAGTTGACCTCTGTCAGTCCCATCAATCCCTGTTTATATTGCATTCATTCATTTACCCATCCCATAAATGTTATTGTGCAGCTACTTTGTGTGACAGGGTGTTGGCTTACATGTTTCTTTACCCGTCTCCTCTTCGGTGCGGGCCCTGTCTTCTCTTGCCCAGGTGACTGCTTGCAGACTCTAGTGTGCCCCCAAATGACCAGGAATGCAGATTCCTAGGTCTCTCCATTGAATTCAAATTCAGTAGATCTAGGGCGCAGCTAAGATGATGCTTATTCATTTTAAAGCAGCATCCAGGGTGTTCTGAAACGGGTAGGTGTTTGCTACCCTTCAGGAAAGGCTGTTGTCTTCCACAGTGCTGCCCAAGTGATCTTTCTAAAATGGTATTCTTTGTCACTCCCCAGCTTAAAATACCATAATATTTTCCAGTTGACTACAAGATGAAACCCAAATTCCTTAGCTAACAGGGAAGGCCCGCCATGATGGGCTCCTGCCCCACTTTTTGGGCTGTCCTTCTGCCTCTTCACTTCCCTAAGAACACATGCTCCTGTTCTGCTGGATACTTACTGTTCCCCAAACACCCACCCCTGTGCCTGGAAACTTGTCTGTTCTGGTCCCGCACTTGTAAACCAGACCAACCCACTAAGGGACTGCCACTAATAAACAGGAGCCTGCTTCTTTTCTAGGTCTCCTCTCTCTTCCTGTTCTGCCAGCTTCTGACCCTTTGCCTCTGCTGCCAACCGATCTGGACTTTGTCGGTGATGACCTCCCGACTCTCTAAAGGGCTTGGCTGGCACTCCTCCCTGGCTCTCCCCACTCTGTATTAAGCTTGACTTCAAGGTTCATGGCCAGCTTGCCTGCCCCATGCCCTGGAGGGGCCCACTCTGGCTCCAGGCAAGCAGAGATTCAACAGCGCTAGCTTTTCTCTTTCACCTGGAATGCCCTTTCCTCACTTCTCAGCCAGAGGAGCTTTCTAAGACTTAGCTTAAAAGCCATGCCCTTAAAGATACCCTTTCCGATGTTCCCAGGAAGAGCTAGCCACTCCTTTCTCTGGGCTCTCCTGGTACTCTGTGCAGACTTGGAACTGCCCTTATCATGCTGATGTGACAGTTACCTCCTTCTTGCGGCCAGGACTTAATAGACCTGCTACTGTGCCAGGTGTTCAGTGAGTGCTTCCTAAATGTTTATGCAATGAACAAAGGCTTGCTGACTTCCATTCTGCCCCAGGTTGACACCCTGCGTGCCATATGCTGGTTACATAGGGGATGCTAACCACAAATCGCACCATCAGTAACAGAACGAAGTTTAGAAATGTGCAAATCCTAATGAGGCTGTGGTCCTTTCTTCCTGGGCTCATTCAGACCCCTTAGATGAATTTATGGCCTTGTCGTTCGTGGTTACCTTATTCATTATTTTCTATACTGCATACTTTGACATCCCTGCTCAACATCACCTGACCTTAGGAATTAGTTCACCTTCTTTTTTTTTTTGAAGATATGTGCTCCTAAATTTTTTTTAATTAATTAATTTGTTGTTTGTTTTTTATTTTGCGTTGGGTCTTCATTGCTGCACGCAGGCTTTCTCTAGTTGCGGCGAGCAGGGGCTGTTCTTTGTTGCAGTGTGCAGGCTTCTCATTGTGGTGGCTTCTCTTGTTGCAGAGCACAGGCTCTAGGGCACACGGTAGTTGTAGCACAAAGTCTCAGTAGTTGTGGCGCACGGGTTTAGTTGCTCTGTGGCATGTGGGATCTTCCAGGACCAGGGCTCAAACCCATGTCCCCTGCATTGGCAGGCGGATTCTTAATCACTGTGCCACCAGGGAAGTCCTAGTTCACCTTCTTAAGAGTTGTGCACTCTCTGAGTGGTATTCCCAGATGACAATTATCATGAGTCCCTCTGCAACTTATTAATAATTATAAGCAGGAATAGGCTTAGCAATGTTTAATACATGTATTGTTAAAACCCAATACATAATCCTTACAGAAGAATAAAGCACAACTTATTCTCATGGTTAATTTCAGGTTTTTCTTTTATTACTCATCTCACTAGAGGGTGACCTGTGAAAGGGTAGAAATCTGTGTCAGGACAGGTTACATCTTATCTGAGGGTTTGTTTTTTTTTTTTTTTGCGGTACGCAGGCCTCTCACTGTTGTGGCCTCTCCCGTTACAGAGCACAGGCTCCAGATGCGCAGGCTCAGCGGCCATGGCTCACGGGCCCAGCTGCTCCGCGGCATGTGGAATCCTCCTGGATCGGGGCACGAACCCGTGTTCCCTGCATCGGCAGGCGGACTCTCAACCACTGCGCCACCAGGGAAGCCCACTGAGGGTTGTTTTTGTTGGCTATACCAGGAAGAGCTCATTATAGGAGTTTTACTTGTGACCTGATCCCACAGCATGGCCCCTAAGGACAGTGCTGGGCTGCAATCAGGCTCCAGTGAACACTGTAAAGTCTAAAAGTCATGAGGGGTGTAAAATGTACACCCAGGTCTCCACTTGAGATGCAATACCCAAACATGAGACAAACACATATGATGCCCAGCATTATCTTATAACACACAATGATTTGATATTTAGGAACGAGGACTAACTTTTGCTTAGGGGTGGGGATATTCAGCATCTTCTGAAAGTAATCATGATAATGTCAGGGAGAATTTGAATGATACGTTTACATTTTATAGGCATTGTCTCATTTATTCTCTACAGAGTTATAAACTCTGTTTGTAGGCAAGGAAAACAAAATTAAGCATTTCGACCAAGATCCCAGGACATAGGGACTTTACAAGTAGGTTTCCAGCTTTAAAATCCACTATTTTATACATGATGCTGGATTTTGTTTCCTGTGGAGCAGCTAGATGTGCCAATTGGATTTTTATGGCCAAGGTCATGGGTTGTATGCTTAGCTGGCTCACTTAGCCACCTGGAGAAAAGGACTGTATGTTTCCTCTTCATTCTTTCCAGTGCACATGGTTTCACAAATACGTCATTGGTGTTTCAGCAATCAAACTTTATTGAACATCTGTTTTATGCCAGGCTCTGTGCTTGGTGCTAGAAATGTAGTCTTGCCCTCAAGAAACTCAGGATTTAGTAGCAAAGACAAACAAGGAAATACAGTGTGATAAGGACTTTGATAGAGGCACACATGGGCATAAATGGAGCCAGGCAAAGCACATCTAATTCAGAATGGGGGCTGGGGTCAGCAAAAGTTTCCAGGAATCTCCTGATCACACAAATCTTGAAAACTAGTTAGCTAGGCTAGTTGGTGACAGCCAGGGGAAAGGCACTGCAGGAAGAGGGGACAGCATGTGTGGACATGTATTACTGTGAAAAAGCATGGCAGATCTGGGCAATAGCAAGTGGTCTAGCTTGGTGAGAGCTTAGAGTAGACAAAGTGAGAGGTGGGAGAGGTAGGCAGGGTCCAAACTGAGCGTGGCCTTGGGGTCCATGCTAAAGAGTTTAACTTTGGCTTGACTGTTTTGATGAGTCATGCAGGATTTTCAATTGGGGTGGGGATGTATATTTCATAAAGATACCTCCGAAAATCATACATAGGAAGAGTAGATAGGGAGCAAGCCTGGAGGCAGAGCCCTGCGTACCCTGGGGAGTGGCCAGAGGGGGAACGAAGAAGACATCAGAACGGGACCGAGAGGGCTTCCCTGGTGGCGCAGTGGTTGAGAGTCCACCTGCCGATGCAGAGGACACGGGTTCGTGCCCCGGTCCGGGAAGATCCCACATGCCCGTGAGCCATGGCCACTGAGCCTGCGCGTCCGGAACCTGTGCTCCGCAACGGGAGAGGCCACAACAGTGAGAGGCCTGCGTACCGCAAAAGAAAGGGGCAGAGAATATCACTGAAGACCGAGTCTATCCAGCGTCATGACAAGCCTTCTGTATGCCAGGTGTCGTGCTATGTGTTCTTCAGGCACTGTCTCAAATCGTCACACCAGCACCAGGTGGTGGGTATCAACCATCCTCATTTGTAGATGGTAAAACTGAGACTGTGGCTTACATAGCTATACGTGTTGGAGCAGGCATTTGAACTCAGCCCTTAACTAACTTCAGAACCAATGAGCTTAACCTCTCTATCCATTGCCTTTTGTCAAGGATTGGCCTCATCCAGAATACAAAACAAGCTCTTTGTCTAAGACACAGGGACTCTTCAGACTGGGCAGCTCAAATTTTTTTCTCCATCGCATAGTGAAAGAGAAGGGATCCTCTGTATTACAAGCCAATAAGTGGTAAGGATTCCACAGTGGCTTAGCTAAAACACACTGCAGCCTCTATCTTTTGATGTAGCTGAGACACAACAGAGAAATTATTATTTTGCTAGATGGGGCTGGGATTGGTAGAGCTCAGGAACAAGTTGAGGTGATAACCCTCACTTCTTCTAATCAATTGTAACAGTTCCCTTTTTCTGGGGGGGCTATTGTGCCATGCTGTGCCATGCCGTGCCCCCAACCCCATCAAAGGCCTGTAGTGGAAGCAGCCATGTTACCAAATGGACTGATGATCTTCTGAAGATTTAGGATGGCAGACCAGAAGGGAGTGGGATGGAGGTCCTCTCTCCAGTGGAGGAGGCCAGGAGATGAAATAGTTAGGAGCTGTCGGTGGCCAGCTTTTCTACCATGAGCAGAGAGCTGGACTTCAGAGAGGAATAGGAACTTGATCTCCTGTAGGAAGAAGCAGAGACCGGCAGAGATAAGGTCCTTGGTTTTAGTTGTTTCTGAGGCTCAGCTGCATCCCAGCCTTTCTTAAGATTAGATTCTTTGATTCTTCCTTGGATCCTATAAATGCCCCCAGTATCCTTCTAATACAAGCTGTTCTTCATTTAAGCTAGTTTGAGTTGGTCCTAACTAATTCATCAACTTCATCCCAAATTCTCTGAATAGTAATTGGCCCCTAGTTTCAAAAGGAGAATGATTTGGGGGAGATGAAAAGTGACCACTAGGTGGTAAGACCACCTCAGTGTGGGCAACTACACATAAAGGTTCAAACAGGTGAGTAGGGAAACTCTCAGCAAGAGGACATGTTTATGCCATGTTCGCAGCTGGTTTTCAAAAAGAGGGTTTACCTTAGTGGGGCTCCTTAGTCTATGTAGCCTGACTGGTGAAAGAGGTTGGTTACTTTTGGTTCTCTGTGTTGTAGCTGGGTATCTGAATGAGGTGGGATTGTAAGGAGGGCTCAGTAGCTGCCCTTGGTTGTAACAATTGACTTACTTTCCATTTTTGTCCAGCCCTCCACGTGGGAAACTAGAACTTGCCCAGCAAGGGGCTCACTGGTGCCTGTAGGCTGGGGTGTGTTCCCAGGGGAGCTTCGGGGTTAGTGCAAGTCCAGTGCTGGCAGTCAAAGCAAGGGAACTGAATTAGATCATATTCTCCAGGGATCCAGGAACAAGACACAGAACTCAAAGGGTCTCAAAAACAATGTGACAAAGGTGGACAATCTAAGAAAGTGGCTGCCAGTGGGACTGGTGTGCCCAAGACTCCCTTTGATTGATGTACGCTGACCTGTGTATATAGGTCTGTTTTTGTTTGTTTGTTTGTTTTGGCCACACCTCTCGGCTTGTGGGATCTTAATTCCCCAACCAGGGATCAAACCAGGGCCCTCGGCAGTGAAAGCACAGAGTCCTAACCTCTGGACCTCTAGGGAGTTCCCTATAGGTCTGTTTAGATTAAAACACTGGTTGCAGGTGGACAATTCTAGCACCCACTCAGGATTAGGTTACCTAATGGACAAGGACCCATGGACTTGGGGGAGGACCTGGTGGGTGCACACAAAGAAGGCAAAGCGGAGGGCAACAGGTTAAGCAGACAGATTCTTCCATGGATCCCTAGTCCCAGGAAGCCCCTCCTTCCCCTTTCCTTGGCCATGGAAGCCGTGCAGCCATGAAATGGAATACAATCGAATAGCGTTCCATTATATGTCAATTTGTGTAAAAGTGACAGATAGGGGATTTCATACAACATCTTTATTTATCCAAATATTTGGCTCGTGTGGGTGAAGATAACAAGCATTTATCCGGGCTCTCTGTGGAGGCTCACCATGACATAAATAGACACAGTTGCCCCAGAGCATGATTTTTGTTCTAATAGCTGTCTGGCACCCACTAATCAAGACAGTTGAATAAATAATGCTTCTCACTGACATTCATTTTATCCAACATGGTGTCTGTGTGTGTGTGTGTCTTTCCACAGTCAAAGAGTTTAGTCTTTGTTTTTGTTGTTTTTTTTGGGAGTTTTCAAAATCTTTTTGTTTTTGAATTTTATTTTATTTATTTTTTTATACAGCAGGTCCTTATTAGTCATCCATTTTATCCACATCAGTGTATACATGTCAATCCCAATCGCCCAATTCATCCCACCCCCACCCCCACCCCCTGCCGCTTCCCCCCCTTGGTGTCCATACGTTTGTTCTCTACATCTGTGTCTCAAAGAGTTTAGTTTGTTTTTTGTCTTTTCCTGATCTGAGCAAATAAAGTATAGAAATGGTTGTTGAATCAACAAATCCAGGGCCTCCGTGCTGCTTTCTTGTGGGGAAGGAGGCAGCAGGTTGACCCAGACAGTGATGGGAGTCACTCTGGAGGTCTGGAGAAATGGGTTTGACCATCAAAGGAAAGTCAAAGTGTGCTGGTGGGAGGTGGATGAAGAGCTCACTCAGCCAGCCCCTCACTTCCCATGTGCAAAGCAGACCCCTGATGCTCAAAGCTTAGCTGCTTTTGTTTTACCCTTGACTGTAGAGAGAGGTAGTTTATAAGATGCATCAGAGGGAAGGAAGGCGAGGTTTCTGCACTGCCTGGAAATTGAAAGCCATCCTTTGTTTTGTTTTTTGTTTTTTTGCGGTACGCGGGCCTCTCACTGTTGTGGCCTCTCCCGTTGCAGAGCACAGGCTCCGGACGCGCAGGCTCAGCGGCCATGGCTCACGGGCCCAGCCGCTCCGCGGCATGTGGGATCTTCCCGGACCGGGGCACGAACCTGCGTCCCCTGCATCTGTAGGCGGACTCTCAACCACTGCGCCACCAGGGAAGCTCCATCCTTTGTTTGATGGTAGTGAGCAGAGGAGAGGGCACTAGAGGCCACAGCCAACCGCTCTGTCAGCTGTGGAGAAACAGCGGCTGGTCCGCGAGTCAGCAGACACCCACTTCTCTTCCTCTTTCCTCCGAAAGCAGGATGTGGCACAGGCGGCTAGGGACGTTTCTCAGAGTCTTCCGCCTAACCTGGCACAGGGCTCCACGGCTGCTGGACAGATTTTCCACCTCTCACGTTACGTCAGGATCCTGATTAGAATTCTTTGGGGGTCCTCATCCACTGCAAGACAAGGTCCACACTGCTAAGTGGGTGTACGCTTAGCTTCCATCCCAGTGAGGCCCCACCTGCCTCTCTAGGTGCAAGCCACAGAAGGCTCTTGCCTCATGCCCTGTGCATGGTGTCCCTGGATTGCTTCTCTCAGTCTGCTTGGCTGGGGTCCATTCATCCTTTAAGACCCAACTCAGAGCATGTTGCTGAGAGGCTTTCCCTGACTCTCCTGACCCTTTGCCCAGGGATACCGTTCTCCTTGGGGCTTCTCCTTGCTCATACACAGTCCTTTATTATCTCATGCAGTACTTAACTGTCACTTGAATGTCCCCAGCCCATTTCCACACTTCCCCAGCCTCACTAGGTTATGGGCACAGATGAGGTCACATTAATATTTAAAGTCAAAGCCCACTGGCTGCCCAGCCCCACCAGGATGGTGGCAGGACCTCAGTCACCTTGCTGGGTCCCCTTCCACCCAGTCTCTTCAGTGGGTCTTCAGGTGTGGTGTCATGGGACCATCACCCTGGGTCACTGCCTGTGCTGCAGTAACTCGTCCTGAAGTTCTGAGGAAGCCACAACTGCCCTGGCCCCAGGGGATGCTGGTGCTGGGTACTATGCTAGCCCACAGGGTGGCCACAGATCTGTCCTTAGTACTTCGCTGAAAGCTCTGGGAGAATGGGAAGGAAAATAGACAGCCCTCCTCCTGGCTTCTAGACATGTTGGCTCTCAGAGCCCACAGGCCCAGATCTGTTCTCATGTTTCCTTATAGGGGCTTCCTTGTCAAATGGCAGAGAGACCTCCCAGCCTTCCCCTCATGGGCTCCCTGCTCAGAGCCAGCTTCCCTCACCACCACTGGCAAGGCCAGCTCAGTGTACAACTCTAGCAGGCAGTGTTTTCATAAAATACAACACGAATGGTACCCACTGGAGTTGTTCAATAGAGTAACTCTGAGTGTACCTATTTCCCAGACTCCTTGGGATACAGGCTCTAGAGCGTAAGCCCAGAAAGGCCAGGGAGTTCCTGCCTTTCCCTGTCCCAGGCCCTCCTTCCAAACTCTCCTTGGATATGTTAGCTTCTGCCTCTTCCCAGCATGCTTGACAGTGGAGGGAGCCTGACCCTCACCCACAGATTGGGGTGCCTTTTGGGGCCTAGTAATTAACTAATACAAAGTCCATGACCAACTTCTGTTATACAATTACATTTATGTGTCTGTCTCCCCTACTAGATTGTGTGCTCCCTCAAGGCAGGGACTGGATCTCATTCATCTTTATATCCCTGGAACCAACTACCATCAGTGTTGGTGAGTGAATGGGTGACTGAAAAGCATTAGGTTTAATAGGCATCAGTAGGTGATTTCTGAAAACTGGCCAAGCAAGGCTTAGCCCAGTTCTTCTCACCCTTGACTGCACATTAGATATTAATTTTTTTTTTTTTTGGCCGCCCTGCACCCCTCGTGGGATATTAATTCCCCAGCCAGGGATGGAACCTTGGCCCTCGGTAGTGAAAGCTCAGAGTCCTAACCACTGGACCGCTAGGGAGCTCCCTTAACTGCACATTTGAATCATCTGGGGAGCTTGAAAATATACTGATGCCCAGACCCCACTCCAGACCAGCTAAAGCCAGCTGGAGTTGAGAACTGCCCCCTTAGGCCCCCAGAAAGCTTCTCATGGCGTTCTCAGAGGAGGCAGTCTCTTGAAAAGCATCAGCCAGTGTTCACTGCACTCAGCATCCACAGTACACGTGGAGAGTCCAGAGGGGAGTAATAAAAAGTAGGAAGGGAATGCAAAGAATGTTTCTGTTCTGGATAAGAGCCTGCCTGTTGTAATACACTGGGCACCTCTATAGGGACTATCTACTGTGAGGTACATCTGTACCTCAGCCCTGGGACTTTGGTCCTGCAATCCACTGTTGCCCAGCCTTCCGTGCACCTTTCAGTCACCGTGTGCCAGCCTGTGACTGGTTTACTGAGGCCCTAACAGCCGCTGCACAGCAGAGTCTACTGTTCACTTACCACTCTTGGAAGCCAGGCTGGCTGCCGCCCTCAGCAGGCTCAGGCGACCTCTAGTTTAATTGGCATTGGTGTCCTTGCAGGAGGTTGAGCTGAGGTTGCCGGCTGATTAACCAAGGCCTCACATCCACTTTGGTGGGAGCTGAGTAACTGCATAACCATTAGGGCGGCATGGCCATGGCCCAAGGTCAAGCCCGCTGGCTCCTGAGCATGTGAAGCAACTTAATTTGGACTTCGGCTGCCACTGCGGCCGTGAGCCCCTGTAGCAGTTTCTATTTGAAAATTTACTCATTAACCCTGTCATCATGGCTGTCTCTTGCTCAACCCCCTTCTGCCAGGGGCCCAAGGACTTAATTAAAAACCTTTAACCTTTTTGAAACTCACAGTCATTTTAATGGGAGCACTTGAACGGCATTCTGTCCAGAGAAGCCAAGTCAGAAAGGTTACCTGTTGTTTCTCAGAGGATGATAGGATGTCAGAGGTGGAATCTTAGATCTCACCTACTGTGGGGTTCTCAAGCGTGACAACACATTAGAACCAGCTGAGGAGTTTTTAAAAGCGCTGATGGCCGGACCTGACTAATTAAATAGAACCTCCCGAGGTGGGGCTCAGGCACCCGGTGTTTTTAAAACCCCCTCGTGATGCTAATGTGTAGTCAGGCTTAGAACCGTTTGGTGATTAAGATCCCTTTTCATATGAGAAAATTAGGACTGAGGTGTTTAAGGGCAATTCTGAGGCGTTAGCCCTGCTTGGATGTCCAGGGTGTCCGATGAGCCAGAGCGATGAGCAGCCATCTGTGTGTTCTGCTCTTTTCTGCCAAATAGATCCCTCTGGACCACGTGCCTGCTCTCTCACTTCTTTCCTAAGTCAGAAATCTCAGAGGCTCTAGCGTCTGTCTTCTTTCTCAATCCCCAGTCTCCTAAATTACAGATTCCGTAGATGAGCTGCAGCAGAGCTAGTAGCTGTGCGAGGGTTCCATTTGCTGTTCCCACGGCAGCAATCTGCTCAATTTGACCTACTGAAGCCTGCATGCCACAACTACACCTAGAGCCCGTGCTCTGCAACAAGAGAAGCCACTGCAGTGAGAAGCCCGTGCACCGCAACGAAGAGTAGCCCCCGCTCACCGCAACTAGAGAAAGCCCGCGCACAGCAACCAAGACCCAACACAGCCAAAATAAATAAATAAATAAATTAAATAAATTAAAAAAAGAAAACCCAGATGCCTAGGGCACACTCTGGACCCATAAAATCAGAATCTCCGAGGGTAGGACCCTAGCATTATTTTTTTTTTCAAGCTCTCTAGGTGATTCTAATGTGCACCAAAACTGAGAAATAGTGAACTAGATGGTCTTCGTAATTCTTTCCACTCTCGAGCTTTTGGGTAGTGCAGAAACCATGTTTTTGGACTTTAGAATGCATTTCCATATCAAGCAATAATGGGTGTGTTTGGGAATTCAAAACACTCTGAAATGAAGTCTGGAAGTCTCACATCAAAGGGCTGATATAGGAGGATTTGGGAAGTTGTTAAATTTCCTCATTCTGGGGCTTCCCTGGTGGCGCAGTGGTTGAGAATCTGCCTGCCAATGCAGGGGACACGGTCTGGATTAGGAGGGATAATTAAGTGGACTTGGGTAAGGCAGTAGAGAGAAAGGGAGAATTAGTGGGGTTAAGAAAGAACTTTTCCCAAAACAAATGTGACTATTTAGAAAAGTACGTGTACTACTTGTATATGGAAAGTACAGAAAAGTACAAAGAATAACATTTAAATCACTCGCAATATCAATTTTAGAGATACAGACTACCAACATTTTGGTTTACTTAGTTCCCCTTTAAAAATTTACATAAAGGTGGAATGATGGTGAATATAAAAGTTTCGTATCCGGCTTTGCCACTTACTGTTAATTTTTTGCACTAGATGTTGAAATCCTGATTTGAGTGGCTACATAATATTTTATCATATGGTTGTTCCATATTTTATTTACCTGTTTTCTTACAAGTATCATAAAATATTGTTCCTTTTTTAAAAATTTCCTTTTATAAATTTCCTTTCTAAATGACTATTTTTGGGGCTTCCCTGGTGGCGCAGTGGTTAAGAATCCACCTGCCAATGCAGGGCACACGGGTTCGATCCCTGGTCTGGGAAGATCCCATATGCCACGGAGCAGCTAAGCCCGTTCCCCACAACTACTGAGCCTGCTCTCTAGAGCCCACATGCCACAACTACTGAGCCTGAGTGCCACAACTACTGAAGCCCACGTGCCTAGAGCCCGTGCTCTGCAACAAGAGAAGCCACTGCGATGAGAAGCCCGCGCACCGCAAGGAAGAGTAGCCCCCGCTCGCCGCAAATAGAGAAAGCCCGCGCACAGCAACAAAGACCCAACTCAGTCAAAAATAAATAAAGAAACAAATAAATTTATTTAAAAAGAATAAATAAATGGATATTTTTGTCCAAAATGCCTTTAAAATTACCTTTCTCTGGTGTGTGTGTGTGTGTGTGTGTGTGTGTGTGTGTGTGTGTGTGTGTGTGGTTGAGCCTCCTTCAGATAACCGAGGGCTTGCTACCACACACAGCAAAGATCATGCATATTGTTTGGGAAAGTCTTGCTTGTCTTCTTAGAGAGGACCGGAGGCCCTAACAAATACCTATGGCTTCCTTCTATTCATTTCATACATTTTGGTACAAAGATTTCATAATCCCGTCCCCACCCTGGCTATTCCCTGGGGCTGCGAGAGAAAAAGAAAAATTTTTTTTTTAAAGGTCAGGGATTGTAGTGTCTCCTTGGCATGTTCCCACACAAAGCACTGTGCACACTTAAGGCTCTGTCTAAATAAATAACACAAATATAGATCTTGTCGGGGAGGGCTGTTGCTTGCTGTTTCTCTTGGGGTCCAGTGTAACTGTTTTGTTCACATGTTTATGGATTGAGGCTGGTTTGTGATTTGAATGAGGACCAGGTAGAGATGTGTTTACATATTCGAATTAGGACAAAGTAGACAAGTAGATACCGACTTTCACACATAACTTGTTTCGGGAATTTGAGGAAGAAGGTGATGAAAGGTGAAGGGGGGAAGAAGGGAAAGAAGGAGGACGAAGAGAAGGAGGAGATGAGGTTGCGAGGGCTCTAGAGAGACGAGGGCTCAGTTTACTGTGCACGCAGCTCCCTAGGAATCCTATCAATATGCAGATGCTGATTCAGTAGGTCTGGGGTGGGACCCGAGAGCCTGCGCGTTCTAACACGCTCCGGGTGAGGCCAATGCTGCAGCCCCGTGGACCTCCCTTGAGCAGCAAGGCTCTAGCTTGGGTTGTACCTTTTTGGAACTGGTGGAAAGGCGTGTGCTCTCTCACTGCTGCTATTCTTGGGCTGCCTCTCTCTCACACCTGTTAATTACCTCCTTCATCACTAATGATGCTTTTTTTGTCTTCCCGTCAAAAATGAGGAAGCATTTACAAAGCTTCTCTCAACATTGCATGGGAGTCACCTTCACTCTCAAAGTCCCTCCAGTAGCTTCTCCCCCCCACCCCGCCCCCGCAGCCTGATTCTTATTTCTCGATCTCATTTCCAGTCCTTTCTTGGTTTGAGTCACTCGTACATCAAATCTTCTGTCCTCCTGCCACTACCACACCTGGTTTTATTTCTCTAGAGATTTTAACACACAGCCCTTGCACCAAGAACAGGCTTCCACCTTTTCTTTCCGGTCCTGCCTCAGAGCAAAATTACAAATGGAATCTCCTAACAGTGGGTGGATTTAGATGAGACTCTGTTTATGGCTTTGGCGAGACAACTTTTGCTCAGCTCGCACACCACTTCTTCATGAAGTCATGGTCACCACAGTGTATGGTTTCCAGAAAGTCTGGAGGAAGACAGATGTTTTCCCTAGAATGCAGTTTCTGTGTTACTGTGGTAAACAGGAATTTTCAGACTTGCCGGTGATGAAAGCCTTTAAAATTCTCTTTCGATGAGACTAATCACCAAGGCTGCCTAACCTCCCTGTCACTGAGAATCTTACAAGGCTTGTTGCCCAAATGTTTGATTTTCCTGCCTGAAAACAATGATTTGCATGTGAATCACTGACCATACAGCGTAATGCCTAATACCATCCCTTTAAACCCACTGGGGACTCATACACGGTGATTAAACTGACAGAGCTGGAATGAAGCTTTCCAGCCCTAAGTCTGCATTTAATTCATGAAACCTTAACACTGTTTTGGTGATAAACTCATTAGATCTTTCCATGGTGTGTCAATTTGAAAACAATACAGTATTATTCAGAAGTTGGCTTACATACCATTCTATCAAATGGAACTTTCTATTAACTGGTATTTTCACAGATTTATGGTGTAATGGTAAAGAATGTTTATAATGAGCCTGAAGCCCTTGCTGAAATACCTTCTGAATCATCAAAGAAAAGTGCAATTTTTGCTTACTATAATATCTTTGAGGCTCATTCTTGGGAAATTGGTCAATGTATGCCTAACAGTACCTTACACTGGCAGATCAGTTTCTGGTTTATTTACTGTTTTAAAGAACACTTTATCATTTACATTTAAAGCTGAAGGAATTGAGATGAAGTGACTTTCCTTAATTCCACAGGAGGTAGTCAGTGGAAAAGCCAGGACCCTGGACCCTGGTCTCCTGTTTCTTTTATGCTGGTTCCACCTCTGTCAGCTTAATCACCGTGTGCTCACATCAGAGAGATTGCATGATTTTGAGTCCCAAATGATGTTTACCTGCTTTATTTACCAGACTCGGCCCAAATAGTCAACCACATTACTTTACGGTCAAGATAAAAAAAAGTAGGGAATTCCCTGGCGGTCCAGTGGTTAGGACTTGGTTCAATCCCCGGTTGGGGAACTAAGATCCCACAAGTTGCGCGGTGCGCCCCCCCCCCCCAAAAAGTAGAGACTTCCCATGAAAGAAAACAAAGTGTGAATCCCTGTTCCAGATGCTTAGATATTCTAAGTTTTGGGGTGTGCCCCTCCTTGATGTTGCAAGACCGGTGAATTTTATTTTTTTATTTATTTATTTATTTATTTATTTTAAAGATTAGTTTATGTCTGTAGATGAAGGTGAGATTCTTTTTCTTTTTTAGATGTTGGGGGTAGGAGTTTATTAATTAATTAATTTATTTTTGCTGTGTTGGGTCTTCGTTTCTGTACGAGGGCTTTCTCCAGTTGTGGCAAGCGGGGGCCACTCTTCATCGCGGTGCGCGGGCCTCTCACCATCGCGGCCTCTCTTGTTGCGGAGCACAGGCTCCAGACGCGCAGGCTCAGTAATTGTGGCTCACGGACCTAGTTGCTCTGTGGCATGTGGGATCCTCCCAGACCAGGGCTCGAACCCGTGTCCCCTGCATTAGCAGGCAGATGCTCAGCCTCTGTGCCACCAGGGAAGCCCCCGGTGAATTTTAGACATAAGTAGATTGAGTTACGATTCCAGGAGGAGGAGAAATGATCCAGACCCACTTGATGCCTAAATGGCTCCCTCCTTGGCCATTGGTGTGTCGAGGCCACAACGGCTTTGTCGAAAGGTGCCCCAGCTCCTCTCCCAAGTAGACAATTTCCTGTCTCTGCACTTACCTCTGTCTTCCTAGTTTGCCTCCCAAGTGTCCAATCCAAGGTCCTGAAGCTACTTATCACCAACTGCCACTTGGTTTCCAACCAGCCTGGTTTGGCATCGGTGGGGGACGTTAGGTCTCAGGATGAAGCCTCCAGGATCACTCTCTTCTGCTCCAGAAACAACACTTTGAGGGACATTCCATCCCCTCGCTCAGCCACCCACAGTCCACTCCTGCCTGGCCCAGCAGAGAAACAACCATCCCATGCCATATCTGCAAACTGATAGGTGAATAACAAAAGCCATCTTTTGTTTGGCCTAATAGCCTGTTATCTTCTTTGTGCTTATTTGAGGATCACCCACCATCTCAACGGAGTTTATACAATATAAAATCATCAATGATGCGCGTAGTGCTTACAACGTGCAGTTATTTGACAGGCTTTCAGGGTTCTCAAACTTTCTCATTTCAATAAGCTAAGTTGTTGAAGTAGAAAGCTTTTTTCTCCCCCTGCTCAGGGGCAACACACTAATTTATAATTTAAAGAATATGCAAATATAATTCTTGTTTACCTATGCTCCCTTCACTAATATTTTAATTATCTTTGATTCTTCCTTTGAAGGATGAAAAAATTTAAAGTACATCCTTCATATTTCTTTTGAGCCTTTTATCTTGTGCCTTTCTTGTCTTTGCTGATAGTTTTAAAGAAAGGTATTAAAAACTGTCATTGTACATACTGTAGGCTCCCAAAGGGGAGGAGGGAAAGACTTACAACTGATGTTGAGTTGAGGGTGGAGGGGAACCAGCTGGGGGGTGGGGAGAGATGGCTGCAGACCTATCCCGACCAGGAGCAGAATCCATGGTCCAAACCACTAAGCTTGGGGAGTGAGGCTGAGTCTGATCCAGGCTGGGCTGGTTGGTAGGGGATTCTATCTGGGTGGAGCAGGCAGAGCACCGGGTGGCATTTCTAAGGAGAGTTTGGGTGCCCTGTGTGTATCCAATGTGTTTATCCAAGGGTCCATTTGTCCTGGGGAAGAGACTAGAATGAACGGGGCCACAGCCAGGGGAACCAAGGTTCAGGGATGGGCCCTGGACCCAGTAGGGAGCTGGAGAGGGAACTGGAGTCAGAAATTATGGCAGAGGAGAGTCGGACGGATGGGCCAAATGCGGTTATAATGATGATTCTCCTCAGAGACTCTTTGCTCTTTGTGGGATGTGTAAGTAAATCTCCACGCCACACGTGGGAGTGCTAAAAGGTGATGATGAATTCCATTCAAGTCACAAACCAAGTCAGAGATGAGACAGAAACCGAATGTAAATCTCTTTACTCCTAAACTCTGTCTCTCTGTAAAATGACAGACGACACTGGGGAGTCTGGGCCCTTCTTCTATTCAGCTGGGATCAAAGAGCTTGTTATAAATCTCCTGCGGTAAAAAGTGTCAAGAAAATGATCAAAAGAGACACGATGCTACCAGTCATTCTTTTCTCATCTCTTGGTTTCTTTTCTAACATCCAAAGCAAATGTTTTAGAGAAGATTCTAAGGGTGATATGGTCACAGTGTAGGGTTTTACCAAGTACTCAGTGAAGTACTCAGTACTTTACTCTCCCACTGCCTAATTCCAAAGGTACATACGGCTCTTAATCTGTGGACTTTGCTCAGGGCCCAGGTTGGGCCTCATGCCAGGATGTTGGTCATGGGATCACATCTCTGCAGTCACCTGAGCATCAGCTGCAGTGGGTCTTGGAGGCTCATGGCTTTTTGACTGTGTTTGAAAGTGGACCAGACAGGTTTTGAGATAGGAAAGAAATGACACTTTTCTTATCACTCTGTGTCTTAGGTCAGGTACCCTGGAAGCCAAGCCCCAGGCAGGGGTTCAGGTGTGCATGTCTTGGTGGGGCAATGCTCTAGGAGAAAGGGTGTGAGAGAAGCTGAATGAGACAGAGGGAGAAGCTAAGCAAAGATATCTCAGCTGCAGTCAAGCTTCAGTCAAAGAAGCATAGATTTAAAAATTGTGAATCTCCGCCTGCCGATGCAGGGGACACGGGTTCGTGTCCCGGTCCGGGAAGATCCCACATGCCGCGGAGTGGCTGGGCCCGTGAGCCATGGCCGCTGAGCCTGCGCGTCCGGAGCCTGTGCTCCGCAACGGGAGAGGCCACAACGGTGAGAGGCCCGCGTACCGCAAAAAACAAACAAACAAACAAAAAAATTGTGAATCACTGTGTTCCATAGCTGAAACTTATATGATATTGTAAATCAACTGTTCCTCAATTTTTAAAAAAAGAAAGAAAAGAAAAAGAAGAAGCATGGATTGCACCACAGAGCTGGTCCTACCCTGAGACAGGACTGCAGCCTTTTGTTACAGGGAGGGGGCCACTCTCCATCACTCAGATATTGGTTCGCTGCCCTGCTTGAGGGTGGTGGAACAGCCTCCAGGACGAGGGGCTCCCATGCAGTGGAGGGCAGTTCTCTAGAGAAGGGGAAGCTGTGAGCCTTTGCAGCCATCCAGCAGGGCACCAACAGAGCCCACTGACTACACAGGGATGAATGGTGATCAATAAGGGCCATTTGACAGAGCTGAAGTCGTAGAGATGCTTGTCGTAGTCCTGCTTTCTGGTAATAGACTGAGTAGCTGTTATTAGGAGACTGATCTAGGTTTTGTGGGTCCTGAAGCTTATTACAATTTGGGGATCCCTTTTAAAGAAAAAGGACACAGGACTTCCCTGGGGGCGCAGTGGTTAAGAATCCACCTGCCGATGCAGGGGACATGGGTTTGAGCCCTGTTCTGGGAAGATCCCACATGCCGTGGAGCAACTAAGCCCGTGCGCCAGAACTACTGAGCCTGTGCTCTAGAGCCCGCGAGCCACAACTACTGAACCCACGTGCCGCAACTACTGAAGCCCGCATGCCTAGAGCCTGTGTTCCGCAACAAAGAGAAGCCACTGCAATGAGAAGACCGTGCAACGCAAGGAAGAGTAACCCCTGCTCGCCGCAACTAGAGAAAAGCCTGCACACAGCAACAAAGACCCAACACAGGGCTTCCCTGGTGGCGCAGTGCTTGAGAGTCCGCCTGCCGATGCAGGAGACGCGGGTTCGTGCCCCGTTTCGGGAAGATCCCACGTGCCGCGGAGCGGCTGGGCCCGTGAGCCATGGCCGCTGAGCCTGCGCATCTGGAGCCTGTGCTCCGCAAATGGGAGAGGCCACAACAGTGAGAGGCCCGCATAACGCAAGGAAAAAAAAAAAAAAAAAAAGACCCAACACAGCCAATAAATAAATAAATAAATAAGTAAATTTATTTATTTATTTAAAAAAAGAAAAAGGACACGAAACTGAATTCAAAATTAGGTTCACAGCCTGTGCAAGTGGCATGTCCTAAATCTAAAGTTTCGTTGGCTTCATCTGTCTCTAGGTGTTTAAGCTCCTTTGTGCAGAAAGGAAAACTTATAGTTTAGAGCTTAAGTGAAATTGCCTAAGTACATCAATCAAGGAAGCGGTTGGAGCCAGAGCCCGCCCTTCTGACTCATAGTCCAGAGCCTGCTGTGATAGCACCAGCCAAGCCCATTGCAGAGGACTACTCAGAGGGTGAAGAGATACCAAATGAGAACATGCTTTGTAAGCTCTCCCTGCAATGTCATGTGACTACAAGGCATTATGATTAAATGGGCAATTGATCTGTGAAATGAGATGATGCCAACTTGAATAATTTGGTAAATATATATATATTTCTCTCCTGAGGTTTCCACACTGGCTAGCTAGGTTTGTATAATAGTAGAGATCCCTAGTCTGATTCTAAGTTGTGAGCTTCCAAAATTGGCATGAATAATAAATTGATAAATCTCCCAGGCTTGTGGCTACTTACCCAATCGGGGAAGCAGAAAACAGGCTTTATCATAGAAGACAAGAGCATTCCTCCTTATCACTCAACCAGAATGAATAGTTGATAAACACTCAGTGGTTCTTAAGAGGCAAGGCTGAGGACATTAAGAGAAGTAAGGGGGGAGGGGCTCTTGAATTTTGGTTCAGAGCAATGATAGAGTAGGTTCCTAAAAACATTGTCTCTGTCCCAAAACTGTAGCCAATAGGCTCAGCTAACTCCAGGTTCTGGATGCTACATTTTATGCCCAATGAGTTTTCCTTCATCCAAGTTTTCATCAGCAGTGGGTCTGAGGGGACCGCCAATCCCCTGAAAGTGTGAAAAAGCCCTTCTTTCAGAGAGCTTTTATTCACTCTGTTGGGGGTGAGGTCCAAGACTACAGGACTTGAGAATCGGAGCTGGTAGAGTTAACCTCCTACCCTGTGTGGGCATCCCTTGTGGAGTGTTTCTGTCAGGTGGTCATCCAGCCTCCAGCTGAGCCCTCCCAGTGACAGGGACTCACTTCTTCATGATGCTGCCTCATTGTTGGGAGCTCAGGACAGCTCTTCTTGTTCTGCCCCGGAATCTGCCTCCCTTTCACTTCTACCCACTGATATTTCTACCCATGAAGACTCATTCTGTCTTACTCAGGACTAAGACCCAGACTCCTTGTCATCTCCCTTTGCTACCATGCAAATTGTTATACTTGCAATGATTTCTTTAAAATCTGTCTTCCTTGCTACACTGTGTAGGTATATTTGGCTTGTCTCTCACTGTTGCCCATCCCCTAGCTCAGTGCCTGGCACATGATTGGTGTGTGAGAAATGTTTGTTGGATGAATAGATGACTAAATGAATGAATGAACAAAATTCATTTCTTTTTCTGCATGACAGCTTTTCAAATATTACAACACAGTTATTAGACTTTCTCTCCTATTCCCCATCTTGCCTTTTTCTAACAGGCTGATTACCCTTCAATAGTCTCTTGCATTTTTCAGACCCGCCTAGACTTGTCAACTTCCCTCGCTGGTATCCCTATTAAATTGTGGCTCTTACAAGTGTTCACAACACCACAGATGAGGCCTCACTAGTGTGGAATAGAGTAGGATCATCTTGTGGACACCATGAGCCTTTTTCAGAAGGAAGGCTCCATGAGTTCTTTTCGGTATTTACGTGGAGAAAGCGAGGTTGAAGGAATTTCCATGTCCTGGCTGTTCCTACTCAGGTGAAGCAGTGTGTCCTATCACTGCATTTGGAAACAGACGTATCTGAGTGTGCATTTGGGTTCTACCACTTGCAACTGTGCTCTTGGATGTTACTTATACTTTCTGCCTTTTAGATTTGATATCTGTAAACTGGAGATAATACTACAAGTCTTCTGTGAAGATGAAATGAAATGATGTATGTAAAGTACCTGAGACATTTACTGGCCTGTACATAGTAGACACTCAATTCATGGGGGCTAGAATATTTTTCACGATCTTTGGTTAGGGTAATATCAAGGGAATCAGATTCAGGTCAGATTCACACTTAATTAGAATACATGATAGTTAAAGCATGCTAACAAATAGAGACTAACTTTCAGAGCTTTGGATGTGAAAAAAATATTCAGTATACATTCTGCATTCAAAAAGCAATGCGTATAGCAATTATAAGATCACCTAGGTCAACGTGATAATACTCTTTGAGATTTCCCAGAAGTTTTTATAATATAATCTTTCTAGGTGAAATAAGCCTGGGTACATCTACGAGGGCATATAGGCAGGACAATGTATAAGGTGACGCACACTTGGGAGGTTTTGCAGCTCCTATGGGCTACAGATTAGGCCACAGAACTGTCTTGTATAATATCTAGTAGACCAGAAGTACAGGACACAACACAATGCTCACACCGAACTCAGAGCCACCGGATGAGCAGAAATAGTGTAAAATTGGAGAACTTAGAGGCCTGTTTCCTGGGACTGGTTTTCTCCTCTTCCTGTGCACTTGACAACTAGGCTCAGATCCCTGCTCGAGAGTTCTGACAAGTGCTTGCCAAGGGTAGCTAGACCTGGCGCCCTGACTTTTGCCTTCCAGCACATTGACTGGAAGGAATTGCTCCAAGCTTCAGGCCCCAGTAAGACAGTGGATGTTGTGGGTTCCTTGAGTCCTCTGCTCTAAGGAACCCGGCCCGAACTCAGCCAGCTGAGAGAGGCCAGCACTTGGTTGGCCTGTTTGCTAACAGAGGACAGGCCATGATCAGCTCATAAGGTCTATGGAGAATAAAGGCATGAGGGCTTGAAACTTGTGCTTCTCCTATTTATGTCACTGGCCTACTCGTCTTACATGAGTAGAAATTACTGGTGGCATATGCTGTTTCTCCCTCATCTTCTAGCCTTTCCTGGTTTGCATGCAGTAAGGCCATTTCTTTTAAGTGTCCCTCAGCTCCTGGGGGGATGGGGGTAGGGGTGGGGCATGTGGGTATTTTTTCTCACTCACCACTCTGTTTGCAGAGCTCCTCTCTGCTTGGCCTTGGAGAAGGTTCTTCAGGGCCACTAAGGTGTGGGAGGGATGGAGAAATGAGTGTGGGTGGGGGTTAGTGGGTTTGATGAAGCACGGAAGTTGAGGAGACTGGGTTTTCAAGATCCTGGGATTTTAGTATCTTGTGGATTCAAAATGTGATTTTCATTGCCCAGATTGTATATTGGAGATCAACCCCTTGAAATAGAAGTGGGCCATTCTGGGACTTTCCTGCTGGTCCGGTGGCTAAGACTTCGTGCTCCCAAGACAGGGGTCCCGGGTTCGATCCCTGGTTGGGGAACTAGATCCCGCATCCCGCATGCTGCGACTAAGAAGCCTGCATGCCACAGCGAAGATCCCAAGTGCCGCAACTAACACCCGCTGCAGCCAAATAAATAAAATAAAAAATAAATAAATATTTAAAGAAGTGGTCTATTCACTGAGGCTGAGATGGCAGCCATAGAGGGAACCATATCTTTTTGGAATCTTCCTAACTTTCCTTTTTGTGCGTCCCAGGGCTGCAACCAACAGTCCCTTAGATGTTACATTTAATGCGGCATTTTGACTAGGAACTTTATAGAAGTAATAACGAAAGCCAGTTGCAAAGAACTGCAAAATTAGAATGTGCACCGTTCAGACTTTTGTCCATGGCATGTGACACTGCTTGCTACTGCCTAAAAAGTACAAAGGCAACGCAAATTGATTGTTTTCCTTCCTTTGAAAGAAATAACACACAAACAGGGGATGCAAGTTAGAAGGTCTGGACTTTCTGTCTGTGCTAAAATTCTCTAACATTGGCTAAGATCAGTAAGACGGAAACTGCTCTCATCAGTAAATGGAAAGGACAATGGAAGTTACCTTCTTACCTAAAAAGAGGGCTTGTGATTAGAAATAATTGAAGTGTGAGTGTACTGGAAATAATAGGGTTTTGGGTGACATCACGGGCGTGGTCCCTATAGAATGGCCATCTCACTCCTCCCCACCTTTCCATTTCTACCACTGGTAGGACTGAAATCGGCCATGTGGCCAAAATACCATGCAAAGGGCCCCTTTCCTCTCAGCACTCCTTGGATAGTATTAGCGGTGGGGGGAGCCAGTGTTTATGGAGCACATTCACGAGCTTTATCAGTATGTGTTAAGAGCTTAATCAATATTATCTCACTTACTTCTCATGATAAGCCTTTGCGGCATCATCATTTTTTAGATGCAGAAACTGAGACTCAGAAAGTTTAAGTCACTTGCTCGAGATTACACAGCAAATAGAAATATAATTCTTTCACTTCCTCTAAGTGTCTTTTTTATTCACTCTGGCTCAGATCAGCTTTCTGTTGTCGTTATTTTGCTCCTCTGGTCTTTTTCTGAGGTTTCCACCTTAGCTGCCTGTTAATTTCATTGGTGTATCTATAAATTCAAGTGGATCCAGCTGGATAAATCGACCAAATTGCAAACTCTATGAGAATAAGGAATTTTGCCTGTCATGTTCATGGCCATATCCTTTGACACGTAGTAGGTGCTCTATAGATATTTGTCAAGTAACTATTTGTTATTTAATGAATGATATATCCACAAAAACTCAGATCCAGGGATATGTTTGGGCTAAGGTCAGGCTTCTTGAAGCCCTGGGTCTGGGTTAGCTGTCCATGGGAGGTGTCCTCTGCGATTTGAGAGTCTGGGCAGGCAGTTTCTCCCCAGAGCAGCCCTGATAAACCACAGTTGCAGGATCCATGCACCATGTATACCTGGGTTCTGAAGACTGTTTGCAAGAAATCCCATAAGGTAGCATTATGGTTCAAGAGATGTATGTCTATCCTCAGTATTAGGACCAGAATGAAATTTGTCCTGAGGATCCTCAAAAAGAGGGTCTTGCACGATGAATACACCATGTCTTCAATGACATTCATGCAAGAGACACCATGGAGATATTCTGTGGTGCTTTCCTATGGCTACACTCAGTAGAGGTGGATGGCAGTTTTCAGAAGTTCCATCAGAAGCCATCAGGCGCCACGCTCAGATGTTGCTGAAGAACCAGCCCTCTCCCTATTATAACCATCCCTTCTTCCAGGCTGACTCATAGTATGGGTTTGCCCTCTGGGAACACTGGGCACCCTGGGAAGATTTCATTCTCTGATTGTTCTAAAAGCAGCACTAGAAAGTTAAACACACACTCTCTCTGACCCATTACTTATTTTGAAATAGGCTGGACCTAAAAGACCATTCCACTTGGAGGGAGCCAAAAGGAACGAGAAAGGTCTTAGTGCTTTCTAAATCAGATGATGGAAAAATGCAAAACAGCCCAGCAACAGCCACCCAGTTTGAGCCTTGTATCCTTTGTTTTGATGCAAATCTAAGACGGCCACTGCTCAGTAAAGAGGAAAAGGGCAGCGCAGGACCTGGTCCCTCAGAAATGCAAGTTGTCATTCTCTCTGGTGCGCTTCGCTGATGTGGCAGGATTTTGGAAAAGCCACTTATTCAAAACTAACTCTTCTAAACTTCTGAAGCCTACGGGGAGTCTTACAATTTTCTCTGGAGTGGCAAAGTAAATTTCAGACCTATCATTTTGTCGTTTAAAGTCCCCAAATCTAGATCCAGAATGATTAGGGATGCTGGCAGAGTTGCAGGGAAAAAGCTCTTTCCCAAGGCCTCATTCCATTCCAGGGAGCCTGCCAGTTTGGCCTGTCCATCCAGCAAGAGATTGTGTAATTCCCAACACCCCTGGGAAACTACCAGTCCTGCCAGAGCCTGCCTCCTACTGTAACCTGGTCCGGCAGGTCCCTGAGACAAAGAAGCACTTCATTGTCCATAGAACCAGCTTGGACCATTCTGCTGGATTTAAAGCGCTAAGCCACCCACCTACTGGCACAGGTGGCTCAGAATTAGCCCTTTTCTCTTTGTGTAAGTCAGAATTTCTGAGCTGACCAGTGTTGTATGTCCCCAAGGAGAATAACACCAGAAGGCATGACCTCGGATTACAGCGTGGCGAATATAGGTTCCACTAAAGGAAGAGTCTGGCCAGGGCAGGTGATGGACCCCAGGATGGCATTACTGGTCTCTGAAGGAGACGGTGCGGGGCATTGGGTAGCTCTGATTGCCCTTCGAGCAGCGGGACGGAGACTGGACTGCCTCTAAGCTATCATCTAAGGGAGGTCAGGACAGCCCAGTCTCCGAGTATTTATCTGTTAAATGTGTCCACTGTCACGACTCTGTTTCTTGTTGAAAGCTGTTGGGTGTTAAAGAGTGCCCTATTAAAATGCAGTTATCTTGGGGAGGGTTCTGCCTTAAACCTGACTGGTTTTCTAGTACTGTACTGATAATTGAGGAGGTGGGGGGTGGGGGAAGGCCGTGGGGCAGAGGAAGGGCCACTAGGTGGGGCAAGGCTTGGACGGGAAGAGAGAGAGAAGAGGAGGCTGAAAGAGAAAGAAACATTTTGTTTCCGGACTACACTGCCTTCCAGCGCCACCAGGAAGAGAAAGCAGGGCTTCCCTGGTGGCGCAGTGCTTGAGAGTCCGCCTGCCGATGCAGGGGACGCGGGTTCGTGCCCCGGTCCGGGAGGATCCCGCATGCCGCGGAGCGGCTGGGCCCGTGAGCCATGGCCGCTGGGCCTGCGCGTCCGGAGCCTGTGCTCCGCAAATGGGAGAGGCCACGACAGTGAGAGGCCCGCATAACGCAAGAAAAAAAAAAAACGGAGCCTGTGCTCCGCAGCGGGAGAGGCCGCGGCAGTGAGAGGCCCGCGTACCGCGAAGAGAAAGCAATGGCTGAGGTGCCTCTGTGCCACCAGCGGGTTGAGGACATAGCCAGGCCAAGGGAAGGAGGAGGAAGAAGAGAGAAGGAGAAGAGAAAGGAAAGGGAGGAAGGAGAAGGCTTCGGGTGGGCAGGTTGGGGGCTAGCGTCATTTGTTGGGGGCAGCGGGCACACCCAGTTGTCACCTCAGCCATCGATCGCTGACCGCGGGCCCATGGAGGTGTCAGAAGGTGCAGGTAGTGTGGTGGAGGGGAAGTGGCCACAGCCTGGACGTCAGCGGGTCCAGTCCCGTAGTAACTGTGGAATGGTAGAGATTTTGAAACCCCATAATTCTACCACCACGGGGGAACCATGCCTTGCCCAGAAGATGCCCTAACCAGCCCCCGGGAATGGCTAGCTGTGTAGCCTCTGTCACCCCTAGTTCCCAGCGCTGAGCTTCATTGTTGGCAGAAAGTATATAGGAAAAGTGCTTGGAAGCTGCCCCTAGTCTTAATCCCTTTCTTTAACCTTGAGATAGGAACGCCTTTGTTCGAGTCTCAAGCAAGCCTCAAGTTATATAACTCACTCTTATTAAAACTCTCCCTGACTGTTTTATATTCAGCCTTTTCGCTGCCCTGGTTTGCAGCTTTAATTGAATAGGTGGCCTTGTATTTGTGCTAAGTTTTTCTGTCTTTCTCTTTCAGATCTTGACAGGATAGTCACATTGGTTTGTTTAGTAAACACTGAGGCCAGCTCGGCAATCCAGAGGCCTGACAAATGGCCAGTGACTGCTCTGGAAAAGAAAGCTTTGTTCCTCTTGCAGGACGTCAGGAAAAGCTTCCAGGAGAGCAAGCTCTCACCAAGCCAGACCCCCTTAGAGAAGCAGACGATTGCCCCAAGGACAAGATTCATTTACCATTTACACCTCGAGAGAGGTCATCCCTTACGCCCTCTCCAAACTAGCTCCCTTTCCCGATCTGTAGTCCTTTTAAAATGGTCTTCATTGCACTTACCACTATCTGAGATGATCTTATTACTTATTTTTGTTTAGAATGATTGTCGTGCTCCACCTGGCACTGGAGTGTGGGCTCCTCCCAGGAGCAGGGGTGCTGAGTGCCCACAACCTCCCCTGCGAGAGTGAGTGCACAACCAAGCAGTCAATAACCACTTATTGAGCACCTAGTATGTACTAGATATTGGGCTTGCTGGGATGCATGCGTCTATAAAAAAAATAAAATGAGATGAAATAAATGTGTTACATGCTTAGAGGTCTGTTGGCAAAACTAAAAGTTTTCTCAAACCCTCGTGTTCTCTCCTGCCAAGAATTTGGGAAGTTGCCATCCACCGATTCATCACTTGATGTTGTACCGGGTCCTGGGATGGGCAGGAGAAAGCGGGAGATGAACAGAATATGTTCTCAAGGTATCCACCCTTGCAGTGTAGGGTGGGCATCCGGGGGAGGACAGACGTGGAAATAAGAGCCCCACTATGTGAGATCGGTGCCTTCCTTCATCGAGTGATACACACGGTGTCCTGGGAGCAGCAATCAGAGGAGGGGGACAAGACATGACTGAACCCTCATGCTTTACAGCTTTACCTGCTTTACAGCTTTAAAGCTGAACGATGATGCTTTACAGAGCATGAGGGTTCAGCAAGAGTGTGACAGGAGGAGAGAGGAAAGAGCCTTCAAGGCACGAGGAAGAGCACGTGCAAAGAGACGGAGCCAGGAGAGGACCTGCGTGAGGCTGGAAGAGGAATAAGTTGGTAGAGCTTCGCACAGGCTCGGGGAAGGCTGTGGAGGTGGAGGAAGGAGGCGGCTGGGAGAAGCCACAGGGAACCAGGCTAGAAAGGCTAAGTGAGGCCAGACTCTGGAAAGGCTGGCTCCAGGGCCTCGTAAGGAAAAGAGAGGCGAAATAGCATCTCAGACTTCCTGGACTGGACGGGGGACCCTGAGGCAACCAAAGGGAGACAGAGTTCCAACCCTCAGGGTCCTGACTTGTTGCTGCAGCTCTGATTCTAGAAATTTGCCATGGCATTTGGATGCATTCAGTGGCAGGGGAAGATTTGGGGAGATCTTTTAAAGAAAAAGTATAAAATCTGATGGCAAATACGCCAGGGTGCCTCCCAGGGCTTTGGAAGAGCCTGGTACAAGTGAGGCGCCCTGAAGCTTATACTTATCAGCTTCTTAGTGACGCCACCTCTGGAACCTGCGTGGTGTTTGTCCTAAATTGTGCAAGGCAGAAGGAAGGCCTGATTTTATCATTTCACAGCTATTTCCCTGGGAGGAAAGTCTTTTGCTGCCAGTTCTTCCTCTGCTATAAACAGCGCTTGGTCCTGTGCCCTCTTTTCTACCTACACCCTTTCCCTAGGGGACGCGCCCTCACCACGACTTCTGTGGTCAAGCCCCTGCCCGCCCTCTGACCATCTCGAGCCTCTCTTCCAGCTCCAGCCACACTGGCTCTCGGTCTGGTCCTCAGACTGTCAAGCTCCCTCCCATCTCAGCAACTTTGCATCTACTGTTCCCTCTGCCTGGAACACTCCCCAGAACTTCATTGTCACATTCAGGACACAGCTTAAATGCCACCATCTCAGAGAAAACTTCCCTGATCAACAAATAAGAAACCTCCTAGTCACTCTCTATTACACGGCTTTGTTTTATTTTCTTCATAGCATTTTTTTTTTTACTAATCAAAGTCGTCTTATCTTTTTGTTTGCCGGTTTCCTGTCTGTCCTCTCCCCCCACATGAGCTGCTTGATAGCGGGGACCTTGTTTGTCTTGTTCACTGTGCTATATCCTGCAGTGGTTCACATAGACACTCATTTTAAAAAGAACCCAACAGAGTTTACTGCGAGCATTTCCCCATAATTATAATACTTTGCATTTGTATAGCACTTTCTTGTTTCCAAAAAAATTTTAAATACGTGATCTCACTTCCACCTCAAAACAACCCAAGGAAGTAAGTAGGAGAGGGATTGATACGGCCCCAAATTAAAGAGGAGTAAGTTGAAATTTAGAGAGGTGAGACGACTTGTCTAAAATTTTCTAGCTATTAATTAAGTGATAGCACAAGGTCTCTTTCCATCAAAACCAACTCTCTTTCCATGCTGGCTTATATTCCTAAGACTTGTTACTTCTCCTGCCCCCTCAGAACCAAAGAATCTATCCATGTATGGAATGAGAGAACACCTCTCCCCACTCCTCTGAGAGGGAAGGAGAAAAGGATTTGGCTTCCACATAAAGGTTCATGGCAGACAGCCCAGTCTTCACCTGTGGATTCAGCAGAGAATCAGGACAATTATTATGTAGTGATAATGATTAAGTTTGGACAATAACAATACATCCCTTAGGTGCAGTAGAATTTTGTTACCTATCATGAAAATGATGAGGGCCTTGAATTTTCATTTTGATTTATTGTCAAAAGTACTGACTGCTGGGCAATTTCACATATCTCACCCGTCAAGGTAAATCTATTAGATGGTGAATGAAGAATGAAAGCCAACCTTGCTGTTTTTTAAAACAGAGGCATTGGAAGTAATGTTTTCCTAAAACTGTCTGGAGAATCAGTGACAGAACAGGGAGTTCAGAATCCTGAAATTCCTGGTCCTTGTCAGAGACTACTGAAAGTCAATTTCTACAACTCTTTTGGGCTTTACTTCTCCACTGATAGAAATCTTTAGGAAAATGTCAATGCATTTGTGATACTTGATGAGACCCTTGTATGGAGTTTTTAATTGACAAATTACATACAAAAATGTGCAAATCATATAGAGTGCAATGAATTTGTACGAAGTGAACACACTCGTGTAATCAGCTCCCAGATCAAGAGATAGATCATTACCAGTACCCCAGCATCCTCCTCCTGGCTTTCATCTCAATAGCTACTCTCCCGCAATAAGGGTAACCACTGTCCTGAGTTCCACCACAATAGATTAGTTTTACTTGCTTTTGAACTTTAAACAAATGGAATCATATAGTATGTAGTCATCTTTTTCTGTCTGGCTTCTTTTGTTCCACATCATGTTGGTAAGACTCATCCATATTATTGCATACGGTTGTGGTTTGTTTTTTCTCACTGCTCTATGATAGTTGCTTGCCTGACTGTGCTGCACATATATTCTACTACTGATGGTCATTTGAGTTGTTTCCAGTTTGGGGCTATTATAAACAGTGCTGCTGTGACCACTCTTATACATGTCTTTTGGTGAAAATATATATGGATTTCCTGTGTACATAAATCCAGAAGTAGAATTGCTGGATCATAAGATATATTCGTAGATATAGGCAAAGAGTTTTCCAAAGTGGTTTTACCAACTTATTCTCCCATCGTTGAAGTGTGAGATGTCCAAATGATCCATGTTCTTCTTCTTTTTTTTTTAATATTTATTTATTTATTTGGTTGTGCCAGGTCTTAGTTGCTGCATGTGGGCTCCTTAATTGTGGCATGTGAACTGTTAGTTGCAGCATGCATATGGGACCTAGTTCCCCGGCCAGGGATCGAACCCGGGCCCCCGGCGTTGGGAGTGCGGAGTCTTAGCCACTGTGCCACCAGGGAAGTCCCCATGTTCTTCTTAACAGTTGGCGTTATCTATCTTCTTGTTTTAGCTCTGCTAGCATGTGACCTATGATGGATTTTAATATATTTAAATTATAATTAATTTAATTTGTTATAATTTTGTAAATACATTTGTGAAATGGTAGATAAGGAACCTGAGATTAGGTAGACATTAAATCAAAAAAAATTTTTTTTAATTGGGGTATAGTTGATTTACTACTTTAGATCAATTTTAATGCTCAGTTATATTCTTGTGTTGTTCCCTAATTCCTTCATGTGTATAGGTTCAGCCCACCCAAAAGATGACAAGTTCTGGAGGTCAAGGGCTTTGTCATAGGCTCCTTTCATAGTTGTTATAGCCTTAGCACAGTGCTGGGTACAGAGTAGGCGCCCAGTAAATTCTGATTGAACTGAGCTGAAATAAGTGATGGAGGCAGACCCACCAATGTCTCTCTCTTCATGGTTCCCTGCCTAGTCACTCCACTTTCCTAGGGTGATAAAAGGACCAAGAGAGAGGAATTCTAGAAAATGTCCAATTCCTTCATGTTCCTCTAGAGCCTGCATTCCAAGCGCTAAAACTTTGTAGGTAGAATGAGCCCCTCTATTTTCAACAGGATTTTCCTGAGGCATGTACCTAAGTCCACTAGAAAGCGGAACAGACAGAAGACTGTCTTACCCGGGGTTGTCAGGAGAGAGCATTGTTTGTGCCCTTCCATGCTTGAAGGGGTGCTTTGGACTCAAAATGTCCGATCTTATTACACTAACCTGATTTCCCTATGGCTGCATCCAGTTTGAAAGAAATTTCTCCAAAGGCCACAGTAATCTCTAGGATACTTAGTTCCTTTTTTTGCTGATTTAAAAAAAAATCTGTCCTAATTGTTAAGAACTGTTCTGTCATCTCATCAGCTGAAGGATCCGTACTCGGTTTTCTTTTTTTTTTTTTTTTCTTGCGTTATGCGGGCCTCTCACTGTTGTGGCCTCTCCCATTTGCGGAGCACAGGCTCCGGACGCGCAGGCCCAGCGGCCATGGCTCACGGGCCCAGCTGTTCCGCGGCACGCGGGATCCTCCCGAAACGGGGCCCGAACCCGCGTCTCCTGCATCGGCAGGCGGACTCTCAAGCACTGCGCCACCAGGGAAGCCCCCGTACTCGGTTTTCTGTTTCAACATGCAGCAGTGTGTCACATTATGCACATTTTTGTTCATACTGAATATTGGCTCTTTCTGACTGAGATCCTGAGATGTCACGTTAGTACATTTTAACTGTTCTGATTGAGTTTGGAATTAGGCACTTATTGAAAACACTTGGTGGAAATATCCACCCTCCACCCCCTTTCTTTCAGTTTTGGACTCTCTCATTGGGAAGATGGGTTTTAAAGGGCGTGGTCATGAAGGGGGGATGAAAGAAGGAAGAAAAGATGGATCTTGAGAAACATATATAGCTTGCTGATCAAACTAAGCCAGTTTTCCAGACTCCATCTGGGCCCCCTGCTGTCAGGCATATCAAGGTAGAGAGTGTGTGTGCTTGTGTCTGGGGGATGGTGGAAGAAATGAGAAATCCCTGAAAAGAATATTGTGGTAAGATCCCCAAAGCATATCAGATTGTAATTGTATACAGTCACTAATGGGAACAGGCTTGTTCTGCAATCTGCAATCATGATCAGCAGGTAATCAGATCTAGTGCTCTGGGGCCTCCCACGACACAGCGATTGTTGTAGACTAGACTCAAAAACAATGGGCTGTTTGACTCTCTCTTATCCGGGCTGGGCAGCTTCCCAAGATTTGTGGGGAGAGGGAGGGGGGCTATGAATTTCAGAATGTTTTTCCTCTGGGGATGGGCCTCATGTCTCAAATCTCCTGATAGGAGATCACATGTCACATACATATATGTTTCTCCCTTCATGTATGTATTTGCTTTTCAATCTCAGATTGAACTGGCCATGACTCTTGGGTTTATTAAATTCAGGTCCTGGGCTTCCCTGGTGGTGCAGTGGTTGAGAGTCCGCCTGCCGATGCGGGGGACACGGGTTCGTGCCCCGGTCCGGGAGGATCCCACATGCCGCGGAGTGGCTGGGCCCGTGCCCCATGGCCGCCGAGCCTGCGCGTCCGGAGCCTGTGCTCCGTAACGGGAGAGGCCACAACAGTGAGAGGCCCACATACTGCAAAAAAAAAAAAAATTCAGGTCCATTAGGTTACTCAGTGGGTATATTTGTTAGGTAGCCAGGTGCCATAAGTTCAAATGTTTGGGGTAGATCAAGCAGGCAGCATGAATATGAAATGGGGTTTGTAGCAAGCTGGAGAATCTATTTCTCTTGCAAAGGGGGATACACTAGTCAGCATCAGACAATGGTAACTATGTAGGTAGGCTGGCCCAGGGGGCCAGATCTTCTGATTTTTCAAGAAAAGCCTGAAATCCAGATTTAAAAAAAAAAAAAAGTGTGTAATTTGCTGATTTTTCCAATGTTTATAATTAATTCAAAATTAAAAAAAAAATCATTTTGCAGGCCAACTATGTAACAAACAAAACAAATCTGCAGGTCTTATCCAGTTCCCAAGCCTCGGCCCCCAGGTTAAACTGATTTTCTGGTGGGAAAAACCCAACTTATTCAAGTCACTTCAAGTTATAGAGCACGATATAGATGGTCCCTGACTTGCGATGTTTCGACTTAAGGATTTTTCGACTTTATGATGGTGTGAAAGTGGTATGCATTCAGTAGAAACCGTACTTTGAATTTTGATCTTTTCCTGGGCTGGTGATGTGCAGTACCGTCCTCTCTCAGTGATGCTGGGTAGTGGTAGTGAGCTGCAACTCCCAAGCAGCCACACCATCACGAGGGTAAACAACTGTTACACTTACAACTCTTCTGTTCCCATGCAACCATTCTATTTTTCACTTCCAGTATTTAATAAATTATATGAATATTCAACACTTTCTTATAAAATAGGCTTTGTGTTAGATGATTCCGCCCGACTGTAGGCTGATATAAGGATTCTGAGCACGTTGAAGGGAGGCTAGGCTAAGCGATGATGTTCTGTAGGTTAGGTGTATTAAATGCCTTTACAATTTAATGATGCTTTCAACTTAAGATAGGTTTATGGGTTTATCATGGATTTATTCCATCGTGAGTGGAAGAAGATCTGTATTATAAGGATACGTGTGACAATAAGATAAACAGGATTTTCAACCACACGGCAGGGTCTCATAGAAAGCCAAGAACTCTATAAACATGCCAGATCAAGGGCTGAATAGGAACAGCACATAACTGGTACTTACTGAGAATTGGAAGGTTCTTTGTCACCATCAGTGGTGTAACTTACGCTTCTCAGTTGGTGGCACGTTTCAATATAAGCTGCCTATGACTACATTAACTTCTCTGGTAACTGTAGACTTCTTGAGTGAGTCTCAGGGCTTCCAGGCTCCTCCTAGCTACATTACTTCAGTTATGCCCAAATTTGGGAGGTGTGGGGCTAAGTTTATTTTCCTTGTGGCAAGTGGATTGTTGGAGCAGAAGAGGAGGAGCTGCTGGTCAGGGTGTATTTGGAAGTCATGCCCCATGTTCTGATCTGTGACAGACAGAGCCGCTTCTCCACTGACCACGCCTCCTTTCATCCTTGCTAACAATATCCCAACTTTGTTCAGGTATCCGGCAGTTTATGGGCTTCAGAGAAATCTGCTCCCAGCCCAAAGCGGGGTGGATCTTAATTACATCAAACCAATCATGGTAAATCCATTTTCCTTGTCAGAGATTAGTTTTAGAAATCAGCATGGGTAGCCATTCTGAGCATTGAGATGGAGAGAAAGCCTAAGGGAAATTTTTGTCCGAGATTTAAATCGCCCTCACTCATTGAACTGCAAATGATCTGAAAATGATCCAAGGATCGATGAGCCTAGGAAGTTGCCTTTTGGCTGCGATCTCCATTTGCAAGCCCAGTGCAAGACGCCCTGAGGCTGTCTCCCAGATCCTAGCTCACTGTAGATCCTGCACTCGTCTCTCCGTGTTTCCCCAGCAGCACCTCCCAAGTCTCTCTTATTAAGATATTTGCTGCCTGTTGTCCTTTATATCTCCTTCCCACCTTTGCGGTCTGCTTCCTTCTGCTTTCCCCTGCCACCCAAGAGAGAATAGCTGGCCAGATTGCTTTGGGGGATGTTGCAGAATATAGACTAGAAACCAAGATCTTATTCTTCATTTCCTTGCTTGTGGGGCTTGGGAACAGCATCATTTAGCGAGCGGATGCAGATCAACCAGACTCTTATGGGACTCCAGTATATCCCACTTATACTCTCTCTCTTCTTTATTGGTTCCTGAATTTTTGTTGCCTAATTTCTACTTCTTCGCTCTTGACCCACAATGGGCTTTTTCTCACCTTTATCAGTCTAACTTACTCTTAGCCTCACTTTCCCATTCTTGACTGCTCACAACTAGCTCTTTTATCCCCAAATATGCCTTTTCCTTTCTCTTCACCAGAGGCCCGTTATTTTCCTTCCACTCTCCCCAAAGCATCTGCGTGTGCACGTGGAATTTCTCCTGACTTAATTTGGAAAATAGCCGTGTATTAGTCTCCTGCACATACTACTTAACCTCCCCCCAGAATGGCTACCAGCTCCTCAGGCCTCAAGTAAGCGTCATGAAAGATATTAAAGCCACTCTGTAATCATTTTCCTTGTTAAAGTGTTACACTGAGATGCTTTGTGTTCTCTTCTATAACTGCAGCTTTTATTGTGGGAAATAACCTGCTTATCTTGTAAAGAGCGAGTACCCTGCCTCCAGTCATGGTGAGCTTCCCATGGTTTTTTTCATTGACCTGAATTTGATAAATCCTATCAGTCATCATCAGTGACGGATGAAATAAAAGAAAACATGAATGTATTCGAGGAGAGAGGCCCAGCATGGGATCCAGGGTGCTGTTGGTCATGACCTCCAGATTTAAATACGTCCATGATCTAAAATTTTTAAATGATGTTTCCCAGATGGACATACCCTTTTTTGGTTCTGTATCAGTAAAACAAGAACAGGAGGAAAGTATCTAATCCATGCTGAAATTCTTAAGTATGTTTATTTTTAACATCTGTTACAGGACAATTTTGCCGTACAGAGCTGGGGCCAAAATACAGTTAGTGAGGACAGTATTTCTCCTTCAAATCCTTTTCAGCTTTGCACCCATTGTCATCACTAATGTGCATCGTTTTGTGCTGGGTTGGTCAAATATCCAGTGCCCTTGATGGGATGACAGGTAGGATTAGTTGAGAGTAGGGCCTGAGAGGCGGGAGGTAGTGGAGAGGCACAGCATCTGCTCCCTGCCTGTCTTCTTGGAAGCTGCTGGAGACCTTGGTTAGAGGGATGAGACCAGAAACTGAGGAAACGGCTTCATGGGACTTTGAGGCAGCAAGAGGTGGGAGGAAAAAACTGCAAAGTCTCCCTTCAGGAAAGACTTTGGGAATCTTTAGGCACACGCAGAACTGCTTAGAGCAAAGCGTGGCAGGGCTGGTTGGAGCCTGATCTCGCTGTCTCTGTATGGAATCTTTCAGCCATGGTACCCAGTAGACCAGAGGCTCTAGGAGCATCAGTAGTCTGCACAGTAGGCTGGGCACAGATCCTAGCTCTCTCTGCCAACAAGGGTATGGCTTTGTCCTCAAGAGCTCTGAAGAAAGCAGATGCTGATGAGTGTTGGAGGAGGTGGCAAGGCTGGGCAGAGAAGAACCCTGAACACGAATACTTGCTCAAGAAAAAACAAATCAACCAGCCTATAAATGATAGTAGTATGTTGCACCCCCTTCAGTTTGGTGGAAATGAAAGTCCATAAAGGTTAAATATGTTTTCAAGGGTTCTTATCACGGAGTCAGAATTGCAATCTAGACCCCTTGCTGCTCCAGTTTCTGGGTTATCCTTAGCAAGTGTGATTATTTTTAAGGATGAATTTCCATGGATTAAAACATGGTTGTGCTGGAAGTGAGCGTGTCTTTAAAAGGCACCATAGGCTTCTGGAATGGAAGGCGTGGTCAGCCACCACCAGCATGCCCCAGTGTGGTATCCACAGGGTGGTGACAGCTGATGTGGGACCCTCCTCCAGAGCTGTCTGGGCTCTGGATTTGACAAGCAGACTACACCTGATACATTGGAACAGCAATCTTATATTCTGAGATCTGCCACTGATGTCACGTGGTGACAAGGAAGGGACATGTAGTGGGGGATAGTCAGGCCAACCCCAAGGGGCTAGTGGTATCATACACCTGGAATTCCTCAAGTTGCTACAGGAGAACAGAATTTAGTAGTTCCAAGTGTGAACTCCTGAGTTCTACCAGTGGGTTCAAAGCCTAGCTCTACTATTTTATAAGCTGGGTAACCTTGGGCAAATTGTTTAATTTCTCTTGGCTTCAGGCTTCTTGGTATAAAATGGAAATAGTAATAGTACCTCTGCTTTGGAGTTATTGTGAAACTTAACTAAAAATAAAAAGTAATATAATATAAATATATTTATTATGGTAACATGAATTACCAGACACATACAAGTACCTGATAAATGTTACTTTTTTTGTGTGCTGTGTACAAGAAATGCACTTTATTTTTTTCTTCCAATTTTATTGAGATATAATTGACATACATCACTGTATAAGTTTAAGGTATACAGCATAATGATTTGACTTACAGACATCATGAAATGATTGTCACAATAAGTTTAGTGAACATCTATCATCTCATATAGATACAAAATTAAAGAAATAGAAAAAAAATTTTTTTTCCTTGTGCTCTTATAAGTCTTAGTAGAGGATTCCAGGGATCTTCCCCTGTGACTTGAAAATCCAGTTCTAGTATGTTAGGTTCCATTGTTTCTACTTGCTCCTAAAGCACTAGCTAAAGGAACAAACAGGGTTGCAGACAGAGTGGAGAGCTTGTTCGGTTGACCACTTGGCAAGGGGAGGGTCCCAGATACACATCTGTATCCCGGTGCTCTTGTTCGGGGCCTTGCTGGACTCTGCTGTGAGATGGCTTGGCTAGTCTGGTCCCTAGGCACCTTGCACTCATCTGCGGAGCTGGAGCTGACCTGCCTGTGCTTTGTTCTTTGGTGTGTCCAAGACCCAGTGCTCTTTTTTGCTGGTTCAGGGCACCTTGGAGTGGCATACCTGTCTGAATCTCGCCTACAACCTCCATCTGACTCCTAGCTTAGGGTGAACACTCTGTACTCACAACGATGACCTCTGGTTCCCAAATCAGCTACCTTCCTAGTCCTCCATGGTGTATGTGGTGGCCTCTAGGCCCCAGCCAAGGGGAGCTCAGAAGGGATAAATGAGGCCTGTTTCCACTTAACCTCTGTGCACTGTCGTTTTTATTTTTTATTTTTTTGGCTGTACCACTTGGCATGCAGGATCTTCTTCTCTGACCAGGGATCAAACCTGAGCCCCCTGCAATGGAAGCGTGGAGTCTTAACCACTGGACCCCCAGGGAGGTCCCGCACCATCGTTTTTAATCTGCTATGACCATTTCTTGAAGGAGCAAGGACATTTAGTGGAGCAGTTTGCTCCCTGAGTACTAAATGGGGGAGAGGGCACAAACTCTCTCTGCTTTCTGTTTAACATCGACTTCCTGATATAAGCCCTAGCAGGGCAGACCAGATCACATGTCCCCTTTGTCTCTCTTCCTGCTCTCAGACTCAAAGGAGATAGGAACATGTGCAAGGTCAGGAGTAAAAGTGTCGACAGTGTATATGTGGGGAGTGGAGGGAAAATAATGTTTGAAAAGTATGTAGCCAGAAACTAGCCTCTGGAAAATTCTTCCAACCACTAGATGGGTAAAAATGTAAAAAGAGGATTTTGTACTCATCAGTGATGATGAAAAATGGAATTTCTCTCCTGTTAAGCCTCTACTGCGAAATGCAGCACATACAATTATAAATGCCCCATGCATTTTCAATTCAAAGAGTATGTGAGATTAGTCACTGAAAAGAAAAGTTGGTATGCCCTGAAATCTGAAGCTCCTACATGAAAGAGACCTGATAGAGATTTTCCCAAATTTGACAATAATCCTAAAAATTTACATATCAATAATAAAATGTTATGAAGCTAAAAGAGACTTTTCTAAGCTATCAATAAATGAAAATTTTATTAACTATGTTGGAGGAAAAACTAAATTGTCTTTATTTTCTCTTCAGAAAATGATATCCCAATTCACATAATATGAAAAACCAATCAAAGACCGTGCAGCCAAAAAAGTCAGAAAAAAAGGTATGAGATGTATGCCATGAGCTTAATCAATAAAAATATAAATTTTCTGTACATTTGTGGAATGTTAACTTTATAAAATTTGTGATTTCTTGGGATTTCTTTTCTGATTCTAAATATTTACTTTCAAATCTACTTTTGATTCATAATCTGTTTTTTTAAAGAAGTTCCCCAAATTTGTAGATGCTTTAGACCCCACAAATCCTGGATCTGCTCCTGTTGGGAGTCGCACAGCCAGTAGTCTAATTGACAGTGGCCAACAGGGGATATTTGTGCATGCCTACGGGAACACGACCCGTAAATGAATGCCACTTGTTATCTGTATCACTGTCAAATAAAACAAAACAACAACAACAAATTAAGAACCACTGCTCTAACTTAAATGTCCATCGACGGATGAATGGATAAAGAAGGTGTGGCACATATATACAATGGAATATTACTCAGCCATAAAAAGAAACGAAATTGAGTTATTTGTAGTGAGGTGGATGGACTTAGAGTCTGTCATGCAGAGTGAAGTCAGAAAGAGAAAAACAAATACCGTATGCTAACACATATATATGGAATCTAAAAAAAAAAATGATACTGATGAACTTAGTGGCAGGACAGGAATAAAGACGCAGACATAGAGAATGGACTTGAGGACACCATGGAGGGGGAGGAAGCTGGGGCGAAGTGAGAGTAGCATTGACATATATACACTACGTAATGTAAAACAGTCACCTAGTGGGAAGCAGCCGCATAGCACAGGGAGATCAGCTCAGTGCTTTGCTGAGACCTAGAGGGGTGGGATAGGGAGGGTGGGAGGGAGGCTCAAGAGGGAGGGGATATGGGGATATATGTATGCATATGGCTGATTCACTTTGTTGTACAACAGAAACTAACACAGTATTGTGAAGCAATTATACTCCAATAAAATCTATTAAAAAAAACAAACCCACTGCTCTAGACAGCAAAAGCAAACAAGTAACTATACCAGAGTGATAACTACTATCCTGAATTCAATGTTTATTATTGTTATGTATTGATATTAGTTTATACTTTTCTATGTATATATGTTCATGTTCACATATCGGTAGTACACTCTGTGCATGTGGTCTGGTTATCTATTGCTTTATAACAAATTACCCCAAAACTGAATGTTAAAATAACAATCATTTCATTATGTCTTATAATAGCTCACCTTCTTAGAGGGTGATCAGGACAAGCTTGAAAGGTAAACATTCGCCAGTCAGATCAGGTGGCAGTGGTATCACCTGCAGATATATCAGCTTGAGCAAGGAGCTGTTACGGGAAAAGAAAGAAGGAACTCACTTTCTGAGTGTTTATACCTGAAGACAGACCTCAAGAAGATTGGGGGTGTGGAGAAATGGCACTGCACTGGGGGGAAGTGTCTGAGGTGAGGTGCAGCTTTAATAGTCAAAATATGATGATGAAACTACACTGGCGGCAGTGAATCCAAGGATTAAGTAGGTTACAACAGGGACAATTAATTCTAAGGGTACCGTCAAGGTGGAGTGTTTTGCTTGCCAACCAGCCAGCCAGTTTTGGGGAGTTTGGAATTAAGCTTGGGTGTGAGATAGAAAGAAAGATTTTGCTGCTCTCCAGTTACAAATACAATACGATGATTTTAATAAGGCCAAAGTGGATATTGTCTTAATCTTAAAAGAGGCTAAGATGTGTAGGTCCTTCTGTGAAACATGGTTTTCCCACTGACTTCAAAGGCATTCC
>NW_006769677.1:4711507-4736629 GCF_000442215.2 Lipotes vexillifer
GGGTAATGCGGGGGGCTGTAATGTGGGGGGCTGTTAGGTGTATCTGGATGGGCTGTCTGGGGTGGATATCATTCACTGCCCTGTTCTCAGAGGAGGTGAAAGCACATGGCAGTGTTTGCTTCAAGCTTCTAGCACATTTTCGGTATCCTAGTGGCTATGTTCACTCCCTCATCGTTATTTCTGAAAAGGTGTTATTGAATATGGTATAGTTCCTAAAGAGTTCTCGCCAGTTTTCTTTGCGGTACGCGGGCCTCTCACTGCCGTGGCCTCTCCCGTTGCGGGGCACAGGCTCCGGACGCGCAGGCTCAGCGGCCATGGCTCACGGGCCCAGCCGCTCCGCGGCATGTGGGATCTTCCCGGACCGGGGCACGAACCTGCGTCCCCTGCATCGGCAGGTGGACTCTCAACCACTGCGCCACCAGGGAAGCCCTCGCCAGTGTTCTTTTGTATGCTGATCTTAATTTAGAAACCAGTCACTATCTACTTCTCAAAATGTTCTCAAGCAAGTCCGGTTCACGAATTGGGATTTTTGTTACTCGCACTACTAGACTGTTTTAGTGACCACAAGACACCCTTGAATTCCATAGAAGTCGATCACGCAAGTAATGTTTCCATTGCGTCAAGGAGAGTGTTTGTCATGGTGCTCATGGGTGCCCTTGTGCAGGACTTTTCTTAAAATAAATTTATTTACTTACGTATTTATGTATATTTTTGACTGCGTTGGGTCTTCGTTGCTGCGTGTGGGCTTTACTCTAGCTGCGGAGAGCGGGGGCTACTCTTCGTTGTGGTGCATGGGCTTCTCATTGCGGTGGCTTCTCTTGTTGCGGAGCACGGGCTCTAGGTGCACGGGCTTCAATAGTTGTGGTTCGCAGGCTCTAGAGCGCAGGCTCAGTAGCTGTGGTGCACGGGCTTAGTTGCTCCGTCTCATGTGGGATCTTCCAGGACCAGGGATCGAACCCGTGTCCCCTGCATTGGCAGGCGGATTCTTAATCACTGCACCACCAGGGAAGTCCCTTGGGTTGGACTTTGAGTGATGTTTACCTCCACTCCAGCTATCTGAAACAGCTTCCTGGATATCCAGAAGCTGTTTCTAGCTACTTAGTGGTCAGCATAAATGGTTCTTATGATTATAGCGTTTCCAGCATCTAGCCCCTAGACCATGTGTTATCTGGAGATAGACAGTTAAGAAAATAGACTCTGGAGGCAGACAGAGCTGCAGTTAGATCTCAACTTCTCAATTTACTAATCATGTGGGCTTGAACAAATTATGCCACGTTTTAAAGCCCCAGTTTCTTGTTCTGTAAAAGGCTGATGGTACCAATAATGCTTGCCTCATAGAGGTATTTTACAGATTAAATGAAATTATGAACAGGTATTATCAATTTTAATTATGCTCCCATTCTTCAATTTCTTAGACTTGATTGGAGTAATAATCATGACGGTTATCATTTATTGCCACGTGCCAGCCACTGGGCTAAATACTTTATCTATATTATCTGTAATCATCATGAAAAAATGCTAGGAAGAGACCTTTACTTTACAGCAGAGGAAACTGAGGATCGAAGAGGTTAGTTAACTTTCTCAAGGTCATAAAACCAAGCGGCATAGCTGGGGTTTGAACTCCAGAGTTGGTGTTCTTTTCACTAAGTGACACTGATGCTCATGTACCCAGTTCAGATCATTACATCTGAGGATGAATATGGATTGGAAGGGTCATTATTTCCCTCTCACATTCATGAGGGACAGCTGTCCCTTGCTTCAGAGAACAATGGACACCTAATATTAAGCAGCAAGCTGGATGGAAACCCATCTGCCCACAGTGTTCCATATGGAGCAAGTGCCTTTCAAGATGGCCACAATTCTCAACATGAGTTCAGCACGGCTGTGTCAGAGAGGCGTGCACCCACGTCCGGGGTGCTACTAGTATTAGCCTCAAGGAACCCTTGATGTTCTTGATTTGATCTCCTTTATAAGATGTAATTCAATGACCCTGGCATATCAGCTTTGTATATAAATAAAATTTCCCTGCCAATCAATAATTCAGAGTCCCTCTTCTTTTTTTTTTTTTTTTTTGCGGTACGCGGGCCGCTCAGTGTCGTGGCCTCTCCCGTTGCGGAGCACAGGCTCCGGACGCGCAGGCCCAGCGGCCATGGCTCACGGGCGCAGCCGCTCCGCGGCATGTGGGATCCTCCCGGACCGGGGCACGAACCCGCGTCCCCTGCATCGGCAGGCGGACTCTCAACCGCTGCGTTCTTGATTTGATCTCCTTTATAAGATGTAATTCAATGACCCTGGCATATCAGCTTTGTATATAAATAAAATTTCCCTGCCAATCAATAATTCAGAGTCCCTCTTCTTTTTTTTTTTTTTTTTTGCGGTACGCGGGCCGCTCAGTGTCGTGGCCTCTCCCGTTGCGGAGCACAGGCTCCGGACGCGCAGGCCCAGCGGCCATGGCTCACGGGCGCAGCCGCTCCGCGGCATGTGGGATCCTCCCGGACCGGGGCACGAACCCGCGTCCCCTGCATCGGCAGGCGGACTCTCAACCGCTGCGCCACCAGGGAAGCCCCATAGTCCCTCTTCTTGTTCACAACTACTCCAGCAAGAACTTTGATTTCCCTCCTTTCTTGCAAAAAAAGTTCCTCTTTGGCCCCTCCCTCAAAATGGTAATCCCAAAGAAAGCCAAAGCCAATGTGGCAAATCGGTTTGTTAGCCACAGTCACTGTACAACTTCTGGGATCAATCAGTGGCCACTGCCCCCAAGGTCAATGAGAGGAGCCTACAAAGTCCACCAAGAGATGCCTGTGATTGGATTAAGCTCACTAGTGCTCCCAACACTGCCAGGGAATTTCCCAGCTTTGTTCTTCTTTTTGTCTACTGGCCCCTGAAGCAGTCCTGCCTGTGCCCAGATCTGGTGTCACATAGCCTCCGGGAAATGGCTCATTCATCTTCTGTCAACCATTCTTGGAAAATAAGCACATCTCTTCACACAAAGGAGCAATGGTATGCAAACATGGTGGGTACCTTAAATTTTACTTCCAGTAAACACATCACTGAAAGGATAAGGTCTACAAAGATGCAGTTTGCCCCTAACACAACCTTTTACATTCTCAGAGCATTTTATCTTTTAGCCACAGCAATATTCAACATCTTTTCTATGGTGGTCACTGTTTTATATTTGTTTACCTGTTCCCCTACTCTAACCCTGCCCTATCCATCTGATGCCCCTAAGTCAAGGTAATAGTTTCCATTAATAGATACCCAAATCTCTAGCTCTTACAGGGGAGAAGATTCCTTCTATCTTACACCATTTCCATGAAGGTGAAAAAGATCCTAGGGTTGGTTCCAGTCACATCTCATATCCCCAGTACCCTGTGCTTTCCTTCCCTAGAAGACTCAGAAAGAAAGTCTCTCTGAGATAGGCTCCATCATATTTTGGACCACCTCCTTAATTTCTGCCACAAAGATGATGCTCATGGTTTGCCTTGTACCCACCCTACCCCAGCTCTGGAACTAGCCGTTTCTCCAATGACTCCACTTCTTTTTAGAAGGGAATAGTATTAGAGATCAAGAGTGGGCACTAGGTATGATCATTACTACCTGGGTGTCTTTGCTTAGGCCTTTTCTGTGGACAGAGCTAGGAAATATATGCATGTATATACACATCTGTACATATGCAACACATATACATGAATGTTTACACTTGCATACACACGCATATTCATACATATTTTAGAAACCTTTGGTCAGTATCAATACCTCCAGTTTAATCCATCCCATGTAGTTTATCTTACCTCCCCCTTTGGTTATTTGTATGCCCCTTCTTTCCCATCAAGAACCCTGGCTCTCAACAATAAAACACCCTTACTCATTTGTTTACTTCTATAAAACGTTGAAAATAGGTTCAGAATTGCTTTGCCCATACCTCTACAAAAACAAGCCTACGAAAAAGAGTTCAGGACTTGTTTGCTGTTCTCCCTCCACCCTGACCAGGACCAAGAAATATTTGTAGCTCAATACTCTGTTTGTAGGTTACTTGGATTAATTGGTTTCTTTTCTTCCCTCTTCAGTTTGGTTCTGTTATTCATTTAAATACTGTTAACATTTATTTGGTTTGCTTTCGGTTTTAGTACCCCCTTCCTTTTCTTGTTGATTTAATTTTATTTTTTTTATCATGTAGAGCATGTTTCCAAAAGTCAACAACGAGATAAAAAGGTGTACTGTGTTCTGTGTTACTTCTATCTTATTCCCTCCACTCCCAACTCCTTGGAGGCCACTAACTTTATTATTTAACCTCGCCGAGCTTCTTTTTGGATAGGCGAGTAGATATTGTATGCTTTCTTATTCCTCTCACACAAAAGGTAGGCTCTACATAGGCTCTTTTGCAGTTTGGCTTTTTCACTTAAGAATGTCTCTTGGAAATCACTGTATATCAGTTCATAGAGATCTTCCTCTTCTTTCTTTACAGTTAAAAAGTGCTCATCCTGAGAAATTATCATAGTTTACTTAACCAATCACCTACACTTGGATATTTAAATAGTTTCCAATATTTTGCAACTGCAAATAATGCTGCAGTGAATAACCTTCTGCAAGAAAATATTTTTTTTGATTATTGGAGTTGTATCTTCAGGGTTAATGCCCAGAAGTGAGATTGGCATGTCGCAGTGTAAATGGGAATGAAATTTGTTGCATGTTGCCAAGTTCTTCTCCATAGGGGTTATACCATTTTGCATTCCCAGCGAGAGTGCAATGTAGGAGAGTGCCTGCATTCCCCCATATCCTTGCCAACAGAGTGTAATCGTAAGCTTTTGAATTTTTGCCAACCTGAGGAGTGAGAAGTGGTGTCTCAGTGTTGTCTTAATTTGCATTTCTCTTATTATGAGTAAAACAACCTTTTTCCATATATTTAAGGTCCACTTTGATAATTCTTTTTGGTGAATTGCCTGTGGATGTCTTTGCCCAATTATTAATAGGATTTTAAAAATTTCAAAGTTGTTTATTTGGTAGAAATAGCTTTTAATACAATTTACATTAACTGAAAGCAGAATCCCAAAGACCTGGCTGTGGATAAGCTATGGATTCTGCCCTCCAGGAATTCACAGTCTATAAGCTGGGCTTCCCTGGTGGCGCAGAGGTTGAGAGTCCACCTGCTGATGCAGGGGACACGGGTTCGTGCCCCGGTCCGAAAGATCCCACATGCCGCGGAGCGGCTGGGCCCGTGGGCCATGGCCGCTGAGCCTGCGCGTCCGGAGCCTGTGCTCTGCAACACGAGAGGCCACAACAGTGAGAGGCCCGCGTACCGAAAAAAAAACAACAAAAAACCACAGTCTATAAGCTGAACACTATTACGGTGGATATGAGCGTAATCTCTGGACCCAGATTGCCTGCCTTCAAATGCCAGTCCTGCCACTTAGGCAAGTTTTTCACCACTTGGTGCCTCAGTTTCTCCATCTGTAAGATGAGAATAGCGTTAGCATTTACCGTTTAGGATTACTGTTAGGATTAAATGACTTACCACATGTAAAGTACTTTGAGCAGTAAACATTCCATAAATGTTGGCTGTTTCAGAGCCAAGAAAATGCTCTCAATACGTTGATTTGACCCCATAAGAATCCTGTTATATAGTTAGTTATAAAAATGAGGACCTGGAAGTTTAGAAACATTAGGTGAATCAGTGGTAGAATCAGGTTGTAAACCATTCATTCATTCGTTTATTCATTCATTTGTTCCACAACTATTTTTGGAGACCCTGTTATGTACTAGGCACTGGCTTAGGTGCTGGAGATACAGCCTGAACAAGACAGATATCTGAGCTCTTGGATGCTCACTTTTTTGTGGTGGGGCAGCCTGTGTGGGTATGGAAAGAAACAAAAACCAAGGAGACCAATTTTGTCTGTCTTGTTTGTCCTTGTCTGTTCAGCACACACAACAGTGTCAAAATTCATTTGTTAAATGAGAGAATAAAGGAATAAATGACAGAGTAGTGAAAAACGAGGCTTGATGCATAGGTAGGGCCCAAATCATGAAAGGTCTTGTCAACTATTTTGAAGAGCTTGGACTTTATCCTGAGCAGAGAAATCACATGAATAGATTTGCATCTAAGAAAACTCAAGCCAGTCTGTGTGGAGGACCCACAGGAGAAGGGGGAACAGCAGGGAGGTTGTTGTAATAAGTCTCCAGTGGGAGATAATGGGGTCTGAATCAAGAGGGAAGCTGAGGGGATGGAGAGGAGGTGAGCTGGAGGGAAATTCAGAAGTCAGAATTGACTTCACTGGGACTTGATGGGTGTAGAGGGAGGGAGAAGTCTGCAGTAACACTGAGGTTTCACTGTGATAGGAAATTGAAGAGGGGTGGCTGATGGGGGAAAATGGAGGAAGGCCTTTTAAACATGGACTTGAGGTGACTGTGGGACAACGCTCAATCTCTTGACTGTATTTGCGTTTGGCTTCTTTACACTCCTTGGAGTCAGGAGATTTGGACCTGTCAGGGCACTGTAGTAGCATATGGGATAAACTGTCTGATAGTGGAACGGACACTGGTTAGGAGGTCACTTGACTAGTAGTGCAGCCTTAACCCTCTGGGGGTCCCTAATGGGGTGTGCTCAGGGCTAAGTTAACTGCTAACTTGTAACTGGAAGTTTATTCTTTGATGGCCAAAATACTCATCTTTGCATCTTGTCTCACACCTTAGATGATACCCTGCATAAAGCAGACTGTGGCAATATTAAATAGATGCCTCATAGGGAGATTATGAAAGGAAATCCATCATCAAGCAGGGCTTATGGCTTGGGGCTTAGGTTGTCCCAGGGCATCAAACCAGGATGTAGGGACTTAGGAAGTCCAGGAGGAGCTCCAAATCCCTTTCCATTAATACAGAAAACAGATGAATAAACAGCCCCCCAAACCCCTCTAGAATGGCACCTTGCAAGCTTTGGTGACACACAGTGCTTTTCTAGAGGTCATGCTGGATGAAAGTCTGTGAGAAGACCTGCACAAGGCAGCGATTTGGGCACCTGGACACATGCCTTCACCAGAGAGAAGGAATTTCTAGTGCAGCTGGTGATAATGGAAAAAATCCAAAAGAATAGGGGCCATGTTTCACAGAAGCTTCCACAGGCAGATATTTATTTTTTAAAGTGACCTGAACTTTCTATAGGATGTCACTGGATCCCCACAAGAAGGTTCATCACAGTAAGGAAAGGACCAGCTACAATTCATTTTCTGATTAGGGTGCTTTCTGGTTTGAACCTGTAAGGGGCTAGGAGCAGCAGGGGAAGGGTATGCACAGCAAGAAGACAGGAGGAGGGCCTCATAAGTAGAAGGCAGCTATGCCAAACAAAGCATAGGATGGTCTCTAGATGGGAAACAATATTAGAGACCTGTGCGAAGAAAGATCAAAAGGAAAAGCAGGGCACCAGCAATAGCTTGGGAGTGCGGGGCGGGGGGGAGCGAAGGAGGGAGGGGGGAGAATAGCAGTGGAGGAGGAGATAGAAAGGAGAGAAGGAAAGGAGCATGAAAGCAACCTCACGTGCAGTGCACGAGTCAACGATTATGGAGAAGAGCTGCAAAGAGAATTGGGTTACTCGATTGGGAAGGAGGGACTTGGTTCTCTGGAGAGCCCTTCGGTTTTTACACAGACCCGCTCAGCGCTAAGGGGGTGTGGTCCTGGGCTTAGGGCGGTAGGAGTGTGAGACGATTGCGGTGAGGGCGCCGCCCAATTTCTCCCCAAGGTGGAAGCCTGGGAAAACCGAGCGGCAGGCTGCAAGGCAAGCAGGGCGGAGGCGGAGCGAGGGCGCCGAGGGGCGGGACGAGAGAGGGCGTGGGGAGGACAAGGAGGAGCCGGTGAGGGCGGCACTAGGACCCGCAGGCGCCCCGCCGGCTCCCGGGAGGTTGATAAAGCGGCGGCGGCGTTTGACGTCAGTGGGGAGTTAATTTTAAATCGGTACAAGATGGCGGAGGGGGACGAGGCAGCGCGGAGGCAGCAGTCGCACGAGGGGCTGCGGCGCCGGAGGCGAACCAGCGACCCAAACACCGGGGTTAACCACGTCTCGTCCACAACCCTCCTAGGTACGGGCCGGCGAGGTGTAGGCTGCAGGGCCCGGGTGGGGAGAGGGCGCGGGCCGCTCGGGCTCGCTGGCACCGGCCGCAGGCTGTGGGGTCGTCGTCCGCCGCTGGCTCGGCTCTCCTCCAGCGGCGCGCGGCCTGAAAGGGCGGTCCTCCGGCCGCAGCTCCCGCAGCTGTCGGGTGCACGGGCGGCGCGCGCGTCTGCGCCCGGCCCGGCCCCCTGCCTTCCCGCCCGCCGCGTGTCTGTAGCGGCGTCCTCTCCCCCAGAGGGGGCGGCCTGGAGCAGGGGTCGCAGACCCGGGGCGCGGGGAGGTTGGCGGCGGTGCGGGGAGGTCCTAGGGAGCTCCGGGCGACCTGTCACCCGGCCGGCACTCGCTGTTCTCTGTCCTTCGCGCGGAAAGGGAGGAAGGGTTAACCAGGTCGGGATGGGCCCAGCAGAGGAGGAGGACGCGCAGCTCGCGGGGGGAGGAGACACCTCGCTGCCAGGTTGGAAGGTTCTCCAGACACCCTTCCAGGAGGGAACCGCGGTCCGCAGGCCAGGGTTGTGTCCGGGGGCTCGGATTCCGGGGACCCTCGGTTGCCGAACCCATTCATGCGGATAGCGCGTGTTTAGGATGCAAGTTCAGATTTAATTGTCAAAACTGAGGTTATGAGCTGTTTACTAATATTGAGATCACAGTAAGGCCCGATCGGACTGAAAGTGTCGGTGGTGTGAAGTCACCTGATTCTTCTCTCCCCGGTTTTGCTGAATGTGAGCTCCTACTGTACGTGTACAAGGAGCGCCCCTGCCCCCTGGAAGACGCATTTGCCTTGGCGGCGGAGTGTTGTGTGTCCCTCTCACTCACAACGCCCTATTTTTAGGAGTTTAGCATTTGATCCTTCACTGTGGTGTGAACTGAACGCCTGAAATCCTGATGGAGAATTTTGATGTTACTTAAAGACATAAAGTTTTTCCAAGGCTTATAAATAGTAAAAGCCTACGGTTAGGTAAGTATGGCCATGGCATAGAAAAGAGTTTATTAACTATACTAAGTATGAACTGTGTTTTTCAAATTTCTCTCCACAATCTGATAAAGGTTTTGTGAGGTAAAATGTAAAAACATTTTGATAAAAGACTCACTTTAAAAGAAAAGTTTATGTGAAATATACTTCGTCATTCATGGTAGACCCTGGACGTGTGGAACCTATGTCAGAGGTGATGACAAACTATAAGTTTTGCTAAGGGAAAAAGAACAGGAAATAAAGCTGATTTTATTATTGCTTGCCAACCAAAGCACTTGACAGAACTGTTTACACAGAAGAAAATGCTGCCAGAGGAGAGAGGTTTGCCTTAGACCTATTCTGGTTGGAATTCTCAAGTAATAAGTTGTTCTGGAATGCTGATGGATTGGTTAATGTAGCTCTTTTGGACCCTGGAGAGGGGGGGTGGTGCGTATTTATTTACTTATCTACTTATGCCGTTTTAGATGTAGTTTCAAAGCGTTTTACGTGTTTGCCTTATTAGGAGAAGCATTGCTTTATGACTCAGGATTATGAACATCGTTTTTAGGCTGTGGCACAGTGAGAAGAGATGCTATTCTTTTTTTTTTAAAATTAATTAATTAATTTATTGGCCGAGTTGGGTCTTTGTTGCTGCGTGTGGGCTTTCTCTAGTTGCGGCGAGGGGGGCTACTCTTCATTGTGGTGGTGGGCTTCTCATTGCGGTGGCTTCTCTCGTTGCGGAGCACGGGCTCTAGAGCGCAGCCTCAGTAGTTGTGGCGCACAGGCTTAGTTGCTCTGCGGCATGTGGGATTGTCCCGGACCAGGACTCAAACCCATGTCCCCTGCATTGGCAAGCAGATTCTTAACTACTGCGCCACCGGGGAAGCCTCGAGATGCTATTCTTAAGACTTGATAAATAGGGGTCATCATTTATTAAATGCTCCATCGGCTACTCACAGGTTTTTGTCTTTGTGTGTGTGTGTGGAGTTAGTCCTTCACTTGATAGCCATTCCTATCAAATGACTGCCTAAAATAGTCCCTCTCCCTGCTAATTTGCTCTGAGTCACCCATTAATACATTAAAAACCAAGTGAACTTTTTGAGATTTGTGTTTAAAGTAAGAGCAAACAGGCTGTGAATGAGTAGGGACTCATCTGATTTTGGCTGTAGAAACTCTTTGTCTCCCTCTGCTTTCTGGATAAAGTCCTAAGAGTTGAGTTGGGGTGAGTCAGGCACCACTCTAGTAGTTTAGTCTTAGGAAGATGCTTTGTGTCTCTGAAAGAGAAGTGCTTACTCTTTCTAGGGTTATATTGTAAGACCTTTATAAAGCACTTATGAACTCTTCTAATGACTTTGTTGGATGCTAAGAATCTGTGGATGTAAGTATTTGGTAACGTGTTTTGAAATCCTTTGAAATTCTTTATTTGGGGAAGAAAGAGCTTCCTTACAGTAAAGAGGTACTTATTATAGGGCAAATAAACCATGAGTTAAAATGAGATTCTGGCCTTAAGTCCAAGGCACCTATTTTTAGATTCATTTTTAGTTTACCTCTGTGTTTTAACTTTAGGATAAAGTTTTTGAGTATTCACAAGTGAAAGTAACGTGCTTGAAATTGTTAGACTGTTTCCAAAATTGTGTCTTTTCCATTCATCTGCTATTAAGCAGCTGCTAAGAGTATACCTGGAGGACTGTCATGTAGTTTGATGCTGGAGTTCAAGACATATTTAAAATTGTGAGACCTAGTAGTAAGATACATTTTAAAAAGTTGTTTATGCTCAATTGGAAGACCTTTTTGACACACAGTATTGTAAGCAAAACTGTTTGGCAGGCTGTCAAAGAGCCAGAAGTGTAAGGGATGGGAATAGAAGTTAAACTTTTTTGTAATAGTGATTTATAGCTTTACAGAAGGAGTTTTTTCCAGAGTGGGTGCAGGGAAACAGTTTTTCTTTTTTTCCTTTGTTTTTTTTTTTCTTAAAGTGTAATCGTATTCTGACTGTCTAGCCATTTTAGGGTTGTATTGTTTACTCTCTTGGGTATTATTTAACTTAAGGAAGAGAGATGTGAATATAGAATAACTAAACTTGATCCCCCAATTAATTCATTACTCATGTAAGTTTCTTCCTATCCTTTACTCTTTTTCACCACCCCTAATACAGAACTATTGAGGGTTTTTTCCATAGCTTTAAAAGTGGATATCCAGAAAAAAAAGACCAACCTGAAAATATGTCAGTAGGATAATACTTGATACTTTATAAAGCACTTTAAACACCTTGCTTTGATTTTATTCTTAAAACCTTCCTGTGAGGGAATTAAGTTATTCCCATTGAAGGGAGTGATTGTGACTGGCCTACAGTCACAGAAACTACTCAAAGGTACTCTTACTGCTCCTCACCAGACTTGGAGGAGGGTAGGGGCCTTCCTTCTTTGCAAATCATTACATATCATTAGAGATGACTGGGTAGAACTTTGTTGAATGAAGTCTGAAATCATACTAATGAGAAGATGGGACAGTTAAAAAGTAAAGATAGGGCAGGTCACTAAGTGGAGTGGGAAATTTTAAAGTAGGAAGGCAAAAGATGGGTACTGTAGAAAGAAGTAGAAGAATTAATAAAGTAGGCTTTGGGGTTAATCTGGGCAATACAAGTAGAATCTAGGGGATTCCCTTGCTAAGGTACCAGTTTAATAAAATTATTTGTGTAACTTGTATTTCTGTGATTGGCATCAAAATAAGCAGTTAACTAATAACTTGGGGAAATGTGTAACTGACGTTATTTATCTAGGCTCTGTAGCACATTTTACCTGTTTATTGTGTAATACTCTGATTGTGAGGGCAGTGTTTATTTAATCACAGGGAATCAAGATTGTGTAGTGGAAAAAGAATGAGGAATCAAAAGCTGAGCGACTTGGTTTAAACTCTTTGAGCTTGAAACCCCTCACATACAGTAGTGATGATAATCCCATAGGGCTGTAGTGGGAAACAAAGGAGGTGATAGGGTACAAGTGTTTTGTAAATTGTAGAGCTGTGTGTAAGACACAGTAATATATATGTAAGAATGTGCCAGTTTGACGACTTGTTCTATATGTGTATATTTGCAATCAGAAAGTCTCTTCTAATTTTTTTTCCCTATAATGTGGACAAAGGTTTAATGTGGGTAAGGATGGTGGGTAAATTTTTAACTTTATCTGTAAAATGCTGATAATGTGTTCATGATTAGAGTTATTGTATTAAATGTGATTAAAATGCTTAACCCAATGGCAAACATTCTATTTGATGGTACTTATACTATAATAAGTGGTTATTTAAGAGATTTTGAACTAAACCTTTAATTTTTAAAATAAGTGATTTAAAAGGTCTTTGTTCAGTTTTTTTTTTAAAGAAGATGTTGGGGGTAGGAGTTTATTAATTAATTAATTATTGCTGTGTTGGGTCTTAGTTTCTGTGCGAGGGCTTTCTCTAGTTGTGGCAAGCGGGGACACTCTTCATTGCGGTGCGGGGCCCTCTTACTATCGCGGCCTCTCTTGTTGCGGAGCACAGGCTCCAGACGTGCGGGCTCAGTAGTTGTGGCTCACGGGCCTAGCTGCTCCGCGGCATGTGGGATCCTCCCAGACCAGGGCTCGAACCCGTGTCCCCTGCATTAGCAGGCAAATTCTCAACCACTGTGCCACCAGGGAAACCCATTTTGTTCAGTTTTTATAAGATAAAAACAAGCATTCATGCTTCTCAGCTATCTTTATTTTCATAAACTTTCATTTTAGAGAATCATTTAATCATGTGGCAAAATAGTCTTTCAGTTACAGGATTCAATGTGAATTAATTTCTTAGTTAAGGTCATGGCAGTTTTCCAGTAGAGCACATTGGGTTTTCAAACAGTAAAGGTACAAAATCTAATTTACGTCTCTTATGCACAAGAATGCCTAAAAAAGTGATTGACTTGAAACCACGCTAATCATGAATGCCATAAAAAGCTTTTTTTCCCCTTCATGTAATAGTCATTTATAGAAGAGTCATGGGTAGTGATAAGAACATACTTATTTTAACTAAAGACTTAATTTTGAGTACTGTAAACTTCCTATGGCCTTCAGAATGGAATAACATTTTTTCCTTCCTGATGGTTAATATCTACCCTAGCAAGCTTGTAGGTCTTTTTTGGGGTTATTAAATAGATAATAATCTATGAAGGAACTTTAGAAATTTTAAAGCCTTCTACGAAGAAACTCTGTAAAGGGGGTGAAATTGGCACATTTCAGCGAGCTGCTCTTTTTGTATTTGAATGAATGGGTTTATGAGATATTAAAAGCTCGATTAAGTTCACTTTTATTGAAATGGTGGGGGGGAAGTTGAATTTTGAAGTTGGAGAGAAATTTTGACACGAAAATCACCCCTTCTTAGTTTTTTTGACAAAAACAGTTATTAATCATCAGAAAATGCTGTTTTATAGCCCTTTAATTTTAAGATAGATTTGACAATGTGAGCAGGCTATGTGGAATTTTTGTTTAGAGTCAAGAAGCTTTTTATTGCATGCACTTGGATATTGTTTCTCAAAAAATTCTGAAGTAGGCTAAAAGTCCTTGTGAAGGTTGAGCAATGTACCAGATAAATGTCTTACAACTGGATATTAAGACAGAAATTTACTGCCTTTTAAGTTACAGCTAAACTTGTGATTTAACAGGACTTGTGATCACAGCTCTTAACCTAATTGAGTAATACGGTAATTTATGCTTTGTTATAAAAGTTTAACATTTCATTCCAAAAGCAGTAAATCTTTGTAGACACTTTGGAAAATACAAATAAAGGAAAAAAGAAGAAAGTAGAAATCATACCAACTAGTGGTAACCACTGCTAACATTTTAGTGTACATCCTTTTTAAAATGCATAGTTTAATTTTTCCTAGATTAGGATCTTACTGTAATTTTGTAATTTACTTTTTCATTTCATATTGTATTTCTCTATATGAGTAAATCTACAACATGATTTTTTAAATGGCATTATTCTACTACTTAACTAATCTTCCTTTCGGTTATGGAATTGTTTCTCGTGGATAATGCTAGCTAAGCATCTTTATAGATAAACCTTGACCTATAGGGTAAGGTCTTAAAAGTAGATTTCTGGGTCAGATGGCCTGTACATTTTCAAAATTGAAGACACGCATCAGCAAATCCATTCAAAAAGGTTGTATCCATTTATTCTGTCTCCATGAAGGTTAGATTTGTGCTTGTTCACAAGTGGGTGTTAATTAAAAATAAATGCCAACACATAGGAAAAATGGGGATCTCACTGTTTCATTTGCATTTCTTCAATTACAGTTGATGTTGAAATTTTAATATGGTAATTGAACGTGAATTCTTTTTTAAATTGCATTTTTGTATTCTTTGACCAGCTCTCAGTGTTTCTCTTATCTTTGCGAAAGCTCTTTCGTATATAAGAAATTCTTTTTCATGTCTATTTTTTAACAAACATATGAATAGTATGTTTTAAAAATGATATATTTATTATTATATTTATTATTTGTATATTATTATTTATTATTTTAAAAATAGTATGCTAGTATATAAAAAATAGAATAGTTTGTTTTAAAAAATATTTAAAATGGTTCCATATGGGTGTTTTTCTTAAATAAATTGGCAACTCTCAACTTATTAACTTAGTGCTAGTCTCTTTTGAATATTTAGGTATGCTGTTGGGAGTTTCTTTTATTTTTTCTCTTTTTCTGTTTTTATTGTTTTAAATTCTTTGTGAGATGTTGATTGTTTATTCCTGTCTATAATGCCAGAGTATGGGCCTCTGCTTCAGTGCCCAGTAGTGTGGTAGAAGTTTCCAAGCTGAGGAGCTGGGTTCAAATCACCACCACCACCAAGCTTCAGCTTCCTTAACAAAAAAACCTACTTTAGAAATTTAAGGTTAAAAGATAATGTCTTAAAACACCTGACGTGTATTGAGCGTACAAGGGAAGTTATTCCTTCTCAAGGGTAAAGGAGAACGTGAAGGGGCTGAGATTAGTTTTCTTTTGGGAGTAAAGAGATGGAGTAGGACAGGCAGATGGAGGACCACACTTGGACAAAGAACTACCTTTTTTGTCCCCTTGATGTTATGTTGCTGTATTGAGCACCTACCTTGTAAAAGGGCTTCTCTGTTGCTTGTAATTAATACCTATGTAGAAAAGTGTAGAACAGATCCCTGTTTCTAAGCTTTTATGTAGATGGGAGATCAGATAGACCTTATGCATACTTGTGAGTAAAGTTTATCATTAAGTTTATAATTTCAGAAGTAGAAAGTAATGTGTGTTAATATTGTTGAGCAAGACTTCATGGGGGAGGTTGGGCTTATCAGTCCTTGAAGAATGGGTGGGTCTTAGCAGAGTTGTAGGATATACCACTTGTTTGAAGATAGAAAGATAGGCAGTATGTTGGGAAGCTTTAGTTAAAGCCCTTGTTCCTGCTTTCTAAGAATATTTCTAAAAGGGATGCTTAAAAAGTATTTGAAAGCAATTAGATGAAACAATTGAAAAATCATGTGTTAGAGCATGTTTACTAAAAAAAGGAATATGAGTTTTCCTGTAGCCAAGTAGAGCAAAGAATTGATTTAAATAACTGAATAATTCCTAGAAAAACTGAATAGTCCCCCAAGTGTGACTAAAAACTGTAAAGATGTGTGTTCCCTGCCCCTATTTTTGAGCATGTGTATTTCTCCGCCACAAGGAATCCTGACACGTACTCTAAAATTGCCAAACTTAGGAAAGGACAAAAGGAGAGTGTAGTGAGAACCTCTGACTCTTTTATCCCATTTGTTTTTTTCAAATTAGTCACATTTTATCTAGCTGGAAGGATGTTTGTCTCTTTTTGGCACTATTTCTTTTTTACAACTGCTCTCTTAGTAGGAATTTTGCCTGTATTGAGCCAAGGTTGGGATTTGAGTATATGCTCTACTTTTCTTTCCCTTTTTTTAAACTGCAGCTGTAACAAGTCATCTGAGGTTGAGAGCTGGAGCGAAGTGGAACTTAGTGTCTTATTTCCAGAGTCTTGGCAGATACCTATTTGAGATTTGTCATGAAAACGCTATTCTAAATTTAAACTTGTATGTATTTTTTTTTTAAAATAACTCCTTTGTTAACTGGTTATCCCAAATTTCAATAGCTCTTCTATGAGTTTAATATCTTTTAACTTACTGGAGAGTTAATTTGGGGGCCACAAAGAGAATGGTTAAACTATTTGCCTAAATCGAGGCAACGTATGTACTCTGGTTTTGTTGGATTCCCGATTGCTGTGTTACAAAACCTTGGAGTCACTGCCAACAATACTTTTGGAAGTGGAAATTTAGTACATTGTCGCTTTATAAAGGCCTATAGAAAATAGAATGTATACGGAATAATTTAGTGTTATCTGTTGCCTACTCCAAAGAAGGATGTTGAAGAACTAGCTAGCTCTTGCATGCATCGCTTTCTATTTTTACTGTCACATTCTGACTTTGGGCTTTTCACCTTACATTCAGCCTCCTCCATTTGCCTTATATCTGATTTCCCTGTTTTTAGACTCTCATTATACTTCTTACTCACTCATCACTTTCAGTTTATCTCTGCAGCACAGTTTTGATCCTATCACTCTGTTTCAGAATTTTCCATGGCTCTCTTCAGGATAATGCCTAGCATTCTTAGCCTGAAATTTTAAGGTTCGCTTAATCTGAGTCTCATGGATACAGCCTTCTGCAGGGTGTCTGCACTGGTAACCCTAGTTTAAATAATCCAATATAGCTCTTTTTCTTTGTACTGTCCTTTTATACTTGTTTGTGTCAGAACTTTGAGAGTAAGGACTATTAGTAGCAAATTGTACTACTTTAGTATCTAGCATAGTGCCTTGCTCTAGTTTGAAGTAGGTACGGTGGGAGAACCTTCCTCAATTCATGACACGTTGTATAGGTGTGCTGAGCCTTGTTGGAATCAGTGAATATGAAACAATGAGTTGCACATTTATTTACATATATATGCATATCTTACTAAATATGGGAAAGTATAATTTTATTGCATCTTATGTTTTAAAAGTCTGCAGTTTTAAAACCTGCCCTTCTACATAGCTTATGAAGAAAAAATTGTTTCCCAAATGTTGGGGGACTGTATAAATGATGTGCTGACTATAAATCATTAAGTTTTGACAAGGAGATTTTTGGAAAAAATAAAGAGAAAAATAGCTGTTGCCAAGATTTGTTATAAAGATGTGAAATAAACTTCTCTGCTTTTAAACAAACTGTATTTTTGTTAACTTTTTTAAGCTTTCTAAAAATCTTGAGCACATAAGAATTCACTTCTGAGTTTGTTTAACGAACGTGCATAGTTGGAAAATGATGGATCTGACAATCACAAAGACCTGGGTGTACGTCGTGATCCGATTACTTACAAAATGTTAAATTTTGTTTAAGCAAACTGCTTAATCTAAACCTGTGTCCTTTATACAAATAAGGAAACTCTTAGCTAATCCCACAAAGTGATTTTGAGGATTATATAGTCATTAGTATAGAGTAAGCACTCTGTTTTTCTCTCTTCTATAGTAAAAGGAACAACACCTAAAATTATTTCATACAATAAATTATTTCAAGGAATGAGAAAGTTCCTAATAATGTTCTCACCTCTTCTCCCAGATAGCCACTTTGAGTTCTCTGTTCAAATGTCTCCTTATTAGAGAAGGCTTGCCTGACTGTTCTTTTGTAAAATGGCAACCCCGGCTTTCATTTCCCTTAACCTGTTTTATTTTTCTCTGTAGCACTTAACACCAGCTGATGTCATATATTTGTTTTCTATCTCCTCACCTTTTGGATGTAATAGATTCCTAAGGGAAGGATTTTCTTTGTTGTTTATTTTGTTTGATACCGAATCTGCAGTTCTTACAACCATGTTGTAGGTGTTCAGTGAATATTAGGAATAAAGGAATTAAGGAATATATTAGGAATGAAGGAATAAAGGCTTATGCATCCCCACCTCTAGTCCTTTCACCCCTGCATCAGAATTGCCTTGGTGGTTGTTAGTGGGGTGCTTGCTACAGATGTAGATTCCTGGACCCCATATCTGAGCTGAATCAACTTTCGAGATGAGAATCAAGAGTCTGTATTCCAGACAAGCCACCCAGGTGGTTCTTTTAAGCTTTAGTGTGCATGGGACTCACTGTTTTACAGTGTGGCTGGGGCTTATTAAATATTGACAGTATACCTTGGTTTCAGACCCATGTATAATTAAATTTCAGATGAATCGACTGTTCTGTAGCAAACATTTTTTTTTCCTGTTGCTATGTCAAGGAATAGTTATGTATTTTTGTAGTTTTGATTATTTTGGTTACTCTAGTTTTTGTCCAGAAATCCAGTTTAACCCAGACCTTAAAATCTCAAATACAGGATGCTTATCAGTCCACCTTTCCCAAACAAAGCCAAACCCTTTAAACCCATACGTAATCTGTACTTGTTATTTTTTACTCATAAGAATAGATGAGCTAATATCAAGGATTTACTTTAAGTGATAAGGATCATTTAAAAATATGGACTGCTTTTCATCTTCTTTCTATGGCTGTACCACTGGGGAACAAAGATTGATCTTTATAAGAATTATCCTGTAACGTTGAAAGGCAGTTTGGTATAGAGGAAACAGCATGGGCTTAATAAAAAGACTTAAATAGAAATCTTGATTCCTTTACTACTTCTTAGCTGTAGAATCTTGGAAGAATTTTTTTTTTTTTAAACTTCTTTGAATGTCCACATTTCTTCTCTGAAATGGGGATAATTGCTAAGTCACAGTGTTGTTGAGAGGATTCCTCTCACAGTGCCCAGCATAAAGTTATAGAGTCATTCAATAAATAAGTTCCTTTCCCTATGGAAGTAAATTCTTAAGCAACTTAAAATACTTCATTAGAAACAATTGTAATGCATTTCAAACTTACAAAAATGACAGAGGAAAGTATAATAGATGCCCAAGTGCCCATTGCATAGATCTAATACATAACATTTGCCATATTTGTTTTGAATCCTTTTTTTTTTAAAGAAATAAAGTGTTACTGTACAGTTAGTGTTCTCCTGACATCTTTCTTTTTTCCTCTTCCCTCCCTCCTTAGGTATACACCTATCTTGAAGTTAGTATGTATGTTTCCTGATTTTTTAATAGTCCTATAATATATATATTTATTTTTTTCCATAAACAATATATGGTATAGTGCTATATTTAAAAATTTTTAGAAAGTGGCTCAAACTATGTATTTGTGGCTTGACTTGTTTTTTCATTCAACATTGGTTTTGAGTTTTACCTATGTGTACACATTTAATCGTATTCATTAATTTTAATTCTCTATTTCATGGTTTGTCTGTGGATATTTAGGTTCCAATTTTTTTTTTTTTCAGTTACAAACAATACTTCAGTGAACAAGGAACCTTGTCTCTTCTGTGCATTTGTGTAGGAATTCCTCTAGCATATAAATAACTTGTCTAAAAATTAAATTAAAAAAGTTTCAGTATTGTGTACTCTAATTCTTTAAAAATCTGGACCACAGAACAAGAGTGTATCTCCCCACCCTTTGAAAAAAGGTACAAAAGATGCCGGACCCTTTGGGTGACTTGGGTGAGATTTTCTGCAAGACTTTCCTTTGGAAGAAAATAGAGAAGAACCTTACTGAGGACTCTTAAGTTGCAGAATCTAAATATAATTTTTCTGAATTTCTGTCTTGTTGCTTAGAGTCTCCTGAGCCATTATTTATTCTATGGAGTATACTTACTTCTTATTAAATGTATGCTTTAAGAGCTGGTTAATGATGATAAACTTTGGGGAAAATATTTTGTAATCTGTTTTACAATTTTCTTCATCTGTTTAGATAAATGCATAAAAGCATTTTTATCTTCAGTATTTTTTAAATGGGAACAGCAAAGATTCTGTGACATCAGTGCTGGTTACTATGGAAACAGTAGATTTCAAGTGAAAAATGTTTGAATCTTATAGGAAAACAACTTTTTGTTTATCTCCTGATTTGATAGTAATGAAGGAAGGAAATATGAACTACATTACATGCTCTTTAAAAGTATTTTTAAAGCTTGGTTATTTAGGATGGTCTTGTTGGTCAAGTGGGCAAAGCTGATGGGGGAAAGTATCTGATATTCTGACATTATTAGTAGGTCTTCTGGAGTCTTTATAGTTTTTATTTTTGCAGTTTGCATCATAGTTCCAGTTTTATATGAGAGAAATTTAACTTTATAAGTTATTAATAACATTACTTTATAGGAGCAAATAGTTAAACCCTTTCTTGTAGTAGCTGCTTCTCTCCTTAAATTTTTTTGAAGTCCAAGTTTGTGTCTTTGTCAGTATTCTTATTCCAGGTGGCATGTTTTTGGGCAGGGAGAGGGAAGCCTGCTATTAAAAGCTCACCCAGGTGACTGATGATGACTCCAGACCAAATTTGTACATTTGTATTCTTAAAGTAGGGATGTCTATGTACACTGCCTCTTTTCACTTTATATAGAATCCACAGTACTTAGACTGGAGTGGTTAGTTTTATCAGAGTATTAACAGTCTCCTAGGAAAAATGGAGGATTATAGTTTAGTTTGAAAACTTTTTTTTCCTTCAGTGAAAACAGTAGCATCACTAGAAACTACACGAAGTAAAATAAACTGAACGATCTTTATGTACTAAATACCTGTAAAATATCATGATCCTTGGTACTCTGTTCAGAGGACAGAGGACATTGGCATCACCATGAAGTTATTTAGAAATGCAGTTTCAGGCTCCATCCCACATTTCCTGAATCAGAATATTCATTTTAACAAGATCCCCAGGTGATTCATATGCATCTTAAAAGTTTGAGAAGCACTAATGTAGAGGAAATAACATTAAATTAATAAGACCACGCCCAGTTCTCCCTCCAAACAGTGGTCTAGTCTCGTGTTTTCCTTATCTTTAAAAAGAGTGAATTTGGCTGCGTAATCTCTGAAGCCCCTGTGAGTGATATATTGAGGCCAAGGAAGCCCGAGGCTAATTTTTTTATAAACACTTTACTATGGAGAATTTCAAACACATACAGAAGTAGAGAGAATAGTGTAATGAACCCATTACCCACATTCAACAATTATGAACTTCAATTATTAATTTATGGCCTGTTGATTTTTTTTTTAATTTATTTTTGGCTGTGTTGGGTCTTTGTTACTGTGTGCAGGCTTTCTCTAGTTGTGGTGAGCGGGGGCTTCTCTTGTTGTGGAGCATGGGCTCGGCTCGCAGGCTTCAGTAGTTGTGGCTCGCAGACTCTAGAGTGCAGGCTCAGTAGTTGTGGCGCACGGGCTTAGTTGCCCTACGGCATGTGGGAACTTCCCGGACCAGGGCTCGAACCCACGTCCCCTGCGTTGGCAGGCGGATTCTTAACCACTGCACTATCAGGGAAGCCCTTTAGAATTAACCTTTTATATTGTTTTGCCTTTTTTTGGTTGTTGTTTATTTTGGTTGCACGGTGTGGCATGTAGGATCTTAGTTCCCGATCAGGGATTGAACCTGCTCCCCGTGCAATGCAAGTGTGGAGTCTTAACCACTGGACCACCAGGGAAGTCCCTATGGCCTATTGTGTTTCATGTTTACTCCCTTTCTTCCCTGGCACTTCCTTCTTTCCCTTATTATTTTGAAGCAAATCCCACACATCATGTCTTTTCCTCCACAGAGAGTTCAGTATGTATCTCTAAAAAATAAGTATTGTAAAGCTTCATACATAAAACTAACATACAGGTATGCACAGCGATCAAAGACCATGTTTATTGGTTGAATTTTCTATACTCAGTTCTTTTAAATTAAAAAATAAGAAGAAGGTAGATCTTAGAGTCAGGACATAATGGAGTTGGAAAGCAATTTAGAGATATCATCAAAATGTCCTTAATTAGCCAGTGCAATATCTTAAAGTCAAGTTGTTTAAGTGACTTCCTAAAGTTGATATGCTGGTTGGAGGTAAAGTCTAAATTAGTACCCAGGTTTATCTGGAATCAATGAGCTTCAAAGAAATATACATTTATGACTGTATGGATTATAGGATTTTGTAACGTCTGCTACTTACTATGGTGACTTGGGGTTGTGTGAGATCAGCTGAGCCAGAAACACATTTCCTTGAATGATTTGAGTTGGAATTGTCTGAAAGAGAAATGCATTCGAGATTTAGAAGGTGGAAAGGGAAGCAGCAGCCATGTTTACGCTGGGGAGACTGGCTGAGACTCAAGCACTGTTGTGGCTCACAGCATGCACATTGTCACAGATCTGCTGGGTCACCTTGGCGGTGTGGGGCAATATCCGGGCCTCAGTTCTTCCAGCTCTATTGAGGCTAATTTTCAAGCATCTGTACTAGAACTTGAATGTCCTAAAATTTCTTGACATTCTAGGGATTGTATGCATAGTCTCTTGATGCTTAAAACTTAAAACTCTTGTAGGAGTTAAAAAATGTCCCCTTCTCCAATATACAAACATTTGTGTTTGAGTTATTTGTTGTCATATGTTTAATTTCTCTTTTAAGTACCTAGGAGCGTGATTGCTGGTTGTATGGTATGTGTTTAACTTTATCTAATGTATTGCCAGAAAGTTTTTTAAACTGGTTGTGTCATTTTATACTCTCACCAGAAATATATGTGAGTGCTAGTTGTTTCCCACCAATTCTATTTTTGTCAGTCTTGTAAATTTTAGCTATTTCAGTGGGTATGTAGTGGTATATCATTGTGGTATTAATTTGTATTTCCTTAGCATCTAATGGTGTGAGTATATTTTCATGTACTTATTGATCATTCATGTATCTTCTTTGAAGCGTCTCTTGCCCATTTAAAAATTGTTCTTATTGAGTTGTAAGAGTTCTTTATGTATTCTGAATACTGGATTTTGATTAAGGGTTTTTATGTCTGTTCATGAGGGATGTTGGTCGGTAGTTTTGTTTTCTTGTAATGTCTTTGTCTGGTTTTGATATTGGGATAATTATATTGGCTTCATAAAATGAGTTGGAAAATGTTGCTTTTCTCTTTTTTCTGTAAGAGTCTGTGTAGAATTTGTATAATTTCATTCTACCATTTGTTGGTAGTTCACCAAATTTCCAGTGAAGCCATCTGGGCCTAAAGTTTTCTTTTTAGGGGTTTAATGCATTTGATTTTAAACCTGAGTCTTTTCAGTTCTCCCTTCTAAAGACTGAGTATATTCTTTTAGTTAGCCAACTAGTGATACATTTCTTAGAATAGGGTTTTTTCTTCCAGCTTTTAGGAGGCAAGAATTGACATGTGTTTAGAACTGTATTTCTGGAGAAGCGGGCTGAGGCGAGTGATGGGGTGGGTTCAGAATTTTATAGTCACTTGACCTTGTGTATTTTGAAAACATTTTGTTTTGATCCTTCACAGCACCCTCCTGCCCCTCCCAATCACTAAAATGCTGTGGAAGCAGAAGAAAGATTGAGAAGCAGTGTTCTACAATACTTGAGACTTTTTCTCGCTTCTAATAGCTGTAGCCTGTATCTCTATCTTTCGAACTTAGATCTACATTTCCTAATAAAGCCTTTGTTAGCTTCACCACTTAAAAAAAAACCACACTTGGGCCTCCCTGGTGGCGCAGTGGTTGAGAGTCCGCCTGCCGATGCAGGAGACACGGGTTCGTGCCCCAGTCCGGGAAGATCCCCCATGCTGCAGAGCGGCTGGGCCTGTGAGCCATGGCCGCTGAGCCTGCGCGTCTGGAGCCTGTGCTCCGCAACGGGAGAGGCCACAGCAGTGAGAGGCCCGCGTACGGCAAAGAAAAAAAACACCAACAAAAAAACCCACCACACTTACTCTTATGGAATTTTCAAATACGTATAGAAGTAAAGAGAACAACATAAGGAACCTGTGTATATACATCTCCCAAATTAAACAATTATCAATATAATGGCCACTTTGTTTTATCTATTTTCCATAGCCAGCCTCCCTACCAGACTATTTTGAAGCAAGTAACAGATTGTATGAATGTTTTTGTGTCTTTAAAAGATTAAAGATTTTTTAAAAAACATAGCCGTGGTACTATTATCATACTAGAAAAATAATTCCTTAATACCAAATATCCAGACTTCATATTTCCCTGATGGTTTCAAATTTGTTATAGTTGATTTGCTTGAACAAGGCCCACCCACTGCATTTGGTTCATACGGCTCTCAAGTCTCTTTCCCCCCTTTTTTCCCCGCTTTTCCCCCTTTGCTCTTGCAATTTATTTGTCCAGGTTTGTTTGTCCAGTGGAATTTCCTATGTTCTAGAGTTTTCTGACTCCATCTCTGTGGTGGTGGTGGTGGTGAACGTGTCTCTTATCTTTCCTTTCCTATAGTTAGATCTAGAGGCTTGATCAGTTCCATGTTTTTAAAATTTTTTCCTCAGACATACATCTTTGATGGTGTCTTGTGCTTCCTGATGCATCACATCAGGAGCCACGAAACTTTTGGTTGTCTCTTTGTAATGTTAAGACTGATTCAGGAGGTTAGGCATTAATCTAGCCATTATAATCTATCCCATCATCTTTTTTACTCAGAAGTCTTAGTAGTCATTGTGCATTGCTGCCTTTTTGAAGTCCCCATTTCTAGGGAGTGAAGACCACCTGGATTCTCTTTATGCATGACCTTAGACCTTACTACTTAATTGGTTCCTGGGTAAACAGTGTTAAGTCAGATCATTAGTTCCTGTAAGTTTGCATTGTTTCTAATTGAGTTTTGTTTTAGGGGCTCTATTTCATTCTATATCATGCTTGATCTTGAAAATAAATGAAAAGAATATTGGACAAGATAATTTCAGGCATTTATTAAGAGCATAAATTAGATATCTAGCATAAATATAAATATATTATTACTTAGTAATGATTATATACTTAATACTAACACAACCTTTTAAGGCCTTTTTATTTTCTTGAACTAGATTGGCTGAATTAATTGATTGACTTTTTTTTTTTTTTGGCCGTGCCAGAGGGCTTGTGGGATCTTGGTTCCCTGACCAGCTTGAACCTGTGCCCCCTGCAGTGGAAGCTTGGAGTCCTAACCACTGAACCATGAGGGAATTCCCTAGAGCCTCTTCTTAAGAGCAAGATAAAAATGCAAGTCAGGAGACCCTCTTTCC
>NW_006769677.1:4736639-4745025 GCF_000442215.2 Lipotes vexillifer
GAATTTGCTTTAGCAAGTTTAAGAGGTCTACAGTATTCCAGAGACCTTATAATTATATCCAAAGTTATTATCATCTGGTTCATATTTTGCTTGGTGATACTTTAAAAACTTTGAATAGCAAATGCTGTCTTCAGTGATTCCTTGCTTTTTCCACTTTGAAAGTGCCTTGTTGCTGAACTATTTTGAGTGAGATTCTAACAGTTAGGTCAAGTTTGCCTTGAAACTATGCATTGCTGTCTCTTTCTTGGCTTTACTTATGCATTCGCTTCCTGAAAAACTTTGTTGATAGTGATTTCAAATAGTGAATTCCTTCTTAACTTCCAGGTAACATTACTGGAAAATTTTTCAGTCCATCTGTAATGGCATTTAACAGTTCCCACTGAATTTTCAGTGTTGATCAATTTTCTTTCTAAACCTCTCAAGTCACCTTTGAAGCTAAAAACCTATTCCTTTGGTAGCTCACTTACCCAGTTTTTAAGCATTTTGAAGACTGTACATAGTGCCTTTAAGAAAATGTTCTCTCTGGTTCAGAGTTTTATGGATTTGCTGATACATACATTCTGTCAAAGTTTTCCCACATTGTTAATCAGTCTGTCCCTTTTAACAAACATGACTGGTAATTGTATTGACCTAGAGATCTGTTCTTCTTTCAGTTATATTTTCTTGTCTTTTACAACTGTACTTTGTTGAACATGATAGTTTGAACCTGCAGTATAACTTGTACTCTTTTATTCCTCACTTCTGTAGATTTAAAATGCCATGCTTTATTTCTAGAGTGATAGTTTTTTTTTGTTTTGTTTTTTTGTTTTTTTTTTGCTGTACGCAGGCCTCTCACTGTTGTGGCCTTTCCCGTTGCGGAGCACAGGCTCCGGACGTGCAGGCTCAGCGGCCATGGCTCACGGGCCCAGCCGCTATGCGGCATGTGGGATCTTCCTGGACCAGGGCACGAACCCGTGTCCCCTGCATCGGCAGGCGGACTCTCAACCACTGCACCACCAGGGAAGCCCTAGAGTGATAATTTTTTTTACTTAAAATTTTTTTTTGACTTTTGATGATATACTTTTTTTTTTTTGAGATCATAGTTAAAGGAAAAAAGTTCCAAAATTTGAAGAAAATATAAAAAAAGTAGAGAGCAGAATACAATTTTTTGTGCTAAGCACTGACTCCAGATTTTTTTGCTCGATTATTAACGTCAGCTCATTAGCCAATGATCCTTAATTTCGAGTTGGTCATAGTGTTTATAGTTATAAATTTGAATTTTGACCTTTATTGTGGGAATTTTAATTCTAATAAAGGTCATGAAAGCAGGGTAGGGTTATTGAAAGTAAAGCCATTTCAATTTGAGGCTTTGCCTGTTTGTGCTTATAAGAGAGGCAGTGGTGGGGCTTTAACCAGTTTTGCTATCTGTTTCTGTTGTGTGTTTATAGGCAGTTCCAGCTTTTTACCCCCATTCAGTTGAGAGAACCACATTATTCCTATAGGAAAAACACAATTTGCTTTATAATGTTAAACTTAAACAAAATGTTCCTGACTGAGCATTCTCTAAGAAGTAAACCATAGATATATATGTAAGCAAATATATAGGAACTATAAACCTTTTTGATTAGTTACCAGCATTAAATTATGTATTGTATACAGAGTACCCCGCTGTACTCTAAAATATGCAAGCAGCACATCATTTTTTTGAAAACTATCTGCAAAATACACTGTGTAAGCATTTAATAATTTGCTACTATAAAATTAAAGGGACTTCTGGGTTGTAATTTACACTCTTTGTTTTATTAAAGCTGCCTAGATTATGAATAGACAGTTCATACAAGAGGAAACAAACATTATACATGGAAAAATGGGCAGCCTCGGTCAATTATATGCATGTTAAAGCAAAATGGGGCCTTCCCTGGTGGTGCAGTGGTTGAGAATCCGTCTGCCAATGCAGGGGACACAGGTTCGATCCCTGGTCCAGGAAGATCCCACATGCCGCGGAACAGCTAAGCCCATGCGCCACAACTACTGAAGCAGGCGTGCCTAGAGCCTGTGCTCCGCAACAAGAGAAGCCTCCGCAATGAGAAGCCCGTGCACCGCAATGAAGAGTAAGCCCCCGCTCACCACAACAAGCCCGTGCACAGCAACGAAGACCCAATGCAGCCAAAAATAAATAAATAAATAAATTTAAAGGAAAAAAAAAGCAAAATGGGTACTACTGTGACTCAAGAAATGAATTTTAAATTTAATTTTAGTTTATATTTAAAAAGCAGAAGTAATTTTGTCAGTATGGATGCACATATCAATGGAAAATGATTTTTAGGTGTTTGATTCAGTTATTGGAAAACTTTAAGTATGTTTGGAACAACTTGTGTATGTGAATCTACCTCTTCAGTTGTAAATTTTATGAAATCTAAGTGATCATGTGGTTTTGATAGGCATCTTAGTGTCTGAATTGAAAGGTGCTGTAAGTGTAAATACACAGTAGATTTCAAAGACAGTATGAAAGAAGAATGTAAATATCTTAATTTTAAAATATTGATTTTGAGTCCAAATGAGAGTATGTTGGATATATTGGGTTAATAAATAAAGTAATATTAAAATTGTTTTCTTCTTTTTACTTTTTAGTGACTAAAGAAAATTAAAAATTACACGTGGCTCATCTATCATGTGGACAGGGCTATCTGTTCTATAGTCTTAGTGGTAATTTTTTGTCTCCTTATAGCAGTTACTGAGAGAGGGTTGTTAATATCTCCAAGTATGATTATGCATTTGTCTATTTTTCTCTTTAATTGTCTAAATTTTTGCTTCATGTATTTTAAATCTCTTATTTAGGGTTATTATGTTTTTCTGATGTTGACCTTTTTTTTTTTTTTTTTTTTGCTACTAGGGCCTCTCACTGTTGTGGCCTCTCCCGTTGCGGAGCATAGGCTCCAGACGCGCAGGCTCAGCGGCCATGGCTCACGGGCCCAGCCGCTCCGCGGCATGTGGGATCTTCCCGGACCAGGGCACGAACCCATGTCCCCTGCGTCGGCAGGCGGACTCTCAACCACTGCACCACCAGGGAAGCCCTGACCCATTTTATATCTAGAAATACTTTTACTCTTGAAGTCTACTTTGACATTCATATAGCAGCACCATTTTTCCTATGGTTATTTGCATGTGTATCTCTTTTCCTACCTTTTACTTTCAACCTATCTCTGTCTTTATATTAAAGGTGCCCCCCACTCGGCCTTCCCTGGTGGTGCAGTGGTTGAGAGTCCGCCTGCGGATGCAGGGGACACGGGTTCGTGCCCGGATCTGGGAAAATCCCACATGCCGCGGAGCGGCTAGGCCCGTGAGCCATGGCCGCGGAGCCTGCGCATCCGGAGCCTGTGCTCCGCAACGGGAGAGGCCACAACAGTGAGAGGCCCGCGTACCGCAAAAAAAAAAAAAAAAAAACGCCCCTACTGTACACAGTATATAGTTTTGCTTCTGTTATCCAGTCTGACAATCTCTGTCTTTTTTGAATGTTTAGTGTATTTACATTTAATGTAATCATTGATTTAGTTGGGTTTAAGTTTGCCATCTTCCTATTTTTTTTTCCATTTGTTCCTTTTGTCTTGTTTTTTCTTTGGGTTAATTGGATATTTTTTAATATTTCATTTTGGCTCCTCATTGGCTTATTTATACCTCTTTATTTTTTTAGTCATTGCTCTAGAGCTAACAGTATGCATTTTTAATGTATCAAAGTCCATTTAGAATCAGTGTTTTTACCACTTTCCACTTCAAAATCATAATAACATTAGAATGAATTTAATTACTTGTCCCCGCAACATTTGTCTTAATTTTAAAAAAACCCCACCTTACAATCTATTATTTTTCTTCTAAATGATCAGTTATTTTTTAAGGAAATTACTTGGGGGAAACAACCAGTCTTTTATTTTTGTACCCATTTATTTACTACTTTGCATATTATAGGAGGGAATGAAGAGGATTTCCATTTGGTATCATTTCTTTTCAGCCTGAAGAATGAAGAACATCATTTAGCATCTCATGTAGTACATACACATCTGCTGGTGACAAATTTGCTTAGCTCTTTTGCTCATTGTCTTTATTTTGCTTTCATTTTTCATTAATACTTTCACTGAATATACAAGTCTGAGTTGACATTCTTCTTTTTCTTTAAGCACTCTAAGGATATCATTTTATTGTCTTCTGGCTTCCATTGCTTCTGATGAGAAGGAGTCATTTGAATTATTCCCTCCACCACACCACTTTTGTTCTTTTAATAAATTTATTTATTTATTTTTGGCTGCATTGGGTCTTCGTTGCTGTGCCTGAGCTTTCTCTAGTTGCAGCGAGTGGGGGCTACTCTTTGTTGTGGTGTGCGGGCTTCTCATTGCGGTGGTTTCTCTTGTTGCGGAGCACAGGCTCTAGGTGTGCGGGCTTCAGTAGTTGCAGCATGCGGGCTCAGTAGTTGTGGCTCGCGGGCTCTAGAGCGCAGCCTCAGTAGTTGTGGTGCACGGGCTTAGTTGCTTCGCAGCATGTGGGATCTTCCCAGACCAGGGCTCGAACCCATGTCTCCTGCATCGGCAGGCGGATTCTTGACCATTGCGCCACCAGGGAAGTCCCCACCACACCACTTCTTTAAAAATTTTCCCTTTACCTTTGGTTTTTAGCAGTCTGACTGATGTGGTTTTCTTTGTGTTTACCCTGCTTCAGGTTTGCTGAGCTTCTTGGATCTGTAAGTCTCTGTCATCAAATTTAGTAACATTTTGACTATTATATCTTCAAATATTTTTTCAGTATTTTTTCTCTTTGTTCTCCTTCTGGGACTTTAACTGCATATTGGATGTAGCTCTACAGGTCCCTGAGACTCTGTTAGTTTTTCTTCATTCTTTTTTCTTTTTCTTCTTTGAATTAGAGAACTTTGGTCTGATTTCAAGTTCACTGACCCTTTGTTCTGCTGTTTACAATCTGCTGTTAAGTCTATCCAGTGAATATTTCATTTTAATTATTGTACTTTTCAGTTCTAGAATATTCATTTGTTTTTTAATAGTCTGTTTATTGGCTGAGGCTCCCTAAGTATTCACTTATTAAGAACTTTTTTTCCTTTAAATCCTTGAACATATTTACAATGTCTTCTTAAAAGCTTTTATCTGCTAAGTTGAACATCTGGGCCATTACAGGATTGCATTTATTTATTTATTTATCTATCTATCTATTTATTTATTTATGGCTGTGTGTGTCTTCGTCGCTGTGCGCAGGCTTTCTGTAGTTGTGGTGAGTGGGGGCAACTCTTTGTTGCGGTGCGCGGGCTTCTCATTGTGGTCGCTTCTCTTGTTGTGGAACACAAGCTCTAGGCACGCGGGCTTCAGTAGTTGTGGCACGCAGGCTCAGTAGTTGTGGCTTGTGGGCTCTAGAGCTCAGGCTCAGTAGTTGTGGTGCACGGGCTTAGTTGCCCCGCAGAATGTGGGATCTTCCCAGAACAGGGATTGAACTCTTGTTCCCTGAGTTGGCAGGCGGATTCTTAATGACTGCACCACCAGGGAAGTCCCAGGATTGCTTTCTATCAACTGATTTTTTTTTGTGTGTGTGTGTGTGGTATGCTGGCCTCTCACTGTTGTGGCCTCTCCCACTGTGGAGCACAGGCTCTGGACGCGCAGGCTCAGCGGCCATGGCTCACGGGCCCAGCCGCTCCGCAGCATGTGGGATCTTCCCAGACCAGGGCACGAACCCATGTCCCCTGCATCAGCAGGCGGACTCTCAACGACCACGCCACCAGGGAAGCCCTATCAACTGCTTTTTTTTCTTGACTGTGGGCCACATTTTCTTCTTTCTTTGCATTTCTAATAATTTCTGTTCATATACTTTATGTTACACAGTGTGGAGATTCTGGATTCTGTTACCTAGTTTTTGTTGTTACTTGCAGTTCAGTTACTAATTGCCCTTAAGCTTTTGGAGGCTTGGCTTTATACTTTTTAGTGTGGATCTGTGGAAAGCTTAGAGGCAATCCTCCTAACTTGGGGGGACTAAATCTCCAAACTATCTCCCCTCTTTTCAAGTCTTAGTATTAGGCTTTGTTTGGGTGCATCTTCAGTAGGCCTTACTCTAGAACATGGTCTTTGATTTGTAGATGTGGCCTTTCTGGTGTTTTAGCTTGATGCCTGAAGTGTTCATCTATTCATCATGGCTGGGCCAAAATGCCACAGTGTCCCAGTACTGTTTGACTTCTGGTATCTCTGTTCTTCTTACAACCCTGTAGCTGCTGCTTTTCGGTAAGCCTTGCATAGTGTGTTCCCCTGCACCTGTGAAGCTTATCACCCTTGGCCAAGGACTTCTGGGCTCTACCTCTGCATAGTTCCTTTTTCTCTGTCCTGTTGCACAGCTTCCAACTGCTTTTTGTAGTCCTGAACTCAGATCTTTGCTTGTGCTTTGGTTCCCCACGCTGTTTAGGAAATTGTTCTTAGCAGAGTGTGGCAGTGGTTGGGAGGCGTGTGTGTGTGTGTGTGTGTGTGTGTGTGTGTGTGTGTGTGTGTGACCTTTTCTCAAGGATTACTCTCTTCTGCCTGTTGTCCAGTGCTTGAAAAAAGGTGCCTCATATATTTTGTTTAGATTTATAGTTTGTGGCAGAGGGCCAGTCTGGTAGCAGTTACTCTAATGACTGGAAGAAGAAGCCTCAAATGTTGTTTCTCTCCCCCGCCGCCCCAACTCCCAAGTGTACCTGTGTTTTTATAAACAAGGCAAAACAGAACTGGGGAAGATTTTTACTACTTTGTGATTTGCCTTTTCCCCACTTATTTTATACTGAGTTGAAGACTATCTTTGATTTTTTAAATGTGTGTATGTGGTTTAAAGCTGCATAATATGTCAACATGTAGTTAAGATATTAGGCTGGGACTTCCCTGGTGGTGCAGTGGTTAAGAATCTGCCCGCCAATTCAGGGGACACGGGTTCGAGCCCTGCTCCGGCAAGATCCCTCATGCCACGGAGCAACTAAGCCCGTGCGCCACAACTACTGAGCCTGCGCTCTAGAGCCCGTGGGCCACAACTGCTGAGCCCGTGGGCCACAACTACTGAATCCCGCACACCTAGAGCCCATGCTCCGCAACAAGAGAAGCTAACGCAATGAGAAGCCCACACACCACAACGAAGAGTAGCCCCTGCTCACCGCAACTAGAGAAATCCCACGCTCATCAGCGAAGACCCCACGCAGCCAAAAATAAATAAATTTATTTAAAAAAATATATTAGGCCAATTTCCAGTTTTAAGAAGATTAACATTAGGGACTTCCCTGGTGGTCCAGTGGTTAAGACTGCACTCGTAATGCAGGGGGCCTGGGTTCTATCCCTGGTCAGGGAACTAGATCCCGCATGCTACAACTAAAAAAGAAAAAAAAAAAAAAAATCCCACATGCTGCAATGAATATCCCACATGCCACAACTGAGACCCAGCACAGCCAAATAAATAAATAAATATTGAAAAAGACATTTAACATTAATTTTCACTACCATAAATAACACTGATAAGCCAACTTATATATCTGTGTTAGCATCTTTGTTTCTTATAATAAATATCTACAAATAGGTTTACCCATGGTATAACCTTTTTAAGGCTTTTTAAAATATGTGCTGGATTAAACTTTTGAATACTTAGATACTATTTTCATTTTGTTATGGAGTATAAATGTTGAGGTCCAAGTACCAGACATCAAAATATCAGTTTGCTTTTGTTGAATAGCTAATTTTTTTCTGCGGTACGTGGGCCTCTCACTGCCGTGGCCTCTCCCGTTGTGGAGCACAGGCTCCAGACGCGCAGGCTCAGCGGCCATGGCCCGTGGGCCCGGCCGCTCCGCGGCATGTGGGATCCTCCCGGACCGGGGCACAAACCCGCATCCCCTGCATTGGCAGGCGGACTCTCAACCACTGCGCCACCAGGGAAGCACTGAATAGCTAATTTTTATAAATAGACTGAGTGCACTGAGTCCAGGCTACTATCCATAAAAATTTGTTACAAGTTTTTATTTGGAATGTGAATAATAAAAGTGAAATACTTTTGTTTCTCTTTCTACAAGTTTAGTTTTGGGTTGACATAATCTAATGTTAGTAACATTGCAATGCAAATTTGTAGCACCTTTTTATTGTTATAGTTTATAATTAAGATTGAAGTTTGCAAATGTACCTAGGTCGGTCCTGAAGTGTAAATTTTCCTGTTGGAATGTGTGCTGAATGTATGAATTAAGATAAAGTATGATTAAATAGCAATAAAAAAAGACAGGTGTCTTTTCTTTTTTTTTAATAGACTTATTTTTTAGAGCCGTTTTAAGTTCACAGCAAAATTGAGCACAAAGTAGAGTCTGGCCTCACGCATGCGCACCCCCCAACCCTGGACCCCCCCCCCCCCCCCCCCCACCCCACCCCCC
>NW_006769677.1:4745156-4783069 GCF_000442215.2 Lipotes vexillifer
CACCCCGGTCCTCACACACCTGCAGCCTCTCGCCCTGTCAGCATCTCACACCAGAGTGGTACACTTGTCACAATCAGTGAACTTTCATTGACACATGATTATCACCCAAAGTCTGTAGTTTACATTAGGGTTCACTTTGGGGGTTGTATATTCTATGGGTTTTGACAAATGTATGACGATACAGCTGTACCATTAGCATCATAGAGAATAGTTTCATGGCCCTAAAAATCCTCTTGTGTTCCACCTAGTCATCTCTCTTTCCCCACTTTTTTACTAAGACGGTGTCTTTTTGTAGCCCTTGTGGTAAATAGGTTAAGTATACTTAGTGTTAAGGTATGGAGAAATATTTGAGAAACAGTTGATTGTCTGTAGGTGTCTTTCAGCTTTGACCCTGAAAGATCCAAGTCGGGGAGAACTGACTTGGAACAGTGAATTAGGAAAATCTATTGGAGGGCTGAAATCTCTTTTTCCAGCAATCTCTTGGCATTAGAGAGTGGAAGTAAAATCACTATTCTCTACATAGAATTTAACTTCAGTTTAAGATCTTAAGTAATGCTAAATTTAAAAAGACTTCCAATTGTCGGTGATCACAGAGTATTAATATTTATAGGTATTCTAAATAAATTTGCATATAATTCTCTTTTATGTGGTGGCCTATATCAGTGTTTGATGAATGAAGTACTTTATCTGTAGTTAGTCCAAATTTAGTAGGGAAATTATGATGGGGGAGTAAATTTAGCTGAATCATGTCATTGTACTCCATGATACCTGTGAAACATATTTGCTACACTTCCCTTTAGAGGTCTGTTGACTAGAAATAGTGACAAATATGCTGCCTGTATATCTGCAGTATCTATCTATATTTGTGCTAATAAAACTGGCCACTGTAGTCAATTAATTTAGGTGAAATTTTAAGGTAGCAAAGATTTCCTGCCAAATGGTTTGTTTTTATTTTTATTTTTAAGAAACCAACGAATGCTTTCTTTACATTAAGAATGAGACTACTTGTTGGTTTTAACAAAATCAGCAATCTCCAAATTTGGTCATTATGATACTTTAGCACTTATTAATTTTGAGTTCTTTTTAATTAAAATGTATTACTTGGTAGAACTTCATACTTTTAATTGTAATTTTGTGATAAATATACTACTCTTGAGTTGCTAGAAGTATTTCCCCAAACTAATTATGTGAATGTCAAATTTGCGTATAAAACAGGTAGGGACATGTGTAAAACTCCTGAGTTAAATATGTAAATTTCATTCATTCAAGAAATATTTATTAAGCACCTGCTAGGTGCCAAACGTGTTCTGAGTACTAAGAGAATGGTTAGTAGGGTGACTGGGATCCTTATTTTTGTGGCACATACTTTCTATGGAGGGGGAGATATAAGGCACACATGTAAACAAATGAAAAAAGTTATTTTAAATACCGAAAAGGGCTGTGGAAAAAAAACCTGTTTTGTTAAAGTGATGGAGAGGGGTCTGTAATTTAGACTGAGTGGTTGAGGAAAGCCACATGGAGGAGATAACATTCGCACTGAGACCTAGATGATGGAGAAGCAAGCCACGTAAATTTCTAGGGACAGAGCATTCCAGACAGGGGAGAACACAGGACAAAGATTCTGGGGTGGGAAACAGGTTTGGCCTGTTCAAGGAACAGCAAGAAGGGCAGATTGCAGGGGCCAGATCACACAGAACTGTGGAGGCTATGGTAAGGAATTTAGAAGATTTTTTTTTTTTTCCTCTATTTTCCGGTCATGGTGGGGAACTAATTGAGGGTTTTAAGCAGAGGATTAGTAGTCTAGGAGGGGAGACATGTAATAAATAAGTACTTACATAAATATTCGAATGATGGGTGGATTAAGATTGGGGGAGTGTAGGAGGACTAAATTTGGTTAGGAACCTTGGGGGAAGATACTCCTGAGAAAATGACATTTAAACTGAGACTTAAGGAATTAATTAGGGGAACAACATGGAAAAGAGTATTCCAGGCAGAGAAATATCATGGGTAAAATAGGAGTCTAGAAAGAGCTTAATAGCATAAAGATCTGAAAAAAGGTTAGCTTGTCTATTTGTAGTTTACACAGGGGAAAATAGCACCAAATGGGGCAGGAGAGATTTGGCAGTGAGTACAGGATTTTATGAGGCACGTGTAGGATTTTAGTTGTTAATGCTCTGTAGCAGTGATTTTAAGGAGAGTAACTTAATCACATTTACATTTAACCGTATTATTCAGTTGCTACTCTGTGAGGATTGGTTTGGAGGAGGGGGCAAGAAGGGAGACCAGTTCGATACCACCTTAAGTGAGATAAGATGGTGGTGATGAGAATAGGGATGATATCAGAAGATTTTGAATGAAGACAAATTTAAGACCTTCGTTATTGGTTAGATTTAGGGGTAAGGAAAAGGAGGGATGTATCATGGACAGCCCTCAGGTTTGTGCCTGCAAATGGGTAGATGGTGATGTTGTTACACAGCTACACTGGTCAATTGAAGGTCACTGTAGAGTTTTAGCATTTTAAGGTGTAAATAAAAGCTTTTCTGTAGGATTGATTATTTTAAAATTACTGTCACCTTAATGACAAGCACCTGTAATGCTTACGATGTATCAAGCATATTTCAAATCATTTAATCCTGATGACAACTTAATGTGGTAGGTGCTATTATTATCCCCATGTTACAGATGAGGAAGCAGGCATAGAGAAGTTAAATGACATGCATCTAGGCAGTTTTGCTTCTTGGTTCATTCTTTTTTTTTAAAATTTATTTATTTTATTATTTTATTTATTTATTGCTTCTGGCAGCGTTGGGTCTTCATTGCTGCATGTGGACTTTTTCTCTGGTTGCGGCGAGCGAGGGCTACTCTTCGTTGCAGTGCTCGGGCTTCTCATTGCGGTGGCTTCTCTTGTCGCGGAGCATGGGCTCTAGGCCCGCGGGCTTCAGTAGTTGTGGCACGTGGGCTCAGTAGTTGTGGCTTGTGGGCTCTAGAGCGCGGGGTTAGTAGTTGTGGCACACAGGCTTAGCTGCTCTGCGGCATGTGGGATCTTCCCGGACCAGGAATCGAACCCATGTCCCCTGCACTGGCAGGCGGATTCTCAACCACTGCACCACCAGGGAAGCCCCTCCTGGTTCTTTCTTAACCACTAATAGGCTTGGAAGGTTTTAATCACACAATTTGCATGCTGTTTGGTAATATATTAAATTGGAATTTAACTATGTTGTACTTTTCCTGGAAGGTTTACTTTTTGTGCATTCAAATAGCATACCCGGCTATATCTGTATAGCATTGAAACAAGCAGTGATAATATCCTTTTTAATTAAATACTGTTTGCTTTTACTTTCAAAAATTCTCCTTTGAAACTGACTGCTCTTTATATTACATTATATTGTTACTGTTTGCAACACCTTTTGAAATAGTGTTGATTTTGCTTTGTACAGTTAAATGTGCCTTGTGATGTGAAGGTAAAGACTCTAATTAGTCTTTGCAAATCAAATAAGCTAGATGTTTCTTTCTGTAAAGAAATTAAAAATTCATTAATGTAAGTATATAATCTCCTTGCTGAGAATAGTGTTTGTGTGGATAAGGTATTGGTGCACTGATAATGTGCCACTCCTCAGTGGACTGGCTGTCTCCTCGGTGAGGAGGGGCTGTCATTGCATTGAACACAGTAGATACTGTATGTCTCTTTGGATTGGAAACTGGCACTTAGTAGACAATCTCAAGGGGAGAGTCTTAAAGATGTTGATGTGGGAAAGGAGAAGGTCCCCAGGAGTGTTGCTAGTGGGATCAAGCAATTGATAGGGAAGAAAGGCAGACAAGGTACATAGGCTCTGAAACTAGCTATTAAGTGGGTTTAAAAACAAACAAACAGGGCTTCCCTCGTGGCGCAGTGGTTGAGAGTCCGCCTGCCGATGCAGGGGACACGGGTTCGTGCCTCGGTCCAGGAGGATCCCACATGCCGTGGAGTGGCTGGGCCCGTGAGCCGTGGCCGCTGAGCCTGCGCGTCCGGAGCCTGTGCTCCGCAACGGGAGAGGCCACAACGGTGAGAGGCCCGCGTACCGCAAACAAACAAACAAACAAACAAAAAACAGAAAACAAAACAGAAACCTAAACTTTAAAAAACTCTCTCACCTGTTACATATTCTATAGTTATTTCTTCATCACTATTCAGTAAAGTTCTTCTGCAAAGGTTAACTTCTTTTGGTGTGCTGGGTGAACAAAAGAGTTTATATACCTGTTTTTTAGGAGCTATATAATTTTGAAGGGGTGTCTGTGGTGTTTGGTGAAAAAGGGCCCTAGAGACAGATGAATCTCTGCACCTCGTTGACTGTTCTTATGTCTTCCACTAAAACATTAATCCTGTGCTTTGTTTTAATAAGGAATGCTATACTTTTAGGTAACTCTTATTAAATTAGGGAACCATTAGCTTTATCATGTGTCATTTTTGGAAATTTCTTAGGACCTTAACCCTTGAAGTTTCAGAATGAAAAATAATGTTTACAATTTATATGTATATTTTAATCTTTGTAACTTGGAGTAATTTCCAGGTGATGCATATAGGGAAATTGGAATCTGAATTATTAGGTGAAATTGATTTTCCACTTACTACATCTGGTTTGTGTGTGCATACAGTAGCAAGAGTTGTTTATAGAATAATACAGTGTTCAAGAACAGCTGCTGCGCACGTTTAGCTGTTAAGACTTGATTGAGATAGAGGCCTTACTTAGTATTCCTGCTTATCTCTATATATAGTAAGAAACTGACTGGTGTTCTTGGTCCTTTTATAGAGGGAGTGAGAAATCCAGTGTGTGTTTGAGCATCACTTTTTGTAACTATTTCCAAATGACCTATAATGGAGGAGGAGTTTTTTGAAATTTTGCTTTAGTTGTGATCCTTTAGGAAAAGTGTAGAATGCAGGAATTAAGGTAACCTGTTTCTCTCTTTTTTAACTCTAGGTGAGAATTATGAAGATGATGACCTAGTAAACTCTGATGAGGTTATGAAGAAGCCATGTCCAGTACAGATTGTTCTTGCACATGAAGATGACCATAACTTTGAGCTTGATGAAGAAGCTTTGGAGCAGATATTGCTACAGGAGCACATACGAGATCTTAACATAGTAGTGGTATCCGTGGCAGGAGCTTTTCGTAAAGGGAAATCATTTCTACTGGACTTCATGCTTAGATATATGTATAACAAGGTGAATAGTGTCTTTTAAATTGAACTGAGTTAAAAACAAAAATTACCAACCAATATCGTTTAAAAATAATAGACAAAAAGCAGTAAGAGCTGTATCTTTAATTTTATGAAAATACAGTTCTTGATAAGACTTCTCAGTTAAGACAGTAATGTAAGTTTTTTTGAGCTCTTGATTCTTCTTCATCTCCATAATTCCTTTTTGCATGTAGTACATATTGAGGCATATGATTGAGCACCTGTGTTCCAAGCATTGTAGCTCTAACCTACGATGTCTGAGTATACTCTAAAGTCTCTGAAGCACTGTTCAGTCTCTCGCTTTTTGTTATTTCCTTCCCCTTCTCAGTCGCCTTTACAACAGTGGGTGAAGTAGGCTGATAGCGACTTCTTTATGCTCCTCAAATAAGTCTCCTTCAGAGACTTACTTTTTGAGATAAGGTTCAGTTCCTTAAAGTGACTTCCATGGTCTTCCATGATCTCTGAGTCTCTCTCATCCCTTGTCTCTGTATGTCAGGTATACTATAGTTTTTGCAGTTCCTCGAGTATGTCGTGTTATATCTCAAATGTTGCCGTACTGTTGGCTAATCTTTTTTCATAGGAAGCCTTCCTTGGTTTCTAAGACTGTGTTATGACCATATGGCACAGGTCCTATGTTTCATTGATACTACTTTAGTTACTTATTTTTCCTGGCTAGTTTACTGTCAGGAGTGGGCTTTATCTTGGTTACCATATCTCCCATGCCTGGCACGATAATTGGCCCATAGTAAGACCTTATTTTCTATTTTGACTGATGAATCACCCTTTCTCTACACATTTTCACTTTTTGATGGTACCAGACAATTATTTCCCTCCCCCTCCCTGACTTTGACTTTCTCCCCTGAACAAAAGCAAAAAAAAATTGTTTTTTTTCCACTTGAGTCAGGGTAGTTTTCTAACAGTTGAAAGTTGGGCTGAGGGAATGAGAGTTTGATAGGAACCAAGAAGGAGAAATTGGAAATTTGTAGTGGAGCACTTAGGGGGAAGGGCTTTATAGGAGGAGGCTTTAGACATTCAGAAGGCCACATGAAGGTGCTAGAAATAACACTTTGACAGAATTATGTAATTGTCTAAACATCTGTCAGGGTGTTCACCTTTACGAGTTCTGTGTAAATCTGTAACTGGATATGCACCCTACTTGAGGTAAGTAATAAGGCAAACATTCCTAGTTGATTTTCAGGAAGCTTTTCAATATTCTTTCCATAAGGATCTCTTCAGGCATGTTCAAGCATGCCTGAGTGTCAAGAATGTAGTTCATGATAAAGAACACTATTTTACACAAGTTGGAAATTGAGAAAGATATAGTATTTTAAGGTTTTTCCACTTAGACTTGGTTATTTTCCAGAAATTTACATCTGAAATAGAGAAATGTATAAATAGTGACTTATTCTTTAAAAAAAAAAGTCTGTACGTTTAAAGATGATAAAGAATTTCTGTAATTTGAAGCTCTAACTCCTTAAGTTAGCTTGTGTATATTGTTTCTATCTGTGTCTGAGCTGTTCACTGCAAATGTATTTGATTCCAAGTAGGTCACAGACAGAATGTTAGAAGGGGAAGGAAGCTTAGATCACTTGTCTAGCAAGTTTCACCTTAGGTGCCATTTCTTATTTGATCTCATCAATTAGTAGTGGCTGTTCAGAGGGGGAGTAGCAGCCCACACATGTGTATTTGTAATCTCTGAACTAATAGAATTTCCTCCTTTGTGGGTAAGATACTGAAGCCACAGAATGGTAAGGAGGACCTCAGGCTACACACCTAGTTAGTGGTTTCTAAGCTAAATGTCTTTATTAATTTTCATTCATAAGGTTTCCATATAGGATTCCTGATGTAAATAATCTTATTCTGTCAATTGAAAATCACATTAAACAGTGTTTGATTTGGAGGAATAACAGGCTTCTACTTGTACTGACTTAGTGGTGGGTCATGCTTTTCCTAGGAGATGAAAGTAAAGGAGAAAAAACAGTGGGATAGTTTTGGAATATTTCATTAACCTATATGCCTGCAAAGATGGGATGGTAGTTGAAGAAGGTAGGAGATGAACAGTGGCTTTATACAGTCGTCCCTAGTATCCCAGAGTGGGGGCGGGATTGGGGGGGGCTATTGATTCCAAGACCTCCAGTGGATGCCAAAATCCCTGGATGTCCAGGTTCCTTATATAAAATGGCGTAGTACAGTCAGCCCACTGTATCTGTGGGTTTCACATCCGGAGGACCTACTGTACTGATTTTGTATGTGTTCGGTATTGACTTGAGTCAGTTTATTTAAAGCAGTTCACTAAAGGAGCCAAATGTAAATATTTTACTTCATGATTTAGAAATAGATATGTGTTTTAATTTTGTTTAGTTCGTAAAGGAATCATAACAAAGCTGAATGTGAGCTCTTCTCTGTTGGATAAAAACAAAAACTTCAGTAGCTAAGTTCTTAAAACCAAGACTATTCTGAGATTGTTACCAAACATTTCCAAATTACAGGGGAAATTCTGATTTTTAGGTCTCCTTTTCTTGTAAAGTAAATAGCTTCCTACACAGTTTTTTTTTTTAAGCTGCTACTTGTATTATGAAAATAGGTTGTTTTTGCTTGAAATATAGAAGGAAAGAAATCAGTCTTTTGTAAACTTGAGAAGTGAATTAAAAGTTTTTCTAGAATAAAATTCCTTCATGTCATGTTGGAATTAATCGGTTATTTATTTTTAAGGTAAATTAATTTTTTTATTTATTTATTTTTGGCTGTGTTGGGTCTTCATTGCTGCGTGTGGGCTTTCTCTAGTTGTGGCGAGCGGGGACTACTCTTTGTTGTGGTGCGTGGGCTTCTCATTGCAGTGGCTCCTCTTGTTGTGGAGCACGGGCTCTAGGCATGTGGGCTTCAGTAGTTGTGGCACATGGGCTCAGTAGTTGTGGCTCATGGGCTCTAGAGCACAGGCTCAGTAGTAGTGGCGCATGGGCTTAGTTGCTCTGTGGCATGTGGGATCCTCCCGGACCAGGGCTCGAACCTGTGTCCCCTGCATTGGCAGGCGGATTCTTAACCACTGTGCCACCAGGAAGCCCAAGGCTGAATACTATTCTATTGTATACCTATATCACATTTTATCTATCCACTCATTGTTAGTGGGCATTTGGGTTGTTTCCACCTTTTGGCTTATAAATAATGCTATAATTCTATGAACATGTTAAAATAACATATATTCACTAATTATATATAATACATTAATATAAAATAATGAATGATAATGGTATGAGGTAAGGATTCAGCTTTATTTTTTTGGTATATGCCTATCCAGTTGTCCCAGCACCATTTGTTGGAAAGGCTATTCTTTCCCCATTGAATGATCTTGGCACCCTTGTTGACAGCTAGTTGGCCATAGGCATGTGGCTTTATTTCTGAACCCTCAGTTCTGTTGCATTGGTCTGTATGTCTGTTCTCATGCCAGTACTAGACTGTCTTGATTACCTTCGCTTTGTAGTAAGTTTTCAAAACAGGAAGTGAGTTCTCCTATTTTGTTCTTTTTTCAAGATTGTCTGTTCTAAGTCCTTTGCAGTTCCATATGATTTTTGGATTTAGTCTATCGGTTTCTATGGGAGGTTAGCTGGGATTCTGTTGGTGATTAGATTAATCTAAAATGTCAGTTTGGGTAGTGTTGCCATCTTAATATTAAGCATTTCAATCTTTGAACATGGGATGTTTTCCATTTATGTGGATCTTCTTTAATTTCTTCCAAAAATGTTTTGTAGTTTGCAGAGTATGTTTTACACTTCTTTTGTTAAATTTATTCATTTTTTGTTGATGTTATAAACAGAATTGTTTTCTTTTCTTTTTTTTTTTTTGCGATACGCGGGCCTCTCACTGTTGTGGCCTCTCCCGTTGCGGAGCACAGGCTCCGGACATGCCGGCCCAGCGGCCATCACTCACGGGCCCAGCCGCTCCATGGCATGTGGGATCTTCCCGGACTGGGGCACGAACCCGTGTCCCCTGCATCGGCAGGCGGACTCTCAACCACTGCGCCACCAGGGAAGCCCCACAGAATTGTTTTCTTAATTTCATTTTCAGATTGTTTGTTGCAAGTTTACAGAAATACAATTGATTGTTTTATATTGGTCTTGTATCCTGCAACCTTGTTCAACTCATTTATTCATTCCAATAGTTTTTTTTTTAATAATTTTAAGTGAACAATTTTTATTTATTTTAATTAATTAATTAATTTATTTTTGGCTGCGTTTTGTCTTCGTTGCTGTGCACCGGCTTTCTCTAGTTGCCTCGAGCAGGGGCTACTCTTTGTTGCGGTGCGCAGGTTTCTCATTTTGGTGGCTTCTCTTGTTGCGGAGCACGGGCTCTAGGCGTGCGCGGGCTTAGTTGCTCCGCGGCGTGTGGGGTCGTCCTCGACCAGGGCTCAAACCTGTGTCCCCTGCATTGGCAGGCAGATTCTTAACCACTGCACCCCAAGGAAGTCCCCGTTCCAATAGCTTTTTAGTGGACTTTTTAATGTTTTCTATATATAAGATCATGCCACCTGTAAATACAGTTTTCCTTTTTCCTTTCTAATCTGAGTACCTCTTATCTCTCTCTTTCTTAGCTAATTGTCCTGGCTAGAGTCTCCAGTACAGTGTTGAGTACAAAGTGATAAGAGCAAATATCCTTATCTCTTTCCTAATCTTTAGGGAGAAGCATCTAGGTTTTCACACTATGTATGTTGTTAGCTGTAGAATATTTTTGTATATGTTTTTCAATCAAGTTCAGGAAGTTCTCTGTTTCTAGCATGCTGGGAGGGTTTTTGTTTTCTTAATCATGAATGGATGTTGGATTTTGTCAGATGCTTTTTCTGCATCTAGTGATGTGATCATATGATTTTTCTTTAGCCTGTTGATGTGATGGATCACATTATTAATTTTTTGAATGTTGAGTTAGCCTTGTGTCCCTGGACTAGTTAGTTGTGGTGTATAATTCTTTTTATACAATGTTGGATTTAATTTGCCAATATTTTGTTGAGTATTTTTATATCTGTGTTCATGAGATATATTGATCTTGAGTTTTCCTTTCTTGTTATGTCTCTATTTGGTTTTGGTATTAAGATAACACTGGCCTCATGGAAAGAGTTAGGAAGTGTTCCCTCTGCTTCTGTTTCCTGGAAGAGCTTAGAGAGAACTGGTATCATTTCTTCCTTAAATGTTTGGTAGAACTTACCAGTGAAACTGTCTGAATTTGGTTCATTCTCTTTTGAAGGTTATTAATTATTGATTAAATTTCTTTAGTAGATACAGGTCTATTCAGATGATCTATTTTTTTCTCGTGTGGGTTTGGTAGGTTGTGTCTTTCAAATAATTGGTCCATTTCAACTAAGTTATCAAAATTGTGGGCATAGAATTGTTCTTAATATTCTTTTACTACCTTTCTAATGTCCATGAAATTAGTAGTTTTGACTCCTCTTTGATTTCTGATATTATTATTTGTCTTTTCTCTGTCAAATCAATTTTATTGATCTTTTCAAAGAACCAGCTTTGGTTCCATTAATTTTTTTTCCCTGCTGTGTTGTTATCCTGTTTTCTTGTGTTCAGCTTTATTGGCGTCTCTGCTGTATTTTTATTCTGCTTCTTTAGGTTATATTACTCTTCTAGTTTCCTAAGGTGGAAGTTTAGATGATTGATTTTAGATCTTTTTTCCTAATATATGCACCCAATGCTATAAATTCTCCTCTAACTATTGCTTTCACTGCATTTTACATATTTTCATGGGTTGTGTTTTCATTTTCATTTAGTTCAAAATAGTTTTAAATTTCTGTTAGACTTTTTTGACCCGTGTGTTATTTAGAAGTGTGTTGTGTAAACTCCAAGTATTATGGGGTTTTCCAGCTATGTTTCTATTACTGGTTTCTAGTTTAATTCAGTTGTGGTCTGAGAGCATACTTTATATGATCTGTTCTTTAAATTTTATTTTAAGGTGTGTTTTAAGGCCCAGTATATGTCCTATTTTGGAGAATGTTCTGTATGAGTTTGAGAGGAATGTGTATTCTGTTGTTGTTGGATCAAGGATTCTATTGGGTTGGCCAAAAAGTTCCTTCGGTTTTTAAGTAAAAATAAAAGACACATTTTTCATTTTCACCAAGAACTTTATTGAACAGCGTATTCCCCATTTTGTTCCACTACCTTCTGCCATTTTTCAGACAACTTCACAATTCCATCCACCCAAAACTTTTTATCTTTTTGAGCAAAGAACTGTTGCAGGTGCCTTTTACAGTCTTCCAGGGAATTGAAATTTTTTCCATTAAGAGAGTTTTGTAAAGACCGAAATAAATGGAAATCCGAAGGTGCAATGTCTGGTGAATATGGGGAATGAATCAGAACCTCCCAGCCAAGCTGTAACAGTTTTTGCCTGGTCATCAAAGAAACATGCGGTCTTGCGTTATCCTGATGGAAAAGTATGCATTTTCTGTTGACTAATTCCGGATGCTTTTCGTCGAGTGCTGCTTTTATTTGGTCTAATTGGGAGCAGTACTTTTTGGAATTTTCGTTTGATTTTCCAGAAGGAGCTCATAATAGAGGACTCTCTTCCAATCCCACCATATACACAACATCACCTTCTTTGGATGAAGAATGGTGTTTGGTGTGGTTGGTGGTAGTTCATTTCGCTTGCCCCACAATCTCTTCTGTTCCACATTATTGTACAGTATCCACTTTTCATCACCTGTCACAACTTGTTTTAAAAATGGAACATTTTCCTTATGCTTAAGTAGAGAGTCACGTCAGAAATATGGTCAAGAAAGGTTTTTTTTGCTTAACTTATGTGGAACCTAAACATCAAAGAGATGAACATAACCAAGCTGGTGCAAATGATTTTCATTGCTTGATTTGGATATTTTGAGTATGTCGGCTATCTCCCGCGTGGTATAATGTTGATGGTTCTCAGTTAATGTCTCAATTCGATCAGTATCAACTTCAGCTGGTCTACCCAAATGTGGAGCATCGTCCAGAGAGGAATCTCCAGCACGAAACTTCGCAAACCACTTTTGACCTGTCGGATCAGTCACAGCACCTTCTCCATACACTGCACAAATCTTTTTTTTGCATTTCAGTTGCATTTTTACGTTTCTTGAAATAATAAAGCATAATATGCCAAAAATGTGGCTTTTTTTCTTCCATCTTCAGTATTAAAATGGCTACACAAAAATTCACCAACTTTGATAAGTTTTTTTTTAAAGGCATACTGGTATGACAGCTGTCACAATACAATCTAACAAAATTGTTTTGAATGAAGTTAAAGACAACTAAGCACTACTAGAGCCATCTTATGGAAAAAACCAAATGAACCTTTTGGCCAACCCAATATAATGTCAATTAGATCCACTTGATTGTTGGTGCTGTTCAGTTCAACTGTATCCTTACTGATATTCTGTCTTCTGGGTCTGTCAGTTACTGATTGAGGGGTATTGAAGTCTCCAAGTATAATAGTGGACTTGTCTTGTTTCTTCTTGCAGTTCAGTTCTTGCCTCACGTATTTTGATGCTTTGTTGTTAAGTGCATACACATTAAAGATAACTGTTAAGTTTTTCTGGAGAATTGACCCCTTTATTATTATGTAATACCACTCTTTATCCTGATAATTTCCTTGTCCTTAAGTCAGCTTGGCCAGAAATTAGTATAGCTACTCTAGCTTTTGTTTGATTAGTGTCAGTGTGGTATATCTTCCTCCATTCCTTTTCTTTATGTTTAAACTGCGTTTTTTGTGGACAACAAATATTTGGGTCTTTTTTTCTTTTTTTTTTTTTTGCGGTACATGGGCCTCTCACTGTTGTGGCCTCTCCTGTTGCAGAGCACAGGATCCGGACGCGCAGGCTCAGCGGCCATGGCTCACGGGCCTAGCCACTCCGCGGCATGTGGGATCTTCCCAGACCGGAGCACGAACCCGCGTCCCCTGCATCGGCAGGCGGACTCTCAACCACTGTGCCACCAAGGAAGCCCTGGGTCTTTTTTTTTTAATCCACAGTGACAGTTTCTGTCATTTAATTGGTTTATTTCAATCATGCACATCTAAAGTGATTTTTGATAGGATTGGATTGTTATTTCTTATGTTTGTAATTTTCTATTTGTTGTACGCGTTTGTTCTTTTTTATTTTTTTCTGCTTTCTCTAGCTTTAATTGACTATTTTATATGATTCCACATTCTGTTCTTTCTTAGTATATCTATTATACTTCTTTAAACATTTTTAAAAAAAACTGGTTGCCTGGAGTTTGCAATATACATTTACAGCTAGTCTAAGTCTGCTTTAGAATATTACTATACTGCTTCATGGGTAGAGCAGGTACATTATGACAGAGTATTCCCAATTCCTCCCTCCTGTGCCTTATGATGTTGTTAATTTCCTCTGTGTTATGTACCATAATCACCCAATACATTGTTGCTATTAGCACTTCATACACATAGTTGTCTATTAGATGAATTAAGAGAAAGAAGAATAAAATATTTACTTTCTTGTCTTTCTTTGACATTCTTTTATATATATGTCTGAGTTTCTGACCTATATTATTTTCTTTCCCTTGGAAAAACTTTTAACACTTCTTTCAAGGCAGGGGTACTGGTGACAATCTCCCTCAGTTTTTGTCTAAGGAAGACTATTTCTCCTTCACTTTTGTAGGATAACTTTGCTGGATACAGAATTCTAGGTTGGTGGCTTTTTTCTTTCAGCACTTGAAATATTTCACTCTATTCTCTTCCTGTTTGCGTGTGTGTGAGAAGTCCAAAGTGATTCTTATCCTTCCTCGTTCCTCTACAGGTAAAGTGTTTTTTGTCTCTGTTTTCTTTCAGGATTTCCTTTTTGTCTTTGTTATTTTACAGTTAGACTGTGATATGCCTGGTATAGATCTTTTGGTATTTATCCTATTTGGTGTTCTCTGACTTTATTGGATCTGTTTTTCAGTATCAGCCATTATTACTTCTGATGTTTCTTTTACGCTTTTCTCCCTTCTCCTTCTGGTATTTCCATTACACCTATATTACACCTTTTGCAGTTGTCCCACAGTCCTTGAGTGGTCTGTTCTGTTATTCTTATCCTTTTTTGTCTATGCATTTCAATTTGGGAAGTTTCTATTGATATATATTCATGTTCACTGATTCTTTCCTTGGCTGTGTCCAGTCTGTGGATAAGTATATTAAAGGCATTCTTTATTTCTATTACAGTGTTTTTTATATCTAGCATGTTCTTTTAATTCTTTGAGTTTCCGTCTCTCTGCTTACATTACTTGTTTTTGCACATTTTCTACTTTTCTCATTAGAGCCCTTAAGATATTAATCCTCGTTATTTTAAATTTACTACCTCATATTTCAAAATCTGCATCATATCTGAGTTTGGTTCTGATGGTTGCTTTGTCTCGTCAGTCTGTTTTTCCTTACCTTTTGTCATGGCTTGTAATTTTTTTGTTGAAAATCAGGCATGAAATATCAGAAAATAGGAACTGACAGTTAAGTTTTTAGTGTGAGGTGTTATGTTAATCTAGCTCTAGCTCAGAGATGTGTTTAATGTTTTCTGCTGCTTTAGGTCCCAGAGACTTCAGTTTTCTCCCCCTCCCCCATTATCCTTGGGTTTCTCTAAGAACTCCTTAAATAGAATGTGTCTTGCAGTTCTCTCAGTTGTAATCCACTGTCATCGTAGTGGAGCCTGGTTGATGTGGTGCTAAGGTGTGGGAGAGGAAAGCTATATCATTTTATGATTAAATCTCAGTTTTGTAAGTGGGCCTGAGTCCCTCAGCTGTGACCTTCAGAAGTGTTTCTTAGCCTTAACAATTTTTTTCTCCCCTTACTTGAGACAGGAAGGATAGAGGGGGCTGGAGTTGATGAATTGCCCTTTCCAGGCTTAGATAAAGCTCTGATAAGGTAGTTTGTCTTGGAGGGCAGGCCTTTGTTAATGGGGACTGCTATCAGTGCTTACTTTCTTGAGTGTATTTGAAAATGGTTGCAGGAAATTCCCTGGCAGTCCAGTGGTTAGGACTCAGTGCTTTCACCGCCGTGGCCCAAGTTCAATCCCTGGTCAGGGAACTAAGATCCTGCAAGCTGTGTGCCGTGGCCAAAAAAAAAAAAAAAAAAAAAAACCTCAGGGAGCTCCTTGAATTTTGTAAAACCCAAGAAAGTAGGGGCCTATGAAGCCTGAACCTCCATGAGAGGTCTTAGGTCTCATGCTAGTCTACTCTTAGCTTCCAGCAGTTTGTCCAAATTACCATTTAAGTGTTTTTTCCACTTGCTCCAGCAGTTCTGCTCCTTGGTAACTGACTTCAGCTTGTGATCCTTTGTATTTGCCTGTCTCTCAGATTTTGGTGTGCAATTTGCCCTGTGACCTCAATTCTCTGATCTAAGAAAGAAAGTTTGTTGATTTTCATATTGAGCTTTTTTCTTGTTGTGAGGCTGGTGTGCTTTTTACATTAGCTTTATATATGGGAGCACTGAGGCTGGAAGTCCAGTGGAAGACTGTGAAGTCAAATCTCCATGCCAAACCTTAATTTAATAACTAGAGATGTTTCGCCTTTCTGTTCTAGTAGCACTCAAGTACACTTAAAAAAAACTGTGGTTAAAAATGCATAACAAAGTTTACCATTTAATCATTTTTAAGTGTACAGTTCAGTGGCATTAACTATATTCATATTATTGTACAATCATCATCACCAGTGCATCTCCAGAACTTTTTCCTTCCCAAACTGAAACTCTGTACACATTAAACTCTTCATTCCTCCCCTTCCTCCAGCCCCTGATAACCGCTTTTTTATTTTCTGTATGAGTTTGACTACTCTAGGTACCTCATATAAGTAGAATCATACAATTTTGTTATTTTGTATCTGGCTTATTTTACTTAGCATAATGTCTTCCAGGTCAAGGTCACCTTTTAACCAGAACCTTAAAAAAAAGATTATTTACACTTCTTTGGTGTGTACCTAAGTTGATATAGTTGTCCTTGTTTGAGCTAGTGCCTTGGGTCAGTCATAATGTCATCAATTTGTCCAGCCCCAAAAGGGAGGAGTTGGACATGGAGGTGGTTAAGATGTTAGTTAGACAGTTTTAAAACTGTTTTAAGAGTCTAATGTTGCTTAATTTGTTCCAGGACCTGTAGAGTATTCTTACATATTCAAATGAAAACTGTAAATTATGTTTGGTGGTCAGAATGTTTATATTAACTCATTCTATCCACTGATTTGTGTGTTTAATGTTAATAACCTATCTCCAGAATTAGGTACTAGTTTTATACAGATTAAGATTTTCATCTGTTATTTTTTTTTTTTTTTTGCGGTACGCGGGCCTCTCACTGTTGTGGCCTCTCCCGTTGCGGAGCACAGGCTCCGGACGCGCAGGCTCAGTGGCCATGGCTCACGGGCCCAGCCGCTCCGCGGCATGTGGGATCTTCCCGGACCGGGGCACGAACCCGTGTCCCCTGCATCGGCAGGAGGACTCTCAACCACTGCGCCACCAGGGAAGCCCTGTTATGTTTTTTTAATTTTTAATTTTATTTATTTTATTTTTGGCTGTGTTGGGTCTTTGTTGCTGCGTGCGGGCTTTCTCTAGTTGGGTCGAGCGGGGGCTACTCTTTTTTTTTTTTTTTTTTTGCGGGGGCTACTCTTTGTTGCGGTGCGTGGACTCCTCATTGCAGTGGCTTCTCTTGTTGCGGAGCACGGGCTCTAGGCACACAGCCTTCAGTAGTTGTGGCTCAGGGGCTCTAGAGCGCATGCTCAGTAGTTGTGGCACACGGGCTTAGTTGCTCCACGGCATGTGAGATCTTCCCAGACCAGGGCTCGAACCTGTGTCCCTTGCATTGGCGGGCGGATTCTTAACCATTGCGCCACCAGGGAAGTCCCATCTGTTATGTTTTTATGGGGAATGCTTCATAACTAGGAAGGATCTGCTCTTTCATTGTACAGTTACTTGGGTCTTTAATTTCATCCTTTTTGTCCCTTTTCCTCCTCGCTGTGATGAGTTACCGTGGCTTTTGAATGGGCCTTTATTCTTCTGGCCTGCCCATTGTTGGAGTCAGTAAGACTGGGAACAGGGTGTATGGTCTGATACATATAGACCTGGTTGGACCACCAAGTCTGTGTTTCAAGTTTACCAGCTATTGTTTCACTTTGTTGCTAGAGAATGTTATCTTTCCTATGGTGAAGTAAGAATTTGTTTCTTATTATTTAGAGTAGGTAGGGGTTCTTTATTATTTTTTAAAAATTTATTTATTTTATTTTTGGCTGTGTTGGGTCTTCGTTATCTTCGTTGATGCACGTGGGCTCTCTCTAGTTGGAGCGAGGGGGACTACTCCTTGTCACAGTGTGCAGGCTTCTCATTGCAGTGGCTTCCCTTGTTGCAGAGCACGGGCTCTAGGTGCGCAGGCTTCGGTAGTTGCAGCACGCGGGTTCAGTAGTTGTGGCTCACGGGCTTAGTTGCTCCGCGGCATGTGGGATCTTCCTGGACCAGGGCTTGAACCTGTGTCCCCTGCATTGGCAGGTGGATTCTTAACTGCTGTGCCACCAGGGAAGCCCGGGTTCTTTATTATTGATAATTATATTACACTGGTAAGTCTTCTTGGCAAGGGTTTATGTTTATTCACTATAATATTTGACTACATTTAAAGTTCAGGTGTTTTCATATTGCCTTTTGCAACTGAGATTTATTCAATAAGATGTTTTTATTTTACTGGAGGATTAAAATCATTTTAGAAATTTTGAGTTTTAAGGACTTTTTTGTCCCTACAGTAGTAAATGGTATCAGATTACTGTTTTTCAAGTTCTTAAGTTTGCTTTTACTAACTTATGACAGCAAATAGTATCTGTTATCAGCAAGGCTGCTTCTAGAATTCATTAGAATGCTCCTTGAGGGCAGGAATGTTTGTTCTTTTTCACTGCTGTATCCCTAGAACCTAAAACAGTGGCTGGCACATGGTAGGGGTTCAATAAATATTTGTTGAATGAGTATATATGAATATATTAAATTTATCAGTATTCAATATGTTAGAGAAATAGCAAGACTTCTTAATTTCATGTTTTGGAATATCAAAACTTAGTGGTTTTAATTAGCTAGGTTCTGTGACTTACTTTTTCTTTTGTCCTTTATTGACTAATCAGTTTAGTAAACATTTCCATTACAGGGTAAACTAAGAAGAGATGATATATAGTCAATAGATTTTTAAAATGAGACACCAGTTCTTTTTAAAGTTTCTTTGGAGAAGGTAAGGTTAACAAACATCTTAGCCTATGATATCAGTCATCTATACTTTTTAAAATTTATTTTTGTTCTCTTGTTCATGTAATTGTTTCTAGGAATAATTAAAAGGATCATTTTTCTTAGTAAACGTATTTATCTATGTATGTATGGCTGCATTGGGTCTTTGTTGCTGCACACGGGCTAGTTATGGTGCATGGGCTTAGTTGCTCTGAGACATGTGGGATCTTCCCAGACCAGGGCTTGAACCTGCGTCCCCTGCATTGGCAGGTGGACTCCCAACCACTGCGCCACCAGGGAAGTCCCTAAAAGGATCATATTTCTTAGGTATCTCTTACACATGCTCAAAAGGGAACACACTGAAGCTTAATAATTAAAATTTTTAATGTATTTATTTATTGAGCAAATATTTTGAGTGCCTCCTGCAAGCCAGGCACTATTCTCTTTTCTGGGAGTACTATTCTATGTTTTGAGAGAAAAAAAAGACAAAACTTTCTTTCTTCATGGAACTTACATTCTCACAGGACGGATAGGGAAACAAGATGTCAAATAAAAACATTTCTCTAATAGGGTAGATTCTTTTAAGTTACTTGTGTAGGTTGGACCTTTTAAAAATAATCGGTTCATTAAATACCACTTTGACATTGTTGGGGAATGAGATGCCACATGTGAGAGCCTAGAATAGGGCAAGGCACTTTGGTAGGAACGGTTTTGTAAACAAAAATGGAGTTTACAGCCCGTGCTCTCAGTATTCACACAAGAACTGCAGTGCAAAGCTATTTAAAGATAACCACCTGCAGTGTCGGTAATATGCTTTAAGAGTCCACAAAAGTCGGAGTTTCTTGACAGCTGGCTCAGTCTAGGCAGACAGCGGGTGGAGCAAAGGTATAGAGATGCTAAACTACATACTTATTTGGGAATAGTGACCTTTTTGGAGTGGTAGAAACTGGAAGAGGTGTGGGTGTGTGTGTGTGTTGGAGGAACTTATGAGTAGTGTCAGGAGCAGAAAAAGTAAATTAAAGGTGGATTGTATGTAGCAGGTCTCTAGATGGTCCTGTAAATAAATGGGGAGCCACAGATGACTTTTTAGTAGGACAGTGGCAAGATTACATTTCTTGTTGAGAAAATTAAGTGACTATGGGAAGGATGGGTTGGAGAGTATGACAGGGAGGTTCCATGCTATTTGGGGCATCTAAAGTATAGCCCAGGGGCAAGACCATAATCCCTGGAAGGGTGCCTCCTGAAGCACAAGTCCATAGTATATAATGTGAATAGAATTGTGCCATGTGGCAGGCAGCCTTGTGACCAACAGAAGGATGAGGGTCAAAAGTTGAAGATACTGAAAGTGAAGAAGAGAATCCAAGAGAATTTTGTAGTTAATAGGATTGGTAACCTACTGGGGATGGGAGTTTTGTGGGATAATAATAATTATAGATGGTTTGAAGTTTAAGACAGATCTTCACATTAGGTAGTGATGGTCTGGACAACACTTTTTTCCCCCACCTTGTATCTCGTTTTCATAAATTGCTTCATCCCTCATTGAGCCTACCATACCCATCTTTTTTCCACCCCTAATTTGAGCTTTGATATCTGTTTTGGACTATATAGTAAAGCTTATTAGAAGTATTTCTGAAACAAAGGAATTTTTCCTGTGGGGGGAGGTACTTTGAGAAAAGGGTATATGGGCTTTAAGTATACTTAAAGTATAGGGCTCTTTTTAAAAAATTTATTTATTTTATTTATTTATTTTTGGCTGTGTTGGGTCTTTGTTGCTGCGCGCGAGCCTTCTCTAGTTTTGGCGAGCGGGGGCTACTCTTCATTGTGGTGCACGGGCTTCTCATTGCGGTGGCTTCTCTTGTTGTGGAGCGCGGGCTCTAGGCGTGCAGCCTTCAGAAGTTGCAGCTTGCTGTCTCTAGAGCACAGGCTCAGTAGTTGTGGCACGTGGGCTTAGCTGCTCTGCGCCTTAACCACTGTGCCACCAGGGAAGTCCCTAGGGCTCTTAATATATGTCAAAGTTAACTCATTTATTATATTCCAGATTTAATTTTCTAGATAAATTACCTTTTGGTATAGTAACTTTAATATAATTTTATGATATTTAATTATAACAGTCTAGCCCTGTGAGGTACGTTAAAACATTTTATTATGGAAAAATTTAAATATACCCCAAAATAGTAGAGTATAATGAACCCCAGTATACCTGTCAACATTTTGCTGCTCTTGTTTCATCTGTTTTTCTCTCTGCCCTTTTATTCTTTTTTATGGCTGAAATATTTTAAAGCAAATGCTAAGCATTTTCTTTCACCATAAATACTTGAATATTTAACAGTTAAGGACTTTATTATTATTATTAATACAACCACAAAACCAGTATCACACCAAGCAATCATCTTTACCCCAACTTAACACCATCTAATATAATACCCAGTCTGCATTCAGATTTCCCTTTTGGTTTCGAAAAAGAGTTTTATAGCTGGATTGTTTGAATCAGGTTTCAAACAAGTCTTGTGGTTATTTTTAAAGTTGATATTTTTTAAAGAGAAAATTAAGGCAGTGTGAAATCATTTTAGTATAAGCTATTCTAAGAGAGCAATGCTGTTTTGACAGCCATTCTGTCTGGAACTTAGTTTTGTACAAGGAGGTATCGAAATAATATCTACTTTTTATGATTTTTAAACATAGGAAATCTTTCCAAAATGGGGGAAGTGGGTGTGACCCCACTTATCTAGAAGCCTAGAGTATGAAAATGTGAGCTATTCAAGAAGCTTCAGGTTTGGGGGAAGACCACATCTCTTAGTCAAAACACCCTAGATGGGATTTGGGACTGTTTTTGTAACTACTTGTGTAATGTTACAGTATATTTTATCTCCCTGGATGTACCTTCCTCATCTATAAAATGAGTGGATGATTTCTTTTTTTTCTTTTAATTTTTATTGAAGTGTAGTTGATTTACAGTGTTGTGAAGAGTGGGTGATTTCTTATATTCCTTTTGAGTTCTTATTTTTGTGTGTTTTATTTTCTATTTATTCTTGACTTTAACAGGATTCTCAAAGTTGGATTGGTGGAAACAATGAACCATTGACTGGTTTTACATGGCGAGGTGGTTGCGAAAGAGAAACAACAGGCATACAAGTCTGGAATGAAGTGTTTGTGATTGACAGACCTAATGGAACAAAAGTGAGATTCTCTTTATAGTTTTTTACTGTTTTTTTCTTCCATATTCTTTCTTGAGCAAAACAACACAGAATTATTAATATCTGTTAACTTTAACATATGTGGACTATTATGTCAAAATGTGTGAGATACTTAAGTTAGAGGACTTTTCTTGACTTGATTACTGATTTTGATATTAACCATTTTATATTTGACTTTTATAGTCACTATTGGTGAATTTTTTACTTAGTATTTTAAACTTTTAAATTCCTAGGTGGCTGTGCTGCTAATGGATACCCAGGGTGCCTTTGATAGCCAGTCAACTATCAAAGATTGTGCAACAGTGTTTGCTCTGAGCACTATGACTAGCTCTGTCCAGGTGAGATACAGAGATGCTGTGGTATGATCAGGTCAGACAATCCTAATACCTTTGCTCTTCCTCAAAATGCCTTTTGATTGAAGAAAAAAAAAGGATTAAAATCAGAGAAACTATTTACATTTAGTATTGGTCACTTACATTTCTATGCTTGCTGTTCTGGCTTACAATGTGAAATTTCATACTTTTAGTGCTTACCAGGGAAACAGTGAACCAATAGCCAATCCCTTTGGTATTTCATCATAGCATCTATGCTTTTTTCTTTTTAAAGGAATATATATTATTGCCTGTTATCCTTAATTGAATTCAAGGATATTCAGTTGATATTGAATTCAATTGAATTCAGTCATATACAATAAAGTATAGGGTGTTTCTTTATTTTTTGGCTAAACCAGCCAAACAAACAACAAAACCAAGTAATGAAATTTAGTTTTCTACTCGATATGTATGACAACTAGTACATGATTATTTGAACTAATGGAGGTAGAGGCATAATAATTCTTATTTAGGAAACCTTAATGATGTTTATATAATAAACTAAGGACTTAAAGCACCTGTTTCATTTAGAAAGGGGTAAAATCCTTTCTGTTTTTTCACTTATGCTGTACCCTAGAGTTATGTTTGGTGTTCTGTCAAGTTCTAGTCTCTTCAAGCTAGGCCATCTCTTTTCTGTATAATTTAGACTAATTGCACTGAATTAAACCACCACAGGTCATTTTTTATTTCTTTACTTTCTGTTTCCTGAGCTCATCTGTGATTGATATTCTCTGGTTGAAAAATGAATTATTGAAGTATGGTGGTTAGGTCCAGCTGGTGATGTATCAAGATGTATATTTGCAAATATTTTAAAAAGTATGTGCTTCTCCTGAGATAAATATTTCTTATGGATGGTAGATTATAGGTGATACCGTCACAGTGTCTTGGAATTTTTGTGCTTTCCATTAATATCTGGAACGTATGACCAGTTTCTATTAAAGTTCCCATTTCCTTTCTTCCTCAATTTGAAGTATCTAGCTGTCAGAGTGGAAACAAGTCTTGGAATTATTATGAGATGTAAGAGAAGTGGCTTCTTTTTATTATAGGGATAGGAATATCTGTCACTACAAATTAAGTGATGTTATTGGGGACTCTCAGAGTCTCTTTTTTTCAGTTTGTCCTACCTCTTTTTCTCTGATCTTGCAGGGCAGCACAACTACCATTTTCTTGAGGCAAGCAGAAGCCACATCTTTGTGTTTATATTACCACATTATAGCCCTTCAGATTAGCTGGCTTTGTGGCTTGCATTAAATTATAAGTTCTCTGTCCTAAAACTTATACCATGGTGTTCTCTTGTTTATTCAACTTTATGATAGCGAGAGCACTGGTTTTGGACAACCACGTAAAGCCATTCAGCCACTTTCTTATCGTAAAACAAAGATTTTGCCCATCTTGCCTATCTCACGTGTGGTTTTGTGTGCAGTCAGAAATGAGATCCAAATGAGAAAATGCATAAGAAAGCGGTTTGTAAACTAAATAATCAAGAAGATTAATTTTTTTTTTTCTTTTTTAAGGCCGCACCGTGCGGCATATGGGATCTTAGTTTCCCAACCAGGGGTTGAACCCGTGCCTGCATGTATTGGAAGCACGGAGTCTTTTTTTAAAATTAATTAATTAATTAATTTATGGCTGTGTTGCTGTGCGTGGGCTTTTCTCTAGTTGCAGTGAGTGGGGGCTATTCTTAGTTGTGGTGCGCGGGCTTCTCTTTCTGTGGCTTCTCGTTGCAGAGCACGGGCTCTAGAGCGCAGGCTCAGTAGTTGTGGCACACAGGCTTAGTTGCTCCGTGGCATGTGGGATCTTCCCGGACCAGGGCTCAAACCTGTGTCTCCTGCGTTGGCAGGTGGATTCTTAACCACTGCGCCACCAGGGAGGTCCCAGGAGTGCAGAGTCTTAACCACTGGACCACCAGGGAAGTCCCTACAATTAGTTTTTATTATTGCTTCTTTCCTGATTCTTGAGGCTAGATTTCTGTCCTTCCTTACATAAGTTATCTGGCTGATCAATGACAAATTGATCCCTTTGTCACTTATTCTTTCAAAAAATAATTACTGAGCGTCTGTTAAGTACAACACAATATGCTAAGTACTAATGATCTACAATAAACAGATCTTCTTTTCTGTTTGCTATTTATAACCTGGCCCTGACAATGAAGGGATCTGGTCCTATTTTCTAAAAACTAAGGCCCATATGGGTGAGAATAGGTTGGTTATTCTTTCAGTTTTTAAGTTTAAACCTAGAGTTTAATCACCTCATCATTAATTACTTTTTAAGAACCTGTTTGGAATTAGTCAACTGAGAATATCATTTTAGGTTTGCCGGGCTATATTGGCTGTTTATATTCTTGACCTCCAAGTGATTAAGTTAGATTATCACTTATTTGCTGTTAGAACAAATTGTTCTATATTTGGAGTAACCCTATTTTCTTAGATATAAGTTATTTCCTAGCAGAGGTGACAACTATGGACATCCCCTTTTCTCCTTTGGTGGTCTGGGTCATCTTTTAAAGACCTGACTCAGAAGGATTGGACCTAGTGAATCTTTTCTCCAATTGCTGTTTCTTGAGAGTACTTAAGTTTCCGTTACCAGCTCTGGTCTGTGGGCCTTGGAAAGTGGAAGAGTGCTATGTACCGCGCGCGCGTGTGTGTGTGTGTGTGTGTGTGTGTGTGTGTGTGTTAGCAAGTTATTTACACTGAGTTTGCTTAAGTAAAATGATAACCATAATATTAGAGTCAAGTTAGTTGAGGCACCCACTGAATAAACCATAAAGTATATACTATGAATGTTCCAGGGAGGAATTTATCTTTGTATTGGGTTGGCCAAAAAGTTCGTTTGGGTTTTCTGTAACATCTTACAGAGAAAAACCCGAACGAACTTTTTGGCCAAACCAGTAGAACTATGCCCTTCACATTCATTGACTTAGAAAAACAGTTGGGTAGTTGGGGAAACTCTTCACTTAAAAAAAAAAAAATCATGTCATAACATTAAAGAAACTTACTATGTAATATACTTCTTTTTTTTTTTTTTAATGTCTGCTACCTTCTTGGCCCCATATGCTATATTCATGATTTTTACATAGTTTACCACCACTGCTTCCTCCTTAATGTTTTATCCTGTTAGGAAAAAAGAAAATTCTTTTCATGGACCACTGGTTAAGATAGTGACTGAGTCATTCATTTGTGCTTAGGTGTAAAATAGCCTTCGTTTCCACAAGTAAAGTTATACACAGCTGGGTATTCAAAGTAAAACACTAACAAAAACAAAAATTTGTTTTAACAGGTGTATAATTTGTCTCAAAATATTCAAGAAGATGATCTTCAACACTTGCAAGTATGTATGTCTCAAAGAATGTATGCCAAAGTATTGAAAATTTAATTCCCACTTTGTTGTGACTTTACACCAAGAACCTGTAATATTGTAAGAAGATTGACTATTATATGGTTTTAAGCAGATGTGCGACTTCTTAACTAGAAGAAATTTTAAAGTATACGCAGTCGTAAAAAATTAAATGCTTGGCTTTCAAATGATTTTAAAGGCTCTGACATCTAGTCGTCTGATATAGAATAGCTTTACAGAGGTCTTCTTTCAACCTCTTCGGGGGCATTATTTTAAATAATTTGATTTAATAGTTATTTACAGAATACGGCAGACTTGCAATGGAAGAAATCTACCAGAAGCCATTTCAGGTAAATAAATATTTTATCATTAAAAAAAAATTTATCTATGAAAAACTATCATCTTGTATCTCTGGAGATATGAGGACATTATGCGAAACTCATTTTTAGCAACAGATCTAGTGGAATTGAAACTAATTTATGGTAATGTCATCACCATCTTATCAGTAGCAGCTTACAGGATAGGAAATAGAACAAATGAATATAGACTGGTTCTTAATACTTTTACTTAAAGAGGTTAATAACATTTCTCTTAACTGGATATTACTTCCAAAACTTGAGACAGTCATGTAAATTTCTTTTATATGTGATAAACTACTAGAAAATGTTATTGGTTGTACGTGTGTGTGTGTGTGTGTGTGTGTGTGTGTGTGGTATATTACAAGTCAAGGTTAGACCTGTTATTCTTTATTTTTGTTTCAAATAGAACACTTTCAGAATTTATTATATCTCTCCCCCATGTGTTTTTTTATTACTTTTAAATGCTAGGTACAGAATATTAAGTCAGAAATGAACCTTGATTTGAGAAGCATATGCTCTGCTTGCTTCTGTGGAGTCTTATCATTAGAGATTTTTTAAAAAGCAGAGCTAATTTCAGATAGATTCTTTTTTGAAATAAGTGTAATTTGTAAGTAGACATTGTACTTTTTGGTTAGTTGTGTTATATATAGTAGGTGAGAATGACTCCACCCTGTTTGCTCATCAGTGTGTGAAGTCCTTCCTGTGTGATAGTATCACTGGTGATTCTGTTAGTGGGTTACATTGATTCTGCCTCAGTCTTGTCTGGCTCAGGTGATCACTCTTATGAAATATTTGGGCACGTTATGGTGTTATTTTGTGTATATGATGAAATATACTCTATTTGGCCTCTATCAGTTTTTCTGAACTGGGGTAATTTTGCCACCCAGAGGGCATTTGCCAGTGTCTGGAGACATTTTTGGTTGTCACAGTTTTGGGGAGGAAGTTCATGCCATTGGCATCTAGTTTATAGAGGCCAGCCATGCTGTTCAACATCCTACAAAATGTAGGACAGCTGTGCACAACTAAGAATTATCTGACCCAAAGTGTCAGTAGTGCTGAGCTGAGGAACTTAAGCGTATAGGAATTAAAAATTCTGTGAAAAGAACTAATTGGTCTAGAATTAGGTTAGTTGGTCTTCTAGTTACACAATCTTGACTTAAAATTATGATCTGTATACCCTGATATGTCTTTTGTTTCTTTTTAAAATATCCTGTATTATTGCTTGTGGTGACTCTTATACACAATGAGGTTCTCAAATGGAGGTAGTTTCTTGGTATAGGAGCTGGGAGTATTGTTGGCTTATGTAGGCTCTTGATATAACTATGAGTAGTATTAAGCCATTTGGTTACTATAACTTTTGATAAGGATTGTTTTGGGGGAGTAAGGGGTGCTTCAGTTATTAAAGTAGTAATTTTTGGTAAAATTTTATAAGAAATGATTTCAGTTTTTTCCCCTTCTTTCTATAGACACTAATGTTTTTGATTCGAGACTGGAGTTATCCTTATGAACATTCATATGGTTTGGAAGGTGGAAAACAATTCCTTGAAAAGAGATTGCAGGTAAGCCCCCATTTCTTAGAGAAGAGAGCATAAGCACCAAGCCCCAGGTGAAGGTGTGGACTGTCTGGACTGCTGCTTAGACTACCAACCTCTAAGTGTCATTGGAACAAATTGAGTATCCCAAGTTAACCCAGATAACTGCATACATAATTGATGAGAAGTAAATTGGTAGCACTCCTGTGAAAGAGGACAATAGAAATGCCCTCAAGTAGAAGTTAAGGAATGGATATTTCTCTCCAGAGCCAACTGCCCCTTCAATAAATCAATATTCAAAGGATAAAAGTTTGAAGTAGACTAACTTTTGGATCTGCTCAGGTTGCATGCATTTCTCTTTCTGGCCCAGCTGAGCTTCTGAGCATTTGGGACAGGCTGGATAATCTAGTGTGGATGCATTGAACACAGATGATGTGAGACTCTCTTTCTAAGGAATACTATCTCATAGAGTGGCAGCATATAGAGAAAAAAGGGATCTTACACATTATCTAGTATAGCCTTTACACACACACACACACACACACACACACACCCAGAAAAGTGACTTGCCTTTGGTCATGTAACTAATTATTGATAACTGGGAGTAGGACCCAAATATCCAAGCTCCTGGCCTGGCCTATGCAAATGCCACACCAAGTCATTCCTGGAAAATAACATGGAAGTACTTTGGGAAACCCTCAGGTCGGATACTACCTACCTACTGACGTCCACAAAAGATACATAAAAATACCTTTATTCATAAGTAGGAGGTTTAGCTCTTTGGGGTAATAAAATTTTGTTTGTTTCCTATGGAAAAATGCATTTAATTTTGCAGCCACATTCAAAGACTTAGGGTATAATGTAATTTTTCTTAATCCTAAAATGAGATCAAAACCAACTCCTCATTTCTTGGATTATTTGCAAGGCATTTCTAGACTTGTCAGATAATTTCATTCATCAGCGTTTTCTCTGGTTTGTTCAGAAGAAATTAATCCACAGCACATCAGGCATACTAACTAAATTCAGAATTATGTACTTCAAAGATAAGGAAGTTTTTAAATATATTATTGAAGCGATACAGAAAAGTACTCAGATCATAAGTGTGCAGCTTGAGGAGTTTGTACAAATTGAACATGGCCATGTAACCACCCAGAAGCAACTGCCTGTATCCACTAACTCCTGCACCCTTCATTACTCTTTTGACCTACAAACCCTTCATTACTCTTTTGACCTCCAACAGGCTTTGTTTTTGGACTTTTTATGAAAGGAATCATATACAGTATGTATTCTTTTGTGTCCAGCTTCTTTTGCCCAGTATTACATTTCTGAGATTAATCCATATTGTTGCATGTAGTTTAGTTCACTTATTCTCATTGCTATGCAGTCTTCCATTGTATGAACAGGCAACAGGTTTTCCATTCTACTCTTGATGGAGATTTAGGTAGTTTCCAGATTTTGTTGATTACGAATGGTGCATGTTTTTTAGAATGGTTTTTGAGACGAGTTTGGGAGAATATGTGAGTTATATTGGGATAAGTAGTTATTAAAAATCTAACATTAGGATTTCCTTCCAGAAAATACATAGCAATCTCTCTTCTGCAAAACACTGATAAACTAGCATAAATCATAAATAATCATTTGGAGTGAGTGCCGAAATCCTAATAAATTTTTAAGGCTTTTTGGACTGCATTGGAGCTTTTCGCCTTATCTGTTGTTTTGCTCAGGGGCTGACCTTTTAATTTGTAGGCAAATTAGTACTTTGTTTTTCTCTTTGCCATTATAAGTACTTTAAAGGCAGATTCTTAATTTATTTACAGGTTTATAAATCACAACCACACCTGTTGTTCTGGTGTTAGATATTATGATTAATTATTATTTGTATTTATTCATATCGTTGGCAGCTAACATGGGAAAAAAAATCTTTTGTGGTTTAAGACAGAGTGGGGTCTTATCAAATGGTTAGAAATGGGTCTTTAGTAAAATTTTATTGTCAAGAAACACACATCTAGACTAGCATCTGAGTTAGTGTGCATGCATGTGAGTACATGTGTGTTTTCTTAAAAAAAATGTGTTTTTCTCTTGTTTGCACCTTCACCTTGTCTCCTTCTGTCCCCAGGTAAAACAAAATCAACATGAAGAGCTACAGAATGTAAGGAAGCACATTCACAATTGTTTCTCAAATCTTGGTTGCTTCCTTTTGCCACATCCTGGTCTTAAAGTTGCAACTAATCCTAGTTTTGATGGGAGATTGAAAGGTGGGAATTCCCATTCTTGCTAAAATCAGAACTTAAGTTTTAGAGGCTGAAAGTTAAAAAAAATACATGGTTCCTTAATTTTTTTCTTTTATACTGGAGGACATTTTGATGCATTATTAATGGTGTGATTGTAATGTATTGGTTTCTTGCAAACACCTGGCATATTGATTAACATTTTATAAGGTGGTCTGTTGCTCAGCACTGATGTCCTAAAAATACCGAAGGCTAAGAACATTTCAGTATTTCATCTGATTGCAGTCTGCTAAAAAGCATCACTAATATATTATATTGATGTAATTAGATTTAAGTCTGTTTGGGGGTGATGGTGTAATTTTTTGTGTATGTTTTAGGATTATTTTGAGCATGATGGCAAAAGGCTTGAGGATTGACAAAACTTTTAACAGTATGGCTGGAGAAACAAAATTTAGTATTAAAATTTAATACAGTTTCATGAATTGCTTGCCATTTGGAGAGGATAGTTTAGTTAAAATACTTGATGTGGAATTTGTTCTGGTAGGCCACAGTTTTATTTATTATTTGGGCTGAAAGAATTATTGGGAGATGAGGGAAGTGGGGTAGTAGAGTGGAGGGGTGGTTATATTTTTTCCTAGGAGATGTGACAGTGTGACGTGTTTGGATGAGTTTTTTGAAATGAATCTACACTTAAGTAGCATATTTTATGAAATAGAATTTTATTAACTCTTACCAATGGGGACTTTACTTTTTTTTTTTTTTTTTTTTTTTACTGACATGTTGACTAATTTCATGTCCACTAGATATTGATGAAGAGTTTAAACGAGAGCTTCGAAATCTGGTTCCATTGCTGCTTGCCCCAGAAAATTTGGTAGAAAAAGAGATAAGTGGATCTAAAGTCACTTGTAGAGATCTTGTAGAATACTTTAAGGTAGGAAAATTCTTAAATTAAATGGCTTTGTCTAAGTTAGAAATATAGCTGACTTAAAACTCATCTGTATGTACAGGAAATTTCTTATCTTTATTTTAAAGCAAAAAAGTAAAATTTATATTTTTTTGCCTTGAATTGGATATATCAGTATTTAAGAATATTTAAGATTGTAGCAGACAACATGTATCTTCTAGACAGTGATTTTGTTCTTTGTAGAGTTATCCTACTTTTTCTCCAGCTCTGATATGGAAAGAAGAACCATTCACTGTAATAGTATAATACCACTCTATCATTTGAGAATGATAAAATAGGTATTGGGAGCATAATTCTGTATGCTGAGTTCTCACAAAAGCCTTCTTTCAGAGTCTGGGACTTGATAAGAGCAGCTGAAAGTATCCAGACTGGGTTTGAGCTCAAGTAAATTATGCATACATTTTTTTTCCCCCCTCTGCTGTTCTTTAGTCTTTTTTTTTTTTTTTTTTTGGTACGCGGGCCTCTCACCGTTGTGGCCTCTCCCGCTGCGGAGCACAGGCTCCAGACGCGCAGGCTCAGTGGCCATGGCTTATGGGCCCAGCCACTCTGCGGCATGTGGGATCTTCCCGGACCGGGGCACAAACCCGTGTCCCCTGCATCGGCAGGCGGACTCTCAACCACTGCGCCACCAGGGAAGCCCTGTTCTCTAGTCTTTATAGCTTGCTTGCCAGAGCAAGACTATTGTAGAGGTTTGTATTTATTCATTGTAGTTGTAAATAGACAGAAGGGAAATACAGTTAACTAAGAGTGTATTTTTGTATTATTTAATGGACACTTGATCACTTTCATTTCAGAGTCAGTAGAAAGTTGAGGTGAAAGATTCCTATATAGAACTTACTCAAAAACGTTCATCTTTCTTTCTTACTCTTAAACCACAAATTCAGTAATTTTTTTTCCCTTGAACTGAAGTATACTTTAAGCTGGTCAAAGTAAAATACTGAGTTAAAATATTTTGTTACATATTTATTTGAAATGTTGGCATTAGGGGAGAATTATGGATTTCTTTTCATAAAGTAGATGGCATTTTATATATAACTTTATGGGACGTAACTTTTATGCCAAGTTGGAGTTATATTTAGAGACATTTCTCTAGGATATTATTTAGCAACATACACACTTAATAATGTTGAGAATAGGGTTAACTCTGTTGGAATGAGAGTGTATGATTTTTAAAGCCTAGACTTTCCTTTTAATAGTGTGAATCATTTTTCTATTTAATGATTTTTCTTTCTTTGGGGATGTGGAGCCAACTTGCATAACCTATGAATATAATGAGTCTTCTGTATTTTTAGGCTTACATTAAAATTTATCAAGGAGAGGAACTTCCACATCCAAAGTCCATGCTTCAGGTAGTGTGTGTGTTGTACATACATTTATTTACGAAGGAGAAAAAAAAATCTTTGCTTTAGAGATAAATGCTGGAAACGGGGTAGTGTTTCTTTCCATGCAAATACATTTTAGATACTTAAGGCATGGGTCCTGAAGTTTTAATGAGTTTTTGTAACTACAGGTTGCACACCTTGCAAACCAGAAATGAGGGTCCTCAGTGCCTTCTCTTCAGTTGCTCAAAAAGTGTAGGAGAATTTCTGCTTCCAAAGATAGCTTCATATGGGCCTTGCCAAACCAAGAGCCTTGCTCTGCTTTCTGATTCTTTGACAATGAATGTTGTTTGAAATAAGGCTTATTTTCTCTTGGTATTAATGATTCACATCTGGTTCTAGTGAATATAGATTTTGTTTTTATTTTTTTTAAAAAGGTGTTCTTTAGGGACAGTGTTATTTTAACCTAATTCATTTTTTTTAAAAATTGCTACTTTGGGCAGTTTCTCAGTTTTATAGTGGATTAAACTGTTTTTTCATAAAACCCATACAATAAGCAGTTTTGTGGATTTTAAAATGTATCTTATATGTAATACTGATAATGAGAGAGAGGACCATATGAGTAATTCTTGATGCTTTGCACCTGGGGACTTGACACATTTTAGGGTTGTATATGTTTAATTCTCTATAATTTCCTGGGCATATGTGGTATTTTCTACAAACCCACTTTAACAAACCTAAGCAAAACAAGATTAAGCAGGTAGTCCTATTAGAAGCAATTATTATATCCTTTATACTGGTGTTTCCTTGAATTAGAAAGGAAAACTGGAAGTTGATAATATTTTCTCTGATTCATTTTCAGACTTGGTCATTGTACATAATTTATTGTCTTAATCAGAATTTATAGTTATCAGGTATTTCACATAAAATTGGCACATTTTATTTTATTTCTTAGGCAACAGCTGAAGCTAATAATCTTGCTGCAGTAGCAGGAGCAAGAGAGATCTATTGCAAAAGTATGGAGCAGGTTTGTAATTAAAATTTAAATTTGACACTAGAGTAAGATAGAAGATTTTTATATTTAAAATAATTGAACCAATTTGTGCTCCTTATACGTTGTCATGTTACATCATTCCCAAATTTCCCTTTATCATCTCTGCTGGAAATAAACTAAGAATATAATTCCCATGGTTAGAGTGCAGGATATGGGTAGTAAGTTATTACATAGACCACACTGAAATATTTTCTGATACATGATTCAGAGTGCTGTTATTAGTAGCTTCTGATGCAAGCAACATCAGCTTAAGGGCAATAGCAATTTCTTTGCTAAGCTTGCTAACTCAAACATTAAAGTACCTTTTTTATGTTATCTTTTACCCACTTTCTTGCCAGCAATCTTTTGTACTCCTTTGGTGTATTGCTGGGTCAGATGAAGTCAGGTACAGATTGCAGTATAATTCTTTTTGTCTTTATTGGTATATAATTAATACCAATATAATTAATTTTGGAAAGTTTATTTTGCTTGAGTCAGTTAAACATATAAGAAATAAGTAGGTTATGATAATGTGTGAAGTATTATGAACAGATTTAAAACTAAACCATGTAGGTGGTTTGACTTTTTGAGATTAAAAATTATGATCAGGGAATTTCTTTCAAGTGTGAATTATTTGCAGCATGTAATCTGTCCTAATGTAACCCTGCCTGTACAGGTATGTGGTGGGGACAAGCCTTACATTGCACCTTCAGATCTGGAGCGAAGACACCTGGATCTCAAGGAAATGGCGATTAAACAGTTTCGTTCAGTAAAAAAAATGGGTGGAGATGAATTCTGCCGTCGTTATCAGGACCAGCTTGAGGCTGAAATAGAAGAAACCTATGCAAATTTTATAAAGCACAATGATGGCAAAAATATCTTCTATGCTGCTCGTACACCTGCCACACTATTTGCAGTCATGTTTGCTATGTATATAATCTCAGGACTGACTGGCTTCGTTGGCCTAAACTCTATAGCCGTCTTGTGTAACCTTGTCATGGGGTTAGCACTGACGTCTCTTTGTACTTGGGCATATGTTAAATACTCTGGGGAGTTCAGAGAAATTGGAACAATGATTGATCAGATTGCTGAAACACTATGGGAACAGGTTGGTATCTGTCTTTTGGTTTTTCAGTGACTAGTCTTATCCCTGTGACTCCCCACCCCTCCTTCCAGTCCCCCATTCCCCACCCCCAGTATTTGCACACCTACTTTTCCTTTATCTGGAGAATGGTAAAAGGATATTTTCCTTTTTGTTTAGATGCATAATTTGAATATAAACTGTTTTTTTTTCCCCTTTAAAGTTGTAATTATAGTGTGCTTTGGTTGGCTTACATCTGTAATATCCTTTGGATAGATTCTTAGTCGTAGGCCTGATTATACCAGACAAGTGGGCAGGGCCAGAGTCTTTAAGGATTTTTTTTTTTTAAGAAAAGAAAATATAATTAGTGCAAGAGTAATGAAGGTAAGGAAAGAAGTTTGGAAGTGTAATTCTTTTGCTTTAGGAAAGCAAAAGAAGTTTCTTACTAATATTGGCAAGAACCAAGGCATGCTTACATTCCAGGAAAAATATTGTGTCTTCATTGCCTTCCATGAAGTTAGTAGTGATTTACTGATGTACTACAAGGAACAATCTTATAGGAAATTCTTACATCAAAGAAACTTTGTTTGACCTCTATACTATGGAAATACTAACGAACAAAGCAAAGCACCACAAACAGAGAACCAGCTTTTCTTAATCATAATCCGTTATCTCAACCAGAATTCAAATCATGATCTTTTACCTCAAACCAGAATTCAAAGTTGGGCCTGACAAGTATCTACTAAGGAAAGCCTTGTTGTATATCAGCCACCTGTTGTCTGGAATTGCCTGTGTTCAGAAAATTTCATTTAAGGATGTTATCATTAAAATGATCATCGTGAAATACTTGAGCATCATGTCAAGGACCAGAATGAAAACTACAGTTATTACCGATGGACAGTTATAAAAGGTGTTTTCAGATACCATTTGTGGGCTGATGAAGTATTGGGCTTATTTGAAGATCTAAGATATGCAGGTCCATGTTGGTTTGGCTTTAAATTCAGAGACTGAAGAAGTTGATTGGATGTTGACTTTTCTATTAATAATGTCATTATTATTTTATACAGTGACTCACTATATTAATTTGGATTTTATATTTCTTCTTTATAGAAATGCTCTATTTATTCAGATCTGATTTGGAAGCTTGTGTCTGGATATTTGTAAAATTTAAATTTTTATATCAAAAATAATCTCATTCTTTATATTCCTTTGATATCTTCTGACAGAAGATGGATTAAAAGCTATCACAACCTCAAAAAAAAAAGCTATCACAATGTCACTTAAAATATTACCTACTTTAAAAATGTTGGACCATTACTAATTTTGTGCAACATGAATTTCGATAGTTGTACATTGTCTTCTTTTGAAAACCACTCATCTCCCGTGCAGCATTGATTCTAAGGATTTTAGAGGTGCCATTATTACAAAACAAGTAAATGGAAGAATCTAAAGTGTGTAAAATTATTTTCAGTATAGTTGAGGTAAGATGATCACTAGTCAGAAGATCTGTGCTGTGTCAACACTTGTCTAAATTTTTTTGCATTTCTCTTTTCTTTTGCTTCAGAGGAGTCCCAGGAAGGTGAGAAACCTACAAAGTCTCAAATTCTTGTAGTCTTAAGTTCTTTAACTTCAAGGCACTCTGAGTCATTCTCCTAACGAATCACTCCATGTTTTAGGTGTTTTCCAAACTGTTTGAAGTTACTAGACGTCGAATGGTTCATCGTGCTCTTTCATCAGCACAGCGACAGAGACTGTCATCCAACAATAACAAGAAGAAAAATTAGACAGTATTTTTAACTTTTTTCTCTATCCGAAGTGTTCACACTTACACATGTAGGACAATAAGCAGGACCGTCTGGGCCGGTCTGCATAAATGCTGTATACATACCAGATTTGATGCTGCATATAGGGTATGGAATTGCACATCCATCTCATAGGAATTGTAAATGGTTTGAATAGGAGGAAAGTAATTTTTGTTGCATTATAAAATGTCTAACTGCATTATTTGTAGCATCATAACTTTTTTTGGGAGAAGCACCTTTTTATTTCCCACATTCCTGGTTATTTTCTTCATTGCTTTGAATTGAATTTTTATATCTATTTTTATATGTAACTCTTTTTTTACCTCATGTTTTTATTTGTTTTGCACATTTCTCATACCACAGGTATTGAAGCCCCTGGGTGATAATTTGATGGAGGAAAACATAAGGCAGTCTGTAACAAACTCTATCAAAGCAGGCCTGACTGACCAGGTGTCTCATCATGCCAGATTAAAGACAGACTGACAGTTCATCTCCTCATGGACTCCACTCTTGCTTTTTTTCACGCTTGCTGTACAATGAGAACTCAAGTAAAAATAAACCAAAGTTTACAATCAACTGTAGAAGTAGTTTAGATAACTGGCTTCACCGATGGCTGCCACAGAGTGTGAACTTGTTTGTTGGTTTTAAGCATATTCTGTTCATGGCTCCTAAGGCATGGAGACTGGCTGAGGAGCATTAGTTTTCATGCACACTTGTACCATGTTTAATTCTTTTTTTTCCCCCTTTTTACTTAATCTAATGTTAGTGAAATTTGTCTTATGTAAAGGATATTTCAGGGAAATATTTTAAGAAATCTATTCAGAGTCTCTTTAACACAGTGTCCCATTGAAATTTTAATTTTTAGAGAAGTTATGGATCACTGTATCAAGAATCAGATTGGAATGACAATGAAGCCTTTATTGAGCCACGACATTAAAAGTATATATTGCTTTACTGCCTTCAATACCAGTATTACATAAATGCATGTATCAGAAACTTCACAGAAATTACATGACAACTCTTGTAGCTAAGAAAGTGATTCTGAGGTGTACATTTGTCTTGCCTTTTTAAATTTATAAACCCGCCCTAAAAGGAGATGCATATCTGGGAAACTGAACTGTCTTTATGCAGTTTAGCCTTCATGTACATAAAATATGCCGTTAATTTATTGGGGGAGAAATTCCATCCAAAAATGTTGCCTACAGCTATGAGTTAAGAGTGTCTATACAGTGTGTAGCTTTTATTTTCTAAAATCACAGGTAGGGCATGTATATGAATTATAAATATATAAATACGATTTTGTATTAAAAGTTTTGTAGTTTATGACAAAATCTGGTTCTGTGGTAGGCTAATGAGTACAGTCCCTGTGAAGGAATGTTTGTGGCTCATGTCAGTGTGTGAATGCATAGACAATTTGAAGTTTTTGATATATTTGTGATATTTATCTTCTTAAGCACTGCAGTCTCACCACCCTCCCCCCACCCCCTCCCCCCAGGGGAATTCAATGGGAATGTTTATTGTGACTTTGTCCTCTGTTGCATTTTAAAGTTCCTTCCTGTAATTTATTTTCAGTACATAATTAAAAATTTGTATATATAAAATGGAACTTGTGATTTTTTTTTTTTAAGGAATTCTTCAAATATGTATTCCATTACATAAACCTATTTGTTTATACTGAAAAGAGCATGAGTGGGAAACACCCAAGTGAGAGCTGTAAGGTATCGTACCTCATACCTCGAATCTAAGCTTGTAAAAAGTTACTTTTCTGTGTCTGTCTCTGTTAGGGAAAACTTGTGATTAGCCTAGGGGATTTATTAATTTTGTTTCTCTCTTTTTTGTGGTGTACGTAAGGCTAACATTCTGTAATACTTTTGTAGCCTTCTCTATGAACACCTATTAAAGCGTCTAGTTTGGTTTTTAAGTGAAGAGAACTCAGATGTTGAGCTGCATGGCCGAAAGCTCTAAATTTACTTTGGTTGATATATCTGCCTCCTGCTTCAAATCCTGTTTTTATATGGATTGTATTTGTTTCCATCTGTATTAAACTGCTACCAACTCATCTGTTCTTAAACAGAATCCACCTGAAATGTGTCTCTTTTTATTTCTTTTACCACCCTGTTTTATGAGTGCCGTAGACTGTTTTTATAAATGGAAAAAATAAAAAGTTTGTTGTATAAATAGCAATTCTTCTGAAATTAAAGACAGGTTGGTTATTTATTTATTTATTTATTTTTAAGCAAAAGTGTTGTGAAATCTAAACCATTGGATTTCTTAATATTTCTTGTTGGAAAGAGT
>NW_006769677.1:4783079-4789114 GCF_000442215.2 Lipotes vexillifer
GAAGAGTGTTTCCCCCAAAGATACAATTCTATAAAGGATTCTAAGAAAGTACTTTGGTTTCAGCTGGAAGACTCTGAATATTGCTAAGCAAGAAGCAATAAAAGGGAATAAAGACAAACTCAAAACTGTTTGCTGAAATAAGTTTTGTGTTAGTATATTTTCTGTGGTATAATTTTTTAGTAATTTATATTATAAGGTAGGTTTTTAAAAAAGAAACTTAATAACAAACAGTCTGTCTTCCTAATTAAGACATAAATAATTTACTTTTGTGGAAGGGACAGTCATTTGTGACCCTACTATTGAGTATGCCTTGTGTGTCTCTCAGGAAGATAGCTAGTCATCCTTGCTTCACTGAACATATTCTCCTTGTGAAACTGAAGAGCAGTATTTAATTTTTGAGGGTTTATATTTTCGGTGAACTTTGAGCAGAGCTTCCTTTAGTTATTTTACTTCCAGAATTGGGCTACTAGGGACTTGACCCTTGCTGTAGGCGTGAGTGCTGCTGGTGTTAGTTACATTGTTTCATTATTGTGGGATTAAAAAAATTTTTTTTTGGTCTTACCTTGGTTAAGAACCTATTAAAATATACCATGAAACTTCAGAAAACACTGACGTTGCTGTTAGTGGTCCACTGAGGTCAAACGGCCTTACGGAAAGCTTTCTGATGAGCTGTAGCGCGGGTTGCTTGGGTCTGTTGCACACACTTTTAGGTTTCAGCAGCTTCATTCCTGGCTTGAATTTTCCCGTACTTTGACCATAATTGATCTGTGCACCTAAACGTTTTTCCATTTGTGTCCTAGTTGTGGGGTGATGGTGAGAATCAGCTTGGAGAGCTGGCAGCTGTTTCAGGCAGCCATCTTACTTGGCCAGAGTTTACTAATCAAATGACTGTCTTACTTGGATTCAGTCTGGAGCCTCTGTCAGAGAGAATCCTTCCACTTGGCTTTTGGGCAAACAAAGCTACATTAGAGCTTTCCCAAGCAGGACAGAAAAATGCCACCTTCTCTACCTAAGTCTTCTGTCAGATCCTAGGAATTTTTCTCTCCAGGTTTGCAGTTTGCTGGAATTCAGGCTGAAGAATTGATCTACCCTTGACATACTTGAGTGCGATACGGCTCCTATTATGTTCCCTTTAGGTTTGTGACGTTTTCGTGCCAAAGCTAGCAGTTGACCAGGTCAAAAGTGCCTAAAGGGTGTAAAAATGCTTAGGAGAAGAGGGGATCATAGCCTTTGCATAGCTCAGTCAACCACTTAAATATACATTAGCACTTTTTGTACAACAGTCGTATGGTAGGAAACCACTTTATCAAAAAAGGTGTCTCGGGTATCTCAGGCTTGCAAACCAGGATTCTGCAACTCCACACCTCCAAGGGTTTGAGTCAGTGGAAGGTTTCAGACACAGATGAGTAACATTCCTAACTCAAAGCTCTGTCTTAGCTGCATTCTGAAAAGTACTAAATGTGGAGAAAAAAGATTCTGTTAATACTGAAACAAGGTGAAAATTACCCATAATACTACATTAAAAAAACAAGTCACATGAGGCAAGAAGTGAAAATCTTCGGTCCTTTTGATACACCCCAGAGGTAACCGTATATTTGGTGTGTGTGCTGTGGAAATCTTTCCCTGTGCTTATTGACACGTCACTATATTGCATAAAACATACTCAATTTTTATTTTGCACAAAAATAGGACTACCCTGTACGTGATATATTTTTTTCATATAACTGACTTTCTAGGCCATTAAGTAATTCTTTAATGCTCACCTGGTTGCTCTGACCCTTTTGAGGGTAAGTGGGGTTTTGAGGAGAGAGCACTAGACCTTGGATCTCTGTTAATAGTTTCCTTTTTATGACAATTCCTGCCCTCTCACAGGATTGGTGAGAGAATCAAATATGAAAAGAAGCAGGTAGCATAGAAAATTTGTACTCAGTTTTGCTTGTCTTACGTCTCCATCTGCTGGCTCTATTTGGCCAGTAGTCTGATAATTACTTCCTGAAGCTTGTCCATAACGATTTTTTTTTTTTTTTTTGGTGGGGTATGGGAGTAATTTGGGCTATTATTTAAATAACAGTTAATTTTAAGCTTTCTGACAAATACGTTTATATGGCAAACACAGTCATTGTGGAGGAAAATGGGTCTATAGCTCCAGACAGAGCAAGCAAGAAAGGTCATCTAAAATGGCATAATTTAGATTTCCCAAACACAAAACGTGAAGACTCCATAAACACTTATGTAACCTAGAACGGGAAGAATACTTGAATTTCAACTCCAGGAAAAGTAGATGGACCTTGGAGTTAAAACAGAGCTTTGTTCCCAGCACCACCACTTCCGAGCTTTGTGAACTTGGGCAAACACTTAGGTAACAGCTGATCCTCACACTTCATCAATAAAATGGAGGTAATACCTACCTCTCAGGGTTGTGAGGAGGATGAGATGAAAACATATATCAAAATCCTGGTAGACATTCTTCTCAATCCCATTTATGGGGATATTTGTGAAACGTGCATCTATCCTTCCAAACCATACCTACTCTTAATTTTACACCCTCTGCTTCCTGAAGAGAAAAAACATGATGAATCTTGGAGGGTGGTGGTCATTGTTATTTTGTCTATGGAGAAAAGCAGTATCAGTAAGTTCTTTTTTCCTCAACTGGATTAAGCTCCTTGGAAAGAAGAAAACATACTTCATGCATCTTTTCATCTTTCATATTATCTAGTATTTTTGTATATGGTAAATGCTCAGTATTTTTTTTCTTTTTAAATGAAAGCTTCTTTCTTTCTTTCTTTATGGCTGTGTTGGGTCTTCGTTTCTGTGCGAGGGCTTTCTCTAGTTGCGGCGAGCGGGGGCCACTCTTCATCGCGGTGCGCGGGCCTCTCACTGTCGCGGCCTCTCCCATTGCGGAACACAGGCTCCAGATGCGCAGGCTCAGTAGTTGTGGCTCACGGGCCCAGTTGCTCCATGGCACGTGGGATCTTCCTAGACCAGGGCTCGACCCCGTGTCCCCTGTGTTGGCAGGCAGATTCCCAACCACTGTGCCACAAGGGAAGCCTTCAGAGTATTTTAACATGGGCTGGACTGTTCAACTTCATCCCCTTCACCCACCTTCTGTATTTAAACATACCGTCTGCTATACATGAGCGAGGTGGTTACGTGGCAGCTATGGGCCCGAAAGTATCAGTGTTTTGCATTATTTCCCCTTGGCCTCAAAATGCGAAGGAACATGATCATTAAGTAAAAAGTATCTGATATAATAACTTTGGGGTAGAGTGAGGTTAGGTTACCCTTAAGGATTTGGATTATCTTTAGAATTTAGTATACTGATTTGATCTAATGCAGCTTAAGTATCTGCTCTTAAATCCTTAACAGAATTGGGTTTACAGACCTGTGCAGTAAGGAGATAAGGGTTTTTATATACATCGAGTATCTCTAGGAATGCTAGCACTGCTTAGAGCAGAGGAGAGAGCAGTTCTTCCAGGGAGGATTGAAGGTTTTACAGGAGGCATAACCACCAAACTAACACATTTAGCATCTAAACGAAATACCGCCAGTGCTGGGGTAATAATAACCTTGGGGTGGGTATTTTAACCTCCGTTTTGATAGAGGAGTCATCTGAGGCTCACAGAGGTTGGCCACTTTTTTTTTTTTTTTTTGGTGAGAAGATAAAGGATCTTTGTTTTTATTTCCACTGCCTCCGAGCAGGCTTATCCCATTTAGAGCATTACTTCTCTCCTCTTCTAGGGCACTGCATCAGAGCATGAGGGACAGAACAAAGAACCAGCCAAGAAGAAAAGGAAAAAGAAGTAAACGCCTGAGTTAATGTGAACTTTGGGGCTTCTGCTTTCTTTTTACCCAACAAGCAACAATGCCCCCTTGTCCTACAGCCTGCACCAACGTTGGCATCTTGGTTCTGAACTCAATTGTGCCGTCAATTAGAGGCAATCATTCTTGGCAGGTCCTGCTACTGAAAAATGGCTGGCCTTAGGCAAGCCCTTTTGCAAAAAGCAAGGCTGAAAGCCTGAGTTTAGGAGCCTTCACCGCCCCCGATGAAACTCCGCGGGAGCAAATACAGAGCCTCCAGGCAGAGCTACCATCCAGGCTGGCTTCATTTTTCCAGGGAGCCTTTGGTGAGTTCAGTTATCTGGTAAATACCCAGTGCTTCACCCTCGGGAATCCCGTATCTGCTTTCCATCTCAGTTGGGCTGGAAGGGGCTTTACAATCCACGGTCACTTCTTCCTGAGGCACTGGTCAATATTGGCTGTACGGAAGAAGGCGACTGACTGGGGGCAAGTCATTCAGACCCAGCTTGTAGGCAAACATGCACCTGGTCAAGAGGCTGGCGATCTGCAGGGCGAGGGCAGCACAGTAGCAGTCCTCCTCCCGCACCGGGTAGCGAACCTCATCATGGATGCTGATGCAGAAGCTCCCATCGATGGCAGACACCTCAAACAGCCACTTCATGGCCACAAGCATGAGGTGTAAGTAGTCCGCAGCGGAGTTTTGCACCGCTCGATTCACACAGCTGGTCATAAACTCCCCCTGGACAGCAGAGGGCTCCAGGGCTCGGCTGCTGCAGCGGCCCAGCACCGGGGTACGTGTTGTGTCAGACATTGCAATGCTCTCCAGTTTATTGAACATTTCTGACTCTGTGTCCCCCATCCAGGCTTATTCAGCAACCTCCTCCCACTTCTTCCATTGTGATTTCCTAGAAGCTTCTCTCTGGATCTTGCGTAGATCCTGCAGGGAAACCAAGCTGTCCTCCATCCTGTCCACAGGGAGGTCCAACTCCCTCACCAGCCACTCGCCCTCATCTAACAGCCGATACCTGCGGAGGCCCTTGGTGACTGCATACATCTGTCGGGCCTTCTCAGCTGCCTCCTGCCGCGTGAGCCAGTGGTTGAACTGCATTAGGAGGCGCTCAGCGAAGGACTGCCCCGCCCCATAGATGCAGCCATAGTTGAAGACCTTGGTGTGCTCACAGGTGATGCCCTCTGTGGCAGCTCTCTTGCTGTGTAGATTGGTGCCCCTGCTCTTCCTGCCCTGCAGTGTCATCCACCCAAAGGCCGTGCAGCCATGCACGCCAGCAAACTGGGCGTCTCCAAGCACAGCTGCAATCCACAGGGCCTGTGAGCCCACGTCAGCACCCACGAGGGCGTAGCTGGGTGGGGCCTGCACCATGGCCTTCAACTCACTGCCTACTCGGTCAGGTCGGGCGTTGCTGGCAATGAGCCAAGTGAGCTCTACAGCCCACGTGATGGGCTGTAGGTGGTGATGGTGCCAGCGGTCACCCCCTGGGGCAGGATGGCCCCATAGCGGCCTTCCTCATCATAGTTTGGGTGCCTGGTCACAGCACGGGGCAGAGCTGACTTGGGCAGCCACACAACCATCTGGGACCTGATACGTTTATGGGCATTCCTCCAAAAAGGAATCATGTTGTTGATTTCCAAGGCATGGGGCCCACTGGCACCTTCTGGGCCAGCCTGCAGGGTGCCGTCCTCCATCTTGGGCAGGAAGTCTTTGGCAAAGGGGCTGCCAGCATTGAAGCTGTTACCATCCTTGTGAGGCAGCTTGAAGAACCAGTAGCCGGGGATACCCACATCATTGTAGGGTCTGTTGCCATGGTGATAAGCTGGCTGGCTGGCTTTTGGGCCACCAGCAGCAGTCAGAGCTAGGGACTGAACTGGAACTGCCACTCGCAAGTTCTCCATCCTGGCCTCGGCCTCCACTTCTAAGCAGCCCATTTCTCCCACCATCTGCCACATGGCGCTGCTGTCAGTGAGCAGGAACTCCTCAGCCAGGTCTGCCTCCTGCGGCTCCAGCTGCTGCTTCCCCTGTTCAAGACAGTGCTTCCTGTACAGGGACTCGATGGCTATGTAGGGGCAGGCGCCACCAGGGTCGGCCACTTTTACCAAAGGGTTCTGGGATTGGAAGCCAGGTCTACTGGCTTTAGAGTCCAAATAGCCAGGAACTGTCCACGCTATTGCACTGCTGTGAAAAATAAACACTCCTGCACAGGCAGGGGAAGGGAGAGGGAAAG
>NW_006769677.1:4789124-4796141 GCF_000442215.2 Lipotes vexillifer
GAAAGAGGTCAACAGCAAGGAGGACTGCAGCAGTGGGGCAATTGGGCTCCAGGATGGGAGGGGGTTGTAGATGGAGTGGTGGGAGAGGAAGTTGTGAGACACCAGTCAGATTGTGAAGTGCCTTACGGACCCCGTAGACAGACTTGGCATGTAGATGTTAAGCATACATGGTGATTCTTAGAAAAATGGAAGTTCAGCCGGTTTTAATTGTCTAGATAATTTCTCAAAGTGTGGTTTTATGTATTTTTAAATCAATCACCTGGAGTGCTTGTTTTAAATGCACAGTATTGCCCCGCCCCACACTGTACAAAGAACTCAAATCTGTATGTCTAATAGGCCTCTCAGATCATTCTGATGCACACTGGAGCTGAAGGATTTGAGAAGTGTTTCCTAATGGGTAGTAGGGTGATCAGTTTCTGCTGATTTTATACTGACTAGGAAAGTTCTGCAGACAGCTGAAATTATGTTCTTAAGTTGTTTACCTAAGAGGGAGGTGGAGCCTGCGTTGGAAAGGACAGCTATTAACAGTAGATTAAAAGTATATTCTTCCAGGGCTTCCCTGGTGGTGCAGTGGTTAAGAATCTGCCTGCCAATGCAGGGGACACAGGTTCGAGCCCTGGTCTGGGAAGATCCCACATGCCGCGGAGCAACTAGGCCCGTGAGCCATGATTACTGAGCTTGCGCGTCTGGAGCCTGTGCTCTGCAACAAGAGAGGCCGCGGTAGTGAGAGGCCCGTGCACCGCGATGAAGAGTGGCCCCCACTTGCCGCAACTAGAGAAAGCCCTCGCACAGAAACGAAGAAATAACACAGCCATAAATAAATAAATAAATAAATAAATAATAAACAAAACAAAATAAAACCCTGCCGCTCTGTTTCCCAAGCTTTGGACTGGTTCTCTCTTAAATACTTTCCTCGAGGAACAAAGTAGTTTTAGGCACAGCTGATCATCACAGTTGTCTTATTTCATTTCATTAGGGAAATGTTTAAGAGTAAGATTTTCATAGTGTTCCTTGCTTCATCCACCTGTGAATGCAAAGAAAAGAACTCCAGGGCTAAATCGTAAATGTCTTTATGAATCAGCAGAGATTACACCTCCTATCAAAGTATAATCTTCAAAAGATCAAACTTGACTGTCATACATATATAATGAGTATTAGTCAAATTTATTCACCTCCTTAATGAGGAAACTGATAAGATGGCAAAGCTGGTTTGAAGCAGAATCGGAGGAACAGGAATTATGTGGTCTACCAGGAAGGGTGTTTTGAAATGAGTGTGCTGAGTGATCTGAGCCCTCCAAAGTGAATAGCAAAGTCAAGCATGTAGCTCAGCGAGTCTCAAACTTTCGTTCTCAGTATCCCTTAATACTCTTAAAAACTCAGGATCCCAATGATCTATCAATATTAACCTTATTAGAAACTAAAACACAAATGTGTAAGTATTAGTTATAGTGGACCCTTGAACAAGGTGAGGGTTAGGGTTACCCACCCTTCCCACAGTCAAAAATCCAGGAATAGCTTTACAGTCCACCCTTTGTCTTGGGTTCTACATCTCTGGGTTCAACCAACCATGGATCACAGAGCACAGCAGTTGGTATCTAAGGAAAAATACCCGTTTATGAGTTGACTTGCGCAGTTCAAACCCGTGTGTTCAAGGGTCAACTGTATTTTAAAAATAACAAGCCCATTATATGTTAACATTTTTTAATGAAAAATAACTTCAGATATATTTTGAGAAAAAAGGCATTGTTTTACACTTTTGCAAATAGAACACTTAATTGGCTTATCAGAAGGCAGCTGAATCCTTATATCAATTTCTGCGTTCATATGTTGCAATATGTTGTTTTGGTTGAAGTATATGAGGAAAATTGGGCCTCACACAGTTATGTAGTTGAAAAGGGAGGACCTTACAAAATCCCTAAAGTGTCTTGGGAAAACCCTCAGCGGTCCTTAGATTACACTTTGAGAACCACTGCCCTAGATTAAGAAATACCTAGCAGGCATGTTAAACAACGTACCAGTATGACCTTGAAAGGACATGCTGTAACTGTCTTTTGGTTATTTCCAAGCTTTGGATGATTTTTCTTAATACTTCAAGGCCTATGTCATGCTCCTGTCACCAGAAACAGACTGGGTCAGACAGACCAAATTCCCCTTGTGAACAGTGGGAGTTGGGACTATATTGTAAACTCATTTCTTTAAACAATCCCCCCAAATAAAAACATCTTTTTTTCCTTTCATTATGAAATGCAAGAGATTTAGAAAATATAAAAACCAATTATCTTGAATACTTTGCACCTGTTGGAGATAAACACTGATACCTTCTTCCTTTTTTTTTTTTTTAACTTTTTATTTTATATTGGAGTATCACCGATTAACAGTTGTGATAGTTTCAGGTGCACAGTAAAGGGACTCAGCCGTACATACACATGTATCCATTCACCCCCAAGCTCCCCTCCCATCCAGGCTGCCACATAACATTGAGAAGAGTTCCCTGTGCTATACAGTAGGTCCTTGTTGGTTATTCATTTTCTAAAAGTTCCCCAGGTAATTCTATTGTGCACTTAGGACTGAGAACCGCTACCTAGTCTAACCCCATTTTCTTTTTCTCTTTTTTTAACATCTTTATTGGAGTATAATTGCTTTACACTGTTGTGTTAGTTTCTGCTGTATAACAAAGTGAGTCAGCTATACATATACATATATCCCCATATCCCCTCCCTCTTGCCTCTCCCTCCCACCCTCCCTATCCCACCCCTCTAGGTGGTCACAAAGCACCAAGCTTATCTCCCTGTGCTATGCAGCTGCTACTCTCTCACTTCATCCCAGCTTACCCTTCCCCCTCCCCGTGTCCTCAAGTCCATTCTCTACATCTGCGTCTTTATTCCTGTCCTGCCGCTAGGTTCTCAAGACTTTTTTTTTTTTTTTTAGATTCCATATATATGTGTTAGCATACGGTATTTGTTTTTCTCTTTCTGACTTACTTCACTCTGTATGACAGACTCTAGGTCCATCCACCTCACTACGAATAACTCAATTTCATTTCTTTTTATGGCTGAGTAATATTCCATTGTATATATGTGCCACACCTTCTTTATCCATTCCTCTGTTCATGGGCATTTAGGTTGCTTCCATGTCCTGGCTATTGAAAATAGTGCTGCAATGAACTTTGGAGTGCATGTGTCTTTTTGAATTAAGCCCGGGAGTGGGATTGCTGGGTCACATGGTAGTTCTATTTTTAGTTTTTTAAGGAACCTCCATACTGTTCTCCATAGAGTTTTTTAGATATAAGACATTTTGTATTATTTTTGGTCTTTACAACAGTGCTTGAAAGTTTTCAAGGATGACAAAGCTGAGGCTGAGAGAGCCAAAGCAAACTGCCTTGGGCACATAGCTACTAACTTTTTTCTATTCTAATCAGGCATCTTAGTTCTAACGATAGAATCCTCTCTAGCTAGTCTACGTGGGAAGGGATTCACAAAGGCTATTAGAAATTTGTGGAATTTCTGGAGAAGCTAGGTTGAGCTTCTAGGAACAACTCTCAGAACCACACCTCAGATCTGACCATGTAACGGAGCCCAGCCAAAACACATGGACTCTGTTGTGGACGCTGGAGACAGTCCCATCACCACTTGACTTCAGAACTGGCTGCCTTTGCTGGCCTGGACCTTCTCTGTTTTCTCAGAAAATTCACTTTCAAAACAAAGTCTTACACATGTATATCTGGTTGGTAGACTCTAACACACCTGTTGTGTTAATTTCAGAATTTCAATGTATTTTTAAAAAGTTATTCCAGATGAGGGAGGTAGGATTTATACTTGGAGAATTATCCAAGCGAGAAGAAGCTGTTTGAAAGATTCGGGGTAGGGATAGATGTCCACCGCAGTCACCCTCTGGAGGCCCAACATCAATGTACACCCTCCCTCCATCCTTAAATCTCTAGCCTGCAGAACACAATGCAAAAATCCCTTATACAAAATATGCTACTCTCTCCTCAAAAGGGGAAGCCCCAAATTTCAGTTGATTGCATTCGGCTCCATATTCAGAATTTTGATGTTCATTCTTCTAATTTAAACACACTCTTTTCTTAATGCCCTGTTAGCCATGGATAAATTGTAAAATAAATCCACAGAGGCTATATACACTATATATCTGGGGAAGGGAGAGGGGAAAAATTTAACATATATTCTTATATAACGTAACTCACCTGCAAGGGGAAATATAAGGCTATAGTTGATATTTACCCACTCCATGTTACCTTTGCCCTCAGCCACAACTTGGTCTGCCTTTACCTGGTGGAGTGACCCTAACCTTTATTCCTGAGCATCTGAGTTCTTGGTGGCCCTCTACTTCTCTAAGGTTGCTCTAGTCCTGCTAACTTGCAGCATTCCATGGGGAGGTACAAGGAGGACCCCTCAGTTTGTGAACATTGCTCCGGCCTGTCTAAGGAAGCACTCCTACTTTCCCTAACACCCAAGATCAACGGCCTCAGCTGAAATGGTCAGCACTCCCCACTGCACCCCATCTTATTTGCTGGTTTAGTGGCATGATGCAAGGAACCTGAAATGGCCAAGTGCCAGTCTCAACTGGTAGAAAGATTCCCCTGGTGGAAACATTTCTCTTTCGACATTTTCTATATCACATCCATTGGCACTTAATTATCTTCCCTTTAGAACTGTTCTGCATACACTGATTTTTTGAGTCATCGGAGAAGCCTAACCTTCAGGGTATGTATGGAGGTATATCAAATGTCTAAATCTTAGCCCTAACGTGACTTCTTTCGTATTCAATAAATCCACCCCCAACTAAGGAAGATGCCTATTATTTTTGTCCTTGCCTTCACTAGTGTTTGAGAGATACACGGATAATGACTAGAGGGCTGGTAGCAGCAGGCGTCTCTGGAGAAAGGGATGAAAGAGAGAACACAGTGAATTTTATGATATCTCAACCAGTCCTCCATCTTGGAAATAATCATATGGTCTTTTAATCTTGTGGCTTTTAGATCCTAAGCTCTCAAAGATTTATTTCTTGGCAGTAAGCAACATTTAGAAAATCTATCTTTATTGTTAAGTCTGAATATTCCAATTTATTATTTTGTTTAGCCCAGTGGAATTATTAGAGGACGTCAGTCATGCCCAATTGCCACCAGTTTATTTCAAACACTTATGAACAGAGAATTGCAAAATATTTGTTTTTCCCCTTGGGCCTATATGCGCTTGGTATTATGCTTATGCAAACAGAGTATGTAAGCACAGCTTCCTTTTCTGTATGTGCATGCATTCGGCACATATTAATGTCATGCCTGCTACATTCCAGCTACACTCCATTCTGGAGACACAGTGGTGAAGCCCAGGCACGGTCTTTTTGCCATAGCCTTTCTATTCTAGTAAGGGGTGCTAGTACACACCACGACTGGCTCTGTCTCCTGCTGCTAAATTAGGATGTCCTGTCATTTACCCAGAATACAGCAGGGGGCAGATAAAGTCCATCTTTCAAAATCATTTGCGGCAGCCCAGCATTTTAGATGGCAGCAGATTAGAATTGTCACTTCAGTTTTTGAAGGAAACTAGAATCTGGTTTTGCATTTTGCTCATTGCTTATCTGACTTTCGGTATCTCTGGTGTCAAATCTGGGAAAAAGCCAAACTGCAGGTACATTTTCTCTTTCAGAGTAAATATTTTTGGGAAATAGCTGTGAGGGACGCTTGCTAAGTAAAGGAATTCTACTCTGAATGCTTTCAAAAATAAAGACTATTCAATGGATTTAACATTAATTCAATTTAATATTTTCTATAAATCCGAATTTTCATTTAAGTATTTGCTTAAATTTAACTGTAGCTGTGTTTTGATTTTTGCTGAGAGGATGGGTAAAAAGACCATCCTCATTAGCTAATCTTATTCCTATTTCAGAAATAGTAGCCACTCCTACATCCTTTTGGAGTGAATTAAGAGGAAATTTTAGAAATGTAGAGAAAGCAAATGTGCGCGTGCGCGCGCGTGCGTGTGTGTGTGTGTGTGTGTGTGTGTGTGTGTGTTTGACATACTGTTATGGCCACAAGAATGGCATCAGAGGGGCAGAAGAAAGGAAAGGACCAAGGATGTGGGGTGTTGCATTTTGGGCAAAGACGTCGAGAGAATATCCTAATTTTGGACGTTTTAATGGTATGTTAGGTTTGCTGGGTCCTTTAAAGCAATAAGTATTCAACTGAGCTGTGAAGCTAGACATTGGAATTTCCTATGAAAAGGAAAATCTGAGCTAAAGAGAGTAGAGTTACCTGAGCAGATACCTTTTATCAACCAGCACCTTACTGGATCTCTTTTTAATCTATGGTTTCCCTGGGCCTCCTGTTCTATTACTCTCTAGAGGACAAACACAGGAAAACGACACCAACTCCCTCTGGCAAAGGCTCCTTAGAGAGCCAGTGGGTGAGTAGAGGTGGGAGGGGAGAGGACTAAGTCAATTTCTAGTGAATCTGAGAGCCAATCAAATCTTATTATTCTGTTGAATTATTTCTCTTCTCCTGCACATAGTAAGTTCTGTGGGACGGGGTCATGTTTATCTTGTTCACCACTGACTTTCCTGTGACCATGACATTTTTCATACACCAGTGCCTTAGGAGCAAAAATAACAGCCCTCCCACTGACCTCATTAAGAAAAGACTAAAGAGATTAAGAAACGTGGATAATCCCAGCCATGAGTTATTTGGAAATTGTGTGTGTGTGTGTGTGTGTGAGATTTCCAATCATCTGTCCCTGTTCACCTATGAATATGACGAAATGCAGAGGTACTGAGTAAGTATAGCTAAGGAGTTCTGAAATGCCTTCGAAGTTGACCTAATATTGTAGATGCCTTGAATTAGAAGGGCCTTACCCTGCCCCACCCATCCAGTTCAGGAATTCTGCAATGTCCCTAAAGGGAAGTCACCTTATTCTGCTGGAACACTCGCCAAATCTTTTTTTTTTTTTTTTTTTTAACAAATCCCTAACTGATTTCCCTGTCCCAAATTTATTTCTTTCCAAT
>NW_006769677.1:4796325-4815876 GCF_000442215.2 Lipotes vexillifer
TGGGATCTTCCCAGACCGGGGCACAAACCCGTGTCCCCTGCATCGGCAGGCGGACTCTCAACCACTGCACCACCAGGGAAGCCCCTCGCCAAATCTTGAAGTAGTGATTCCATTCCGGGAAGGCTCTTCTCCGTTTTTCTTTCTTTTTTCTTTTCTTTTTTTTTTTTTTAACATCTTTATTGGGGTATAATTGCTTTACAATGGTGTGTTAGTTTCTGCTTTATAACAGAGTGAATCAGTTATACATATACATATGTTCCCATATCTCCCTTTTTCTTTCTTTCCTTGTTTTTTTTTTTTTCTCCCTTTTATTCTAAGTCGTGGGGATGACTGTAATGACTTTCACATGCCCACTGTCTAAGAATAAACAAGTACTAATGTGTTGTCCTTTTGGTATCAGCTGTCCACTGTTGGGAAATAGTCCTCCATGGGTCTCTCACCTTTTTGTGCATTTGCGAGTGAACTACTGGGCCATCTTTTCCAGGGTGTTTGGATGGTGAACGACTGTGGAAGGTAGAGATGGCTGTTCCCTTCAGAACAAAGGGCAGGTCACTTATGACCTTGGAAGACAGAGTGTGTCTGGCAATGGAGCAAATGGCAGGTATGCTTAGTGCCCATTATGAAATTATCAGGTTCCTTAAACCCAGGGTCCTTCTCTCCTGTAGTCCAACCACTGCACATGCAGGTGTCACCTGGTCCTCTTCGCGTTGCCCTTAGGAAACTGGCACCAAAACGCTGATCTGTCACTACTGCCACTGCTGTGAGTAACAAACTGCCTTTTGTCTCTGATCCAGGAGTTTTGTGCCAGCGTCCATGAAACTGTTGTAGGTTACTATTTAAACCATCACAGGCCAGAGAAACAGGTGGAAATAGCTCCCAAGTAATATGAATATTAAAACGTGATGAGGATAGAAAAAGAAAACTAGAAAATTTCCCTTATGAATGTAGAAGCTAAGATACTAAACAAAAATTAGTAAAAAGCACAAAAATCCAGTGGAAAGTTACAAAGAGAATGAAAGGAAATTAAGCCCATGTTTATTTCAGGTTCATAAAGATAGTTTAAAATTTGGAAATTCATCAAAAAAATGTACTGTGTTAGATTAAAAGAGAAAAAAACCCGTATTATTATAGCAGTAGAAAGTAAAAGCATTTGATAAAATCTAGCAACAATTACTAATAAAAATTCCATGTAAGTTAGGGATAGAATAAAACTTTTTAAACACGCTGATGACTGTATCAAACTATGAAACAGAGAAGCCATTTTAAAATCTGGAACAAATAGCATTGACCACTTGTATCGTTATTTAGTATTGTTTTGGAAGTTTCAAATAATGCAATAGGACAATAAAATATGTAAAATGTTGGAGAAAAACCAGTCACAAAGAGGCGGTATGGGCCAAGGAAAGATTAGGAACTTGAGACGCACAGACATGGATCAGAATCTCACTTTGGCTCCATTTTATCTATGGAACTTTGGGCAAGCTATTTAATTTTTTACCATTCAATTTTCTCTTCAGTGAAATAGGCATAATAATAATTTTTGGAGATCCTGCACAGATTAAATTCCCTGCTGTCTTGCTTTTTTTTTTTTTTTTTTAAAATATTTATTTACTTGGACTTCCCTGGTGGTCCAGTGGGTAAGAATCTGCACTCCCAATGCAGGGGGCCTGGGTTCGATCCCTGTTCGGGGAACTAGATCCCACATGCATGCTGCAACTAAGAGTCCGCATGCCGCAACTAAACATTTCTCAGTGAAGATCCCGAGTGCCTAAATATTTGTTTATTTAGGCTGCGCCAGTCTTAGTTGTGGCACTCAGGATCTAGGTCCCTGACCAGGGATCAAACCCAGGCCCCCTGCATTGGGAGTGCGGATTCTTACCCACTGGACCACCAGGGAAGTCCTCCTGTGGTCTTGTTAAAGAGCCCAGCTCAGTGCCTGACACATGTTCGGTGTTCCACAAATGTTAATTCCTTCTGACACTTTCAACCTCTGAGAATTTGAAAAAGAATAAGGATTTGGATGTCTGTGAAGCCTGTCACGATAGCAACCTCTGTGATTAAGAATAAAACCAGTATAGAGATGCCTAATTCCTTTTGTTCAAGCCTCTTCCAGAAACCTGAGAACTTTCAACAGTGGCAACCCAAATTGGTGATTCTGCCTCTTACAGAAGAAAATCAATAAACATTAGCTCCTCTGAAGCAGACAAATTACAGGAACAACAAGTTCCACAGTGTTTCATAATCTTATGACAAACACCATCCGAGTTCCTGGATGAGGAATCTTTTCTTACCAGGATCCTGCTGGCCAGTCCCAAAGTGGGCTTTGTCTCCCTCTCTTGGTTTTGTCGCTTTGCTCATACGACTTGTTTGCCCTTTTGCCTATTGCCTATTGTGAGCTTGGCCATCTCCTGGTTTGGTAAGTTCCCAGCACTTCAGAGGCAGCCCATGTCCACGGAGAGTCCTGGGAGGCCTCCTGATCTGGCCACTTAACTATTGGGCCTCAGCTCCAGCGCTGACAATGAAGGTTTATTTCTCTGGAATATTTTTAAAGCCTATGGCTCAGTCTTCTCTGCTCATCTGAGAGAAGTATCTTTGAGTCAGCTTAGGGAGACACCACTCCCACTGTCAACTCTGGGATTTAGGGTCTGTCCTGGGCCACAAAAGAGCCCTCAGACCTACCCCTGCCTCAGGCAAGTCCTCATGTATGAGCTGGACCCCATGTTCCAATCTGAGTATGTTGTCCTCAGGCAGTTCTATTAGGAGTAGGGGTGCAGGGAATGTGAGGTTGGGGCACTGGTGGAGAAAGTTGGGCTGCTCTGGACATGTAGAGAAAGGTATAACTTGGGCTTGAGAGCGAAGGAAACAAGTCATGAAACTGACTCTGTGGCTCGATCATCTTTATTTATTTGTTTGTTTGTTTAGTCTGTGCTGGGTCTTAGTTGCAGCATGCAGGATCTTTAGTTGCAGCATGCAAGATCTTTTTTAGTTGTGGCATGTGGAATCTTTAGCTGTGGCATGAGGGCTCTTAGTTGTGGCATGCAGGATCTAGTTCCCTGGCCAGGGATTGAACCCGGGCCCCCTGCATTGGGAGCGCAGAGTCTTAACCACTGGACTACCAGGGAAGTCCCTGGATCATATTTATACATCACAGAAATGTCACTGGACTTGATAGCTGAGATAGCTCAGGCTCAGAGGGGTTAGGTGATTTGCCCAACACTGCACAGCACTGGAATCAAGACTGGATCCAGATCCTCTGACTCCTGGTCCAGTGCTCACTCCTTTCACTCAAGGTCCTGCTCCTCCCAGGTTTGCTTTGGTGATGCAGCAGGCAGGACTCAGCACATTAGTGGTGTGCTTGGAGACTTGGTTTGGTCACCACCTCAGCACCTGGTGTGGTCACACTCTTCAGATCCTAAAGCCTTCAAGGCTGGGGTGACGGGGTGGGACAGGAAAGGGGAGGAGCAGAAGCAGGAGGGATTGGGGGCCCTGTCAGGGTGCAGGGAAGGCTGGGGCTCAGAACTCTAGATGATGTGCCAGAGGATGTCGGACTCACAGACAGCAGGGCAGGGTGTAGCAGATAACCAGACAGACCCTCACTGTGCCTCCAGCAGCCCATAGTTTAGGGAGGGCACAAAAGATGTGGAAGATCCTCTCTCTGCTAGCAGGACCTCTTCTGAGGTGGAATTGGCAGTGCTGGAAATTCCGGCCCAGGGTAGGCCCAGCTGCATAGACCCTACTGCATGGCCGTGTCCAGTAGGTGACAGGGCCATCCCTGGGCAGTGACATGAATTTGACCTTGGGGAAGGGAACCCAGGGCAGCATCCTTTCCCTTCATACGTCTACTTCCCTGTTGACTGGCTTCCCTCTTGACCCACACCCCCGCTTTTTGCTGCCAAATGAGTGGTGAGGGCTGTGTCATGTGAACGATAGTCACAGAGGATCACGGGCAGTTTTCAGGGTGTGCATTCACACCCTTTCCTGTCATTAGGAAACATGCAGTTTCTTTGAGATTTGACTCACCACGTTTCTTGTTCTTGCTTTCTTTCTCTTGAAGCATGGGGCCAGCTGGGTTCATTTCTGCTGTAGTAGAAACATAGACGCCACCTCTTTACTGTAAGAAAATCAACACCGTGGACATGATGACCAATGGCAGCTGATGCTGAGGCTCAGAGCTGGGGAGGCCACAGGACTGATGGCTCCTGAAGAGGACGCATCCCACAGCGGGCCATAGCTTCCTGGCACCCACCTCTAACCGTCATGGAAGCCAGCAGTCACCAGCTCTTTCTATTTTTTTAAGAGAAGCTGAAAATCTAAATTGAAAAACTTTGGCACAAAATTTCTCAAAGATACAGATAGAACAAGCAAAACACGATTTGATTTGAAGGCGGGTTCGTTTGTAACTTCTGAGCTACCTGTTCTTTAAAAAAAATTCCTCCCAGGTATTTCACCTCTGGGTCTCTTCCTCAAAACCCATAATTTTAGTCTATTCTGAGACAACATCAGACAACCTGAATCGAGGGACAGTGTATGACATACCTGACTAGTAATTTTCACAATGGTCAAGGTCATGATAAACAACGAAACACAGAAAAACGGTCGCAGATTGGAAGAGACGAAGGAGACATGATGACTGCACTCCATGTGGGATTCTGGAACGTTAATGGAGAAATGGGTGAAATCTGACTAATGTCTGGAGTGTAGCTGATGTCAGGGTACCAATGTTAACTTTTTAACTTGGACAAATGCAGCGCGGTCAGGAAAGATGTTATCATTAGTGGACACTGGGCTTAGGGTATATGGGAAATGTTGGCACTACATTTGCAACTTTTCTGTAAATCTAAATTTATTCCAAAATCAAAAGCTTATTAAAAAGAAAAAGTCCCTTCCAGGCCTGAGATAACCTCTGGTTGTTATGGTTCAGAAAATGAAGCCAGGTTTCTAATGTCAAAACAAATGCTGTCCCACTGGTGTTCTCCCTCCTGCCCTGTGAAGTGTACTTAGTACAGTGTCAAGTTCTACTGTCATTTTCTTTTAGATCAAATGGGACCAAGGACTCCTAAAATGGGCCTGAGGGTTAGCCCAGAAGCATGCAGGTGGTCAGGCAACTTTACAAAATGGTGTCTCTCTTTCTACTAGAAAGAGAAACTCTGTTTAATGGCCACACACACTGCTGTGCTCCCGCTCTACCTGCCTTACAGTGACTGGAGTTTGAAATTCAGAGGCAGAGTTCTAGGTGCACTCCCAGGACTGACATTTGCCTATGGATATGGTGGTTGGACCTGCCAGCCAGGCTGTGCCACTGCATCACTTTCTAAATGGCTTCTGGCATTGTGTCGGAGGATCCAAGAAGAGCCCCCTCCTTTCTAAGAAAACATTCTCAGTATCAGGAACACTGGGGAGAGAGAGAGAGGGCTGAAGTGAGCTGTCAGAGAGAGGAAGGGGCCAGCATGGGAGTGAGAAACCTTGACAAATATTTTCATCTCTGTAGAGCAGTCAAGTTTCTCCAAACGAGTGGTTCCTCCAACTCCACAGGAATTGTATAACTCTGCAGTGTTCCCAGGCAATTATTCCTGCTTGCAAATCTGAGCCTCCCCTTTCAGGTTCCAAACAAGTGACCACAAATCAAAGAGAGCCTGGACTCGTTCCACTAATAGCATGGAAAGCCATTAGCTGAAGTTGTTTGAAAAGGGAAGTGGCCCAGATATCTCTGGTCTCACAAGAAAAGCTTCTGTAATATCAGATTATGGTTACCAAATGGCTTAGGGACTGAGGCATCATGTTTCTCATAACGAGAGGTTATTTATTGCACCACTGAACCAACACTCTCCCTTGCTCACTTGCACAAGATATGATGAAGAGTCCTTTCAAGTTGAATTAAGTTTAAATGGAAAAGTAACACACAGGCTCCCAGCTAATGCTTGGGTTTAGCTCTGGTGCTGTGGGCAGAGAGGGTAGAGGGCTCCCTCTGTGGGTGGTCCCGGGGGCTCTGCAAGGCCCTCTTTGCACCGGTCTCTAATGAACTCATGGGGATCATTCCTTGGGGTTAGGGCCCTGTTTCCAAGAGAGTCTTTGTCACAAATGTTGAGAATCTGGGCTGTTCACGATCATTAACCTAACAGGGGCCCCCACTTTCTTTGGGGAACTATTTCTCCCAGTCCCCCTTCCCTGTGGTTCTGAGGGGCTGCCAATCCCAGAACTCCATGCTCTTGGCCAGGGCTTAGGCATGTACCCATCCCTTGAGCCACAGTGATTGTTTCGGGGATGGGCACATGACAGAATCTGGGCCAATCGGAGGCCCTGTTCTAAGAGCTAGTGGTGAAGTCATCCTAACTCAGGGAGGTTGGAGGGATGTTTGGGAATCTAGAGCCCCCCAGGCTATGTTTTCAGTCACGCAGAGAAAATCCGTCTTCGCTGGAATAATAAAGCCGAGTAGCGGTAAGGAGAGAGGGGAGGCGGAGAGAGAGGGGTCTTCATGGCGTCGAGGCCCAATTCTAGGCACCGAGAGCCCAGACATGTGTCTGGATGCTCCAGGATCTTTACAACGAAGCTGCATCTTAGTTAGTACTGGGCTTCTACCACTCTCAGGAGAGAACATTCTAACGCTTTCATCAATGTGCCCATCTCCTACGGCTTTCCATAAACACCGTTCCTGCACGGGCAAGAGAAAGCTGCCTGTTTAGAGTCTCTGAGGGCACACCGTAGGTGGGCTCCGAGATGTCAGGGGCCCCAGCTGGTCAAGACGGAAGGGAGATAAAATCAAAACACCTCGGCTCCATAGATGCGAAAGCGGAGGGCTTTCCTTCCTGGGGTTTCATCCGTTTTGCTCATTGGGTTTTCTGGTAAGATTCTTTTGAAGAAAGGGCTCTGCAGCTAGAATAGTTTTACGTTCACCCTCTTAAAGGATCTTTACCTGCCTCTCCAGGGCTAATGTTCTTTATGGTTTCACTTTCCTAGTCCCCTGGCCCCGGGCATGATTCACGTTAGAGGCCTAAGAGTTTGCTATGTTCATGGGCGGGGTAGGCCCAGGCCCAGGGGATGCGGAGGGAGGTGGTCACGTGACTGGGGACAGGACCGAGCTCCCACCCAGGCCTTCCCAGCGGCGTCCGTTTCTGTCCCGACTCTGCAGGCCTCCGCCGAGATAAGCCTGGAGTAAGTCAGTCTTGTGGAGTTTCCGCCTCAGCTGGCCATTCTCATCCTTGGATGCCCCATCTCAGTCGGAAGAGTATGTGTGGGCGTTCTGGGTGGTCTGCGATTCCGGACTCCTGGAACAATCCGGCGGGAAGGTGGCCGCTGGCCAGCCCAGGTGCCCTGAGGCCCCCGCAAGCCAGAGAGCCTGCTGTGAGTGTGGCAGGATGTCAGGCCGGAGGGGGAGGCCAGAGGACAAAGGGAAGCATGTGGGGTGGAGAATAATAAACTCCTTCATGGCTCTGAAGGCTCGCCGAGACTGATGTTCAATTATAAATAATCCCAGGATTTGTTCAAAGCTCAACAGCCGCCCTGAGTGCCCTACAGCTGGGCAGAGCAGCCCACGTGACTTTTCAGATCTCAGGGGTGTGACAACCTCCCTGATGGCCTTTGCAGTGATGCTGGGGGGAGTGGGTGGGTGCGTTTGAGAACACAACTGAGAGACATTTATCGAACTGAAATCGAAGTTCCCACCACGCATGTTTACTGAGTTTTTGTGCAGGTATGTTAAAGAACTCTGCGCTTGCAGTGGAGAACTTTTAATTTGTACAGCTAATCTTTTTATTTTATTTTATTTTATCCTTTTTATATTTAGTTTTTTAACATCTTTATTGGAGTATAATTGCTTTACAATGGTGTGTTACTTTCTGCTGCATAACAAAGTGAATCAGCTATACGTATACATATATCCCCATATGTCCTCCCTCTTGCGTCTCCCACCCTCCCTATCCCACCCCTCTAGGTGGTCACAGAGCACCGAGCTGATCTCCCTGTGCGATGCAGCTGCTTCCCACTAGCTATCTATTTTACATTTGGTAGTGTACAGCTAGTCTTTATTGAGCACCTACATACATATTCTGAGCTAGGCACTGGGGTGGACGGGGAGCATAGAAAAATATGGCCTTGCACCTGAGTGGGAGAAGCAAAGATGAGGCGAAGATAATTGCTAGAATCCTGGCCTTGCTTAGATGCTCTAGGATGGTTCTGGGAGCAATGAGGGAGGCCTGGAGGGGCCATTGCATTGGAACTGGTTCTTTTTTTTTTTTTTTTGGCCATGCTGGGCGGCTTTCGGGATGTTAGTTCCCCAACCAGGATCGAACCTGGGCCCCCTTCGGTGAAAGCGCCGCGTCCTAATTACAGGACAGCCAGGGAATTCCCTTGAACTGGTTCTTGCAAGAGCATGAGGAGAACTGCGCGGAAGGACTGAATTCTGAGTCCTGGTGAGGAATCCTGAGGTCCAGCACACAGGAGCCGGTGGACAGAAAGAGCCCGACCAGAGCGAGGGGTCTGGTGGGAGGGCTGCGTGGCAGAGGTGCTCAGGGAGGGCTGCGTGGCAGAGGGCTGCAGGGCCAGAGGGTCAGGGGTGGAACCTGAAGCTATCCCCCCAGCATGGAAGCCAGAGGCTGTGAGCTTGTTTGTAAACCCTGTGTCTGGTGGTGGCTGGAAAGGACGTTCCCCAAGAAAGTATGAGCAGCCTGAAAGCTGAGAGAGGGTGTGATGGCCCCCGAGGAGGCCCTTTTCCCTTCTACGCAACCCCGGTCACTGCATGCTAGCCGTGGCCTGGGCCAAAACGTTTTGAAAGTAGTAGTTTTCAGGCAACATCAAGAAATCCCAGAAAACATATCATTCGAAGAAAATGTACTTCTAGAGTTTTAATGAAGGTGGAGGGAAGGCCGGGTGGAGTTCAAAATCATGTTTCCACCCAAAGGAATGAAATGGTGCATGGTGTCCTTTCAAACATTGCTGTGTTTTGGGAATGACGTGGGCTCTAGGGATGTAGGGGAGGGTAAAAATATCTCACTGTAATTTGAGGAAAAGTGTCCATTTTTTTCTTATTCCCTGTAGAAGTGAAAACAAAATGTGTGTGTGTGTGTGTGTGTGTGTGTGTGTGTGTGTGTGTGTGTGTGTGGTGCCGGCTGGAATATCATATGACATGACATCTGATAAAAGACTCCTGTTACATATGTTATTCAATCAGTTGCCAGCAAAGTAATTGTTAAATCTTTCAAAATCAGCATTTCCAAGCCTCACAACAAGGATTTTACCAGAAAAACAGGAAAAGATTTCACATCTTTCCCAATTCAACCCTCCTAGCACTCTCTTCATTCCCCTACTGTTGTTTCTTCATAGAAAAGAAGACATTTGTCCAAGGGAGGAAGATTCAGGACACTGCATCAGGACTTCCTGTTCTCCCCTAAACCCCACTTTGAACAATTCATTTCTTAAGTATCCATTTTATTTTATTTTATCTTATTGTTTTAAATTTATTGATAGCTAGTGGGAAGCAGCCACATAGCACAGGGAGATCAGCTCGGTGCTTTGTGACCACCTAGAAGGGTGGGATAGGGAGGGTGGGAGGGAGGGGATATGGGGATGTATGTATATGTATAGCTGATTCACTTTGTTATACAGCAGAAACTAACTCACCATTGTAAAGCAATTTTACTCCAATAAAGATGTTAAAAAAATTTATTGGAGTATAGTTGATTTACAATGTTGTGTTAGTTTCTGCTGTACAGCAAAGTGAAGCAGGTATAAATATACATATATCCACTCTTTTTTAGGCTTCTTTTCCCATATAGGTCATTACAGAGTATTGAGAAGAGTTCCTTGTGCTATACAGCATTTCCCAAACTTTTAAAAGCCTTATGGACTTACTAGAAGCCTAACATTCCCAAGAACAGAACACATGTCTGTTGAAAGTCCCCAGGCGCCCAGGGCTGGCGGGACACAATTGATGGTGTAAGATATTGTCTGGCCATTAAATGTGTGGGAGTGATGCCTAGCGGGGGAAATCAAGGATGGTCAGAATGTGGCCAAAATACGCAGAGCTGCAAAGAATGCTGGGAGCTTGGCTCCACTGCCCTTGAACCCTGGAGACAAGGCTGGCTCTGGGAACCCTTGTATCATTGTGGGAGCTGGTGGGCGCCAGGAAACCTGGACAAGGACAGATCGGGAGATGTGGGTCCCTCTGGATTTAGCGTGTTTCAGTAAACCCCTAGCTCACTCCTCAAGGTCTGAAGATGGATGAAGTTCCTCCCAACCTACCCTTCCCTTTTCATTTCCTGAGCAAGATGTCACTTCACTGCTCCGGGCCTCATCTTCCTTGTCCAGTGAAGGGATTGAGCTAGATAATCTGTAGGGTCTTTTCAGCACTAACCTCCTATGCAGGGCTGGCTACCTAATTTGTTGGGCCAAGTGCACAGTGAAAATGCAAGACCCTTGTTCAAAAATCAGGGGAAAAGTGCCATTAAAGGTCCTAAAATATAAAGCTTTTCCTTTCTCCTGTGTTCTCTTTCGATTTATGATTTTTTATTTACTAGTTAATGTTTTTGTAAGTAAAGTTAAAATTTAATATTATTAGCGTGAATTTTACCATTCATCCTTATATTGTGCAATGCCTGTTTTAAGTTATTAAATATATGAGCATTTAACTTATATGCACAATCACTGAAATTACACAATTCATATTTTGTAGCTCACACATGCAGATATATTTGGTCTTTACCAGAACAGTAGAAACACTGCACACAATGAGCTCAGCTCTTTTCACTTTACTTCTTCTTTTTTTTAAAATAAATTTATTTATCTACTTATTTATTTTTGGCTGCATTGGGTCTTAGTTGCTGCATGCGGGCTTTCTCTAGTTGAGGCGAGCGGGGGCTACTCTTCGTTGCGGTGTGCGGGCTTCTCATTGCGGTGGCTTCTCTTGTTGTGGAACACAGGCTCTAGGCATGTGGACTTAAGTAGTTCTGGCTCACTGGCCCTAGAGCGCAGGCTCAGTAGTTGTGGCGCACGGGCTTAGTTGCTCTGTGGCATGTGGGATTTTCCCGGACCAGGGCTCGAACCCGTGTCCCCTGCATTGGCAGGTGGATTCTTAACCATTGCGCCACCAGGGAAGTACCCCACTTTACTTCTGATATGCACACATTCTACCTACACTCTCAACTTCCTGATGAGTAAGGAAGGACTGAAAGGAAAAGAACTATGGAAGTGCCTTATCTCTCCCCTTCCTTCTGCGTCACCATTTTCAGTGTAAATGGTGGACTAACGCAGGCGAGTAACATATGTAAGAAAGCAAAAATCGAATACAGGAAAATATCACCTGCTTCTATAAAAAGAAATGAAAAAGGAACCACCATAACATCTTGTAATGTACAAAGATATTATAAGAGGAAAGAAGGAAAGGAACCGGAAAAACAAATATCAAGGAAAGTACAAGCTCCAGAAAAATGTTACAGTCTAGCTGATAAAATCATGACATTAGAAGAGCATTACACACTCATTAGAATGGCCAAAGTTCGAAACACTGACAGTACAGAATGCTGAACAGGGTGTGGAGCAACAGGAACTCTCATTCACTGCTGATGGGAATGCAAAGCGGTACAGCCATTTTTTTTTTTAATTGAAGTATAGCTGGTTTACAATGTTGCGCTAATTTCTGCTCTACAGCAAAGTGACTCCGTTAGCTACAGCCACTTTGGAAGACAGTTTGGCAGTTTCACACGATTCAGCAATTGTGCTCCTTGGTATTTACCCAAATGAGTTGAAAACGCATATGTCTACACAAAAACCTGCACACTGATGTTTATAGAAGATTTTTTCATAATTGCCAAAACTTGGGAGCAATGAAGACATCCTTCAGTAGGTGAATGGATGTGGTACATCCCAACAATGGAATGTTATTCAGTGCTAAAAGGAAATGGACAATTAAGCTATGAAGAGATTTAGAGGAACCTTAAATGCATATTATTACTTAGTGAAAGAAGTCAATCTGAAAAGGCTACATATTGTATGATTCCAACTATGGTTGCCAGGGGCTAGTGAGGAGGGAGGGATGAATAGATGGAACACAGTGGATTTCTAGGGTGGTGGAACTATTCCGTATGATACTATTATGGTGGATACATGCCATCATTCATTTGTCAAAACACATAGAATGTACAACACCAACAGTGACCCCTAATGTAAACTAAGGACGTTGAGTGATAATGATGTGTCAGGGTGGGTTCATCAACTGTAACAAATGTGCCACTCCGGTTGCGGATGTTGACAGTGGGGAGGCCACGCATGTGTGAACGCAGCGGGTATAAGGGAACTCTCTGTACTTTCCACTCGATTTTGCTGTGGACCTAAAACTTCTTTAAAAAATAGAGTCGGCCGCAGCGGTGAGAGGCCCGCGTACTGCAAAAAAAAAAAAAAAAAAAAAAGTTAAAAAAAAATAGAGTCTATTTTAAACAATTATGACAAAACATTTTGGAATTAATTTCAAGTGTAATCAAGAGCCCAAGGTAGAGATACAAAAGATCGGGGGAAATATGCTGCAATGACAAAAGTTGTTGAAACGTAAACAGGTATAAGTGACCAAATAAAATTCACGGGAAGTTAGAGCCTTTAAGAGCCTTTGCTGAGTTAGAGAAGGAGGCTGCCAAGTCCCCACAAACGAGGATCCTGGCTCAGCCTTCTGGTGATAGGAAAGGTCTGGGAAAACCAGGGGAGGAAGAATAATGATACTTGAATTAGGCTGATTTGCTTTTGGATTCTTGCATCCACAGTGAAAACAAGGCCACGTCAGCCTCTTGGAAGATAGGCGATCTTGTGGAGGAGACCCGAGGGACCCCAGTTACCAGCCAGTCAACCATTCAGTTTCTTGCCTAACCAACCCAGAGCTGACCACCAATGTACAACATAATGTACAGCCAACACTGTGAAGCCATCCTAAATTGTTGATGCACAGAATTTTAAGCTTAACGTGTTTCTATTATCTTAACACTCTGTATTTTGGGGCAGTTTATTCCACAGCAAGAGTAACTGATGCAACTCTGCAACTGCAGACTTCTTATCAAAACTCACATGGCTTCAGCCTTTTCATCTGTAATGTGTGGATAAAATCAACTTGAGGTTGTAATCATATTAACAAATGAACGTTTAAAACATATAGAACATAGTAGGGTTCCGACAATATTTTAAGTGAAGGAATAAAAGGTGAGTATTCAATAAAGCTTTTCCAAAAAAAAAAAGTATAATGATGATGATACCTGAGGGGACTTTCACCACACAGACTTCTGGGACTGGGGAAACCCGAGGTTCAGGGAAGCCATCAGTGAAGTAAGATGGAAAACGCTTGCCTTGCCAGGAACTTACAGGACTGGGATCAGCCAGGCTGTTATTGCAGATCTAATGGAAGAGAAAGTGCTTCCACTGCTCATTCCGCAGCCAAACCACAGATCCTGGCAACTCCTTGCCTCTGAGGCAACAAAGACACATTCACAGGGCTTGGCTTCTTTCTTCTGAAATCTACACCTCAAGCTACGGAAGTCAGTCACGCGAGGCTGGCCTGCTGGGACCAGCTGGGAAATCCATCCATGGCTACTGCTGAGATCTCTGGCCTCCCTTCCCTCAGATGCCTTCTCCCATGTGCCCACACATGTGAGCTCTGGGAATGCCTGCTAATGACAGGACTGAGAGTTTCTTCTGTTTTGCTTCCAGGAATTTTTTTTTTTTTTTTTTTTTTTTGGTTTGAAGCTCTTGAACCAGGAGAGAGAATTACCTTTTACCACTTGAGAGACACCTTGTGGACAATCCATCAAGAATTCCGTAATATCCAGTGAACAGGTATTTTGAGAGCCAACAAATTGTCAGGCTTTGTTCCAGGTCTTAGAGAGGCAAAGATAAAGAAGATTAGAGCTTCCTTTTCTTTTTATTATCCACCAGACCAAAGGAATGGCCTGGGGACTTGGTGCAAGGCAGGAAGTGTCAGAAGAGCTGGATGTGGCTCCTGCCTCTGCCAGGTGATCACGGAACAGTCGCCTATGGTTGCTGAGCCTGTTTCCTCATCTGTAAAGTTAGTGATGGGCCTAGATGACCTCGCTGCCCTGTCCACCTCTAACATTAGATGTCGGCAAGCCTGTGGGCACCGGCAAAATCATCAGTTACTGGAAGAATCTTTTTTTTTTTTTTTTGCGGTACGCGGGCCTCTCACTGTTGTGGTCTCTCCCGTTGCGGAGCACAGGCTCTGGACGCGCAGGCTCAGCAGCCATGGCTCACGGGCCCAGCCACTCCGCGGCATGTGGGATCTTCCCGGACCGGGGCACGAACCCGTGTCCCCTGCATCGGCAGGCGGACTCTCAACCACTGTGCCACCAGGGAAGCCCTACTGGAAGAATCTTGTTTCCGTGTTCTCAGAAAAGCCTGGCCACCTGATTTTTCCTTTTATAATTATTATGTCATAGTTGATATTGGCAAAAGAATGTAACTATCACACAGGTAATGATGAAAAAGAATAGCAACAGGAAGATCTGTGGGCCTTAGAGATCACAGCCAATACCATTGCTTCAGCTTGTGGGCTCCTTTCCTGTACCACACCCTGCCTACCCCAAGAAGTGACCAGCATTCTGAATTTTATTTCTATAAACTCCTGGTTTTAAAAAGTAAGTAAGCCCATACGTATACAACATCAAATAATATACTATTTAATTTTGCTTGCTTTATAAAAATGGTATTATACTATACCATACCCAGTCTTCTTTTTTTTTTTTTTTTTTGCGGTACGCGGGCCTGTCACCGCCGTGGCCTCTCCCGTTGCGGAGCACAGGCTCCGGACGCGCAGGCTCAGCGGCCACGGCTCACGGGCCCAGCCGCTCCGCGGCACGTGGGATCCTCCCGGACCGGGGCACGAACCCGCGTCCCCTGCATCGGCAGGCGGACTCTCAACCACTGCGCCACCAGGGAAGCCCCCCAGTCTTCTTTTCACTTGCTTTCTTTCACTCAGTATTAATGTTTCTAAGGTTCATCCATGTGGCAAGGAGTTCATTATTTTCACTATGGTATGTAACATTTTATTGCACAAGTATGAATAAATAATTGTTCTCATTCTCCAGCTACTTTGGACAAGGCTGTCTGGTTGTTATTACAATATTGCTGTGAATGTTCCTATACATAAATGCTGTGCAAAAGCTTCTCTAGAGTTTATACTGAGAAAGAAGTAGAATCGAATGAACCTTAGGCACGTGTGCAAGAGTTTCTCTAGGGGAGAATTACTAGGCTATAAAGTGTGTGAACGTTCAATTTATGTTTTCCAAAGGAGCTGGTCTAGTTTACACTCCTGTCAACTGTGTATAAAAATTCTGATTGACTCACACCCTCTCCAAGATTTTGACAGTGTCCGACTTCTTAATTTTTGCCAATCCAGTGGGCAAAAAGTGGTATCTCACTGGTGTCTTAATTTGTCTCCCTGATTACTAATGAGATTGAGTGTTCTTTGATGTATTTATGGACGACTCAAGTTTACTACTCTGTGAACTACCTGTTTCTGTCTTTTGCCCATTTTTCTACTGGGCTGTTTGCTTTGTATTTATTCATTTAATTATTGGACTTTGAAGATTAAAAGAAATCCTCTTTACATATGTTTTATTGGTTATACATATTGCAAGTATCTTTTCCTGGTTTGTGGCTTTTCTGATCACTTTCATCACGGATCTATTGTGAAACAGAAATTCTTAATTTGAAAGAGGCCAAATTTATAATTGTTTTTCTTTTGTCATTTGTACTTTCATGTTTTGTTTAAGAAATCTTTGCCACCGTGAGGTCCTAAAGATACTCTCCTACATTTTCTTCAAATATTTTAGAGTTTTGCCTTTTACATCTGAGTCTGAAGACACACCAGGATTTGATTTTTCTGTATGGTATGAAGCAGGATCTGATTACAGGGTTTTTTTGTTTTTTTTTTTTTTCCATATAGTAACCAGTGGATCCTGTACCATTTACTGAAGAATTCGTTGTTTCCTTAGTGATCTGCAGTGCCTTCTCCATCATATCTCAAGCACCCACCCCCATCTCCTCTTTCTGTCGCTGTTTCTGGGTTCTCCAGTTTATTCCAGTGAGCAGTTTGTCTATATCTGTGCCAGCAAACACTGTCTTCATTACTTCAGCTTTGTAATAAGTCTTGATATTCCTCTCCAGGAGTGCCTTGTTTACTCTTAGATCTTGGCTTCTCCACATAAATTTGAGAATTATTGGTCAAATTCCTCAACAATTCTATTTGACTTTTTTTTATAGGCATTGTATCCAATCATTAGAGCAGTTTGGGGAGAAGTGCATATGTATGAGGTTTCCAAAAGATTATATTATGGTCCTTGAATAGCTGATGGTCTAGTGGGGAAGACAGACACAGACACATTGGTATAATACCATGTGGTAAATATTATATAAACATGAAACAGAGGAGGAGCTAGGGAAAGTGTTATAGAGAAGATAACATATGTGAAGGCTCTCAGTGAACAAAGATTCTGTATTCTGGCTTCAGATGTAAAAACTCTGTCTATCCCATTTTGTCAGACCCCCTCAGGAGATAACCACCAAGGTTACCCTCATTGAAAAACCCTAGAAATTTTGTGATGGTTGCACAGTGGGATCAGTTTGCCCTGGACTTAAACCCAAACGAGTATGCCCCATCCACTCTTTTCTCTGTATCCAAACCTGGACATCAGCACATGGTATCTCTTTCAGTATTATGTTCACCCCACAGCCTACGTGTTGGTTACCTTCATAGGTCTGACTTGTCTTTCCCAGAGAGACCTGCTTAGGGTCTCTTCAGTCTTTTTATGAAGCCGATTTGTTTTACAACTCAGTTTTACAAGTTCAACTTTCCATAGCTTTGCCTTCTAGACCATGGTTTCCTGGTGGTACGTCAAAAATCAATTAGTACAGAGCACTGAGTGCCTATTGTGGGGCTAGGCAGTTTCAGGGCATGCAGAGCCAAGGGATATGGGGTCAGGCAGACTTGGGTTTGAGTCTTGGGTCTTTATTAGCTGGGTGACCTTGGACCAACCATTTAATTTTCCTGATTACATGGTTCTTCGGGTATAACAAAAGATGATAATTCTGGGTTCAGATAATATATTTAAAGGATCTTGTACATATAATTTTTTTTTTTTTCGGTACGTGGGCCTCTCACTGTTGTGGCCTCTCCTGTTGCGGAGCACAGGCTCCGGACGCGCAGGCTCAGCGGCCATGGCTCACGGGCCCAGCCGCTCCGTGGCATGTGGGATCTTCCCGGACAGGGGCATGAACCCGTGTCCCCTGCATTGGCAGGCGGACTCTCAACCACTGCGCCACCAGGGAAGCCCATGTACATATAATATTTTAATCAAAGGAAGAACAAAAAAAAAAATGTTAGTTTCAAAAAACCAGAACAGAGCTGCGGTGCCGGGGCGGGACGGAGGTGCCCACTATCCCTATGGCGGCTGCGCCGGAGCCCGGGGAGTCCCGGACAGGGAAGGTAGAGTTAGGTCATGTGATGCTGGAGTAGGGAAGGTAGAGTTAGGTCATGTGACGTTGGAGTAGGAGGATTTATCTTGGTGACTTTAGGACACTGGTTCCATCGTAGGTATAATTACGCAAAGCTAAGAATCCAGGAATGACTTGCCAGAGAAGGAATTAAAAACAAGATTTTATATGAAAGTACCCACTTTGATCCTGAAAGAAATCAACAACAGCAATTGAGCAGTCTTGAGCACGGAAAACCCAGCCGCAACTCACTTCCGTGTGAACAAAGCTGAGATCAACTACAGAAAGCATTTTATATACCAATAAGGCTTTCAATCAAGTAAATAAAGTATGTGTAAGTTGTAGTCTTTTTTACACGTGTATGAATATTTACAAACTTATTCTGGCCCTGTATCTACTGTCAGTATAGCACATAATGGGCTCGTACTTAAAATAAACCTCGTGTTTCACATGCTTAGAAAAAAAACAAAAAGCAAACAAAAAACTAGAGCAGAAGATGATAACTTGCTTGTGAGATAATTTTTTCCTCAGAGGAGCATATGAAGCAGTGGGAGGTAAGACCCTCCAAGAGGACATGTAGTAAGGGAAAAGCACATGCTAATAAGGTCCAAAAAATCACGTTGACACTCTGCTTTGATCTAGAAAAGACTGAAGATACCACATAAAACAGATACATGAAAGCAAAGTAACAACTTAGAAGTGATGAAAAAGCAAAGCAAAATCAAGGGTGAGGCTTACAGTGAAGGTGGTAAGGAGGAAGTGCAGAAAAATGCACAGCAGAGAGTCCATTCCACACGCTTGCCTTAAGGGGGCACACGTTCCATGCTAAGCTTTCCAGTGGCCCCACCAGTAGTCATAGTGACAACTTACAGCTAACTACGGGGAATGCCAAGTACAGGAGATGGATCGGCACGGAGACGGGCTGGATAGGGAAGGCGCCTTGACATTAATGAGGTTTGAGCCAGGTTTTGATGGACACTGGAGCTATGGATTCCAGAGGGAGCCACCCAAGCGAAGTATATAGGAGGACAATAAAGAGGTCGCCCTGGGGTGTAGGGATCCTTTTGGCTGGTCTCAAGGTAGGGCAGGCAGACGACTGAGGTCTTTAATACCAGCCTTTAGATTTCGCACAAAAGAGAGCCCTAGCTCTCCCTGATGAGAAAATGACCTGATGGGAGTGGTATTTGGAGGAAATTACCCTGGCACCACACAGCTGCAATTTTCCCCTTTGCAAATTATAATTCATCACGGGCATTTAGGAAAACGCTGTCATGCATGTCTCTCCTGATATGGTTCACATCTGGCTCTGCCATTGGCAATACAAAGTATTTAGGAAATCTGTGCAGCATTAGTGTCTAATAACCTTTACTTTAAATACAGTGAAGCCGACCACAAACTTAGAAATGGCACCCATTCCTCCAGAGTAATTTATTCCAGGTTCTCTATGTGACTGAGGAAATCCCTTGCTGTGGCTGCATCTAGTAGTCTGGACACTGGCATGAGTGTTGAAAACCAGGGAGGTCGAAACTAATCTTAGAAATTAGAGTAAACTGAGTGACTTTCACTTTCAGTTTGCTTTCCTTGCATGTATAAAGCTTTCAGAGTCTGAAATGGCTCTAGACTGAACAGCATTCTACATAAAATAGTACAATCACCAGGATTTTCTTTTTAAAAGAAAGCTGTATTTTGTAGCATGTGGACATCATGATCACTTCAAATATTTGGATTTTAAATTTAGGCTTGAATTTTGGCTGAACAGATTTTTCCTCTGTTGTATTTTGAGGGACTAAGGAGCTCCTTCAGTCCTTAGAAGAAATGAAATTAATAGCTTCTTAGTGGTTCAATGACAGAAATCCATAGAAGGTAGGAACTAGTACCATAGGGGGTAGGAAAATATCTGAGGGAGCACACACTTTCTCAGCCCAGGAAGAGCTCTGGGCAAAACTGTAGGCAATCTCTTCTTGACCCCGATTAGTTGTAATCCATGTGCAATCCATGCTCTGGGACAGCTGTTATGAGGCTATGCAGGCTATGTGGGGAAAGCGTGTCCTTGCTAAACTTTTGAAGGAGAAGGGGAAA
>NW_006769677.1:4815975-4828374 GCF_000442215.2 Lipotes vexillifer
GAAAGAGTAAGGCTTTATTGCTCTGGCAGTCATGCATTCATATAATCCAACTGGTTGTTTTCTTTGGAGGCCATTCCCAGCTGACTCTTGTGAAGCAAGTTGAATTTGTTGAAGGGGGAGCAGTAAGATGAACCACAGACCCATCTTCCTTGATTTGTCTGTAACTCTCAGCTGGGAAGAGAATTTCATTTGTCAGCGACAGAAACCCTTGGGAAAGACAGTCCTGATGAAAGGGTCTAGATTTTTAATTCTTCCACGCCTGTATGGATTGCTCAAGTTGGGATGGTCTCTTTAGGGAAGTGTAAGTAAAATCTGGAAGGGAAACAGAAGGTGTAGAGTTTTGTTAAGTCAATTTTTCTTAATGAAGTTCATTCATTCACTTACTTAACAAATATTTGAGAGTCTTCTGTGTACTAGCTGCTGTGCTTGGTGCTGAAGGTACTAGGGGATATAGAGACAAGGAAGATAAATCATGGCGCATGAATCACTGATGTGACGTATGGCAGAGTAACACTTCTCAAAGTGTGTAACAAATGATGATGCCCATTCCGTAAAATTCTTTTGCCCCCACCCAAACAAAGTAGAGAGGGTGATTTTCTTCTCAAATAAATTTGGGAAATACTGTATACTTTGTTTTGGAGTTACATATTGTATCATAGAATAAAAAGGGCTTTGATAGGTTCTGCTCTCAATAACTGTGCTCTTCTTTGTTTGATCTAGCATTTATCAAAAGCCTCTAACCATGGAAATCCACCTACAGATACCTGGGGGACTAGTTTTCTGTGAAACACCCTTTGGAAAACACGGGTAGAGGAAACTCAGTGGAAATTAGCAAGTGTTAAAAACTCTCAGGATCACAAAGCTGGCTGTGGTTAGTGGTGGTCAAGGGTTGCTGCCACTGAGTGAAATCCACTGCAGAAGCCACTGGGCTTGTCCTCTGGGGCCACCAAAGACAATTCTGTGCAGCACCAAGGCTCTCGCTGTGTACTTTCCCTGCAAGAAATGACCTTTCTCCACCCACCCACTCACCCCACTCCAATTCGTATGTTTTCACAATCCTGGCTCCAAATTCACCTTTGCCTGGGAGTATTCTGTAAAGTGGCATCTTTAGAATAAAAGAAAAATTACTTTTATTATTTTATTTTCTTATTACCAACGGCAAAGCATGCGTATCAGAAACACTACGAAATGATATGAACCAGTAAAAGGAAATAAAGCCCATCCAGAAATAACTACTGTTAATGTCTTAGGGACCATCCTCTCAAAGTTCTCCCCCACCCCTGACACACACACACACACACACACGTATCAAAATGCGATAATTTGACCTTGTTCACTTAGTACTCTACTGCGATGGGGCCGTCTTGTTATTGTACTTGCCATGCCTCACACAGAGAGTGACACTCTGCAAGTGTCCAATAAATATGTGATGAACAAATGACAAATCCTAAGGTCTCTTCTAGCTCTGAACCCGTTGGATTTTTGTCATTCTTTTACTCTGTGAATCTTCCATGCATCCTCAATTTACCCTGTACTGGTTTTTTAAAAATTAGGAGACTTCAGTTTTTAGAACAGTTTTCAATTTACACAAAAATTGGGCAGATAATACAGAGAGTCCCCGTATGCAGTCCCTCCCCACCAAAACCGTTTCCCTATTATTAACATCTTGCATTAGTGTGGAACATTTGGTACTGTCACCTTTTTTTGTTTTGTTTTGTTTTTAACCATTCTAATAGATGTGTATTAGTAGCTCACTGTTGTTTTAATTTGCAATTCCCTAATGATATATGATGTCATCTTTTCATGTACTTATTTAAAGTCTGTACTTTTATTTAGTGAGGGGTGTGTTCAGATATTTTGCCTATTTTTTAATTGGGTTGTTCATTTCTTATTGTTGAGTTTTATGTGTTCTTTGTATATCCACTGATAATTTCACTGGATACAGAACTCTAGGTTGATGGCTTTTCCTTCAATACTTTAAATATTTCACTCCATTCTTTTCTTGCCTGAATGTATTCTGAAGAGAAGTCCAATGTAATTTTTTTTTTTTTTTTTTTTTTTTTTGCGGTACGTGGGCCTCTCACTGTTGTGGCCTCTCCTGTTGTGGAGCACAGGCTCCGGACGCGCAGGCTCAGCGGCTATGGCTCATGGGCCCAGCCGCTCTGTGGCATGTGGGATCCTCCCAGACCAGGGCATGAACCTGTGTCCCCTGCATCGGCAGGCGGACTCTCAACCACTGTGCCACCAGGGAAGCCCCCAATGTAATTTTTATCTTTGATCTACAGATCAGGTTTCTTTTTTTCTTAAAATTTTTTTTTCTCTTTGGCTTTCTATAGTTTGATATAGATTTTTGGGGTATTTATTCTCCTTGGTATTCTCTGAGCTTCTCTGGATCTGTGGTTTGGTCTCTGTCATTAATTTTGAGACTTTTTCAGCCATTACTACTCCAAATATATCTTTTGTTCCTTTCTCTCTTTCTTCTTCTTCTAGTATTTCCACTTCACATTTGTTCTACCTTTTGTAGTTGTTCCACAGTTCCTTGATATCCGGTTCCATTAAAAAAATCATTCTTTCTCTTTGCCTTTCTTTTTAGAGATGACATATCTTCAAGCTCACTGATTCCTTTTAGAGTTTCCATTGCTCTGTTTACATTACCCATCTGTTTTTGCATGTTGTCTCATTTTCCTTGAGAGCCCTTAACATATTAATCATAGTTGTTTTAAACTCCCTATCTGATAATTCCAAAAACTATGTTATGCCTGAGTCTCTTATGCTTCTTTTGTCTCTTCAGACTATGTTTTTCCTTGTTTTCTAGAATGTCATCTCCTTTCTTTGCTGAAAGCTGGACATGATATATTGGGTAAAGAAACTGAGATAATTAGGCTTTTAGCATGAGCTCTGCTATGTTTAATGTCTTCTGCCACTGTAGGTGCCAGAGGCTCCATTTTCTTCTGGTTTCCTTGTTGTTTTTCCTTCTCGTGTTGTCTTTATGTCTCCCTAAACACTTCTTAAATAGAATCTGTGTCTTGCAGCTCTCGGTTGTATGCCTCTGTAATTGTAGTGGATCCCTGCTGGTGTAGTGATTGGATGTGGGTGGGGGGAGGTGTTTTATAATTTTATGATTAAATGTCAGGTTTTTAGTGGGCCTGAGCCCCTGGGCTGTGGCCTTCAGAAATGTTCCTTAGACTTCTCCCTCCCCTTATATGAGACAAGAAGACTAGAGGGGGTTAGAGGTGGCTAATTTCCCTTTTCTTAGGTCGATTTCTTTTTTTTAAAATTACTTTATTTTTTATTTTTATTTATTTTTGGCTGCATTAGGTCTTTGTTACTGCGTGTGGGCTTTCTCTAGTTGTGGTGAGTGGGGCTACTCTTTGTTGCAGTGCGTGGGCTTCTCATTGCGGTGGCTTCTCTTGTTGCAGAGCACGGGCTCTAGGCCCGCGGGCCTCAGTAGTTGTGGCTCACGGGCTCTAGAGTGCAGGCTCAGTAGGTGTGGCGCACGGGCTTAGTTGCTCCACGGCATGTGGGATCTTCCTGGACCAGGGCTTGAACCCGTGTCCCCTGCATTGGCAGGCAGATTCTTAACTACTGCGTCACGAGGGAAGCCCTGTTAGGTCAATTTCTGTTAGAGTACAGGTCTTACTTATGGAGAATGCTCCGGACTTATGTCACAAGTGTTACTTTTCCCCTGGTATAATTAAAAATTGTTACTTCCCTCCTCCCTCTACTGGAAACAGGAGGGAATTGTCCTCCAATCTTCACTGTGAGAACCTGGTAGGAATCTTTGAGGTAAAAACCATGAAAAGGTAGCCTAACCTCCTTCCCCCCAAATCTGCCCCCAACCCCCACCAGGGTTTCTAAATCTCAAATTGTCCACACTCAGCCTCCATTAATTCCTCAAAATTACCATTAAAGTGTTCCTACTGATCACTGCTTCTAGTGGCTTCTGCTTCAGGTAAGCTGATCTCAGCTTTCATCTTCCATATGCACCTGTCTCTCCAGATTTCAAGATGGTAGTTTGTCCTGTGATTTAAATTCTCTGATGTTCCTAAGAAAAGTTGTTGGTTTCAATTTGCTTAGTTTTTTTTTCTTGTTGTGAGTACAGGACTGATGACTTTCAAGCTCTTTAAATGTCAGAGTTTGAACCAGAAGGTCCTCTAGATTTTCACTTGATTCACTTAATGGTCATTTATTGAGCACTATCTGTTGCTAGGACATTATACTTAATCTAGTGTGGGACACAGGCACAGCCAGTCCAAGCCTCTATCCTCAGGGACCATCTGAGGTTATTTTCTTTCTTTCTTTTTTTTTTTATAAATTTATTTATTTATTATTTTATTTTACTGGCTGCATTGGGTCTTCGTTGCCACGCGCGGGCTTTCTCTAGTTGCGGTGAGCGGGTGCTACTCTTTGTTGCGGTGCGTGGGCTTCTCATTGTGGTGGCTCCTCTTGTTGCGGAGCATGGGCTCTAGGCACGTGGGCTTCAGTAGTTGTGGCTTGTGGGCTCTAGAGCGCAGGCTCAGTAGTTGTGGTGCAGGGGCTTAGCTGCTCCTCGGCACGTGGGATATTCCCAGACCAGGGGTCGAACCTACGTCCCCTGCACTGGCAGACAGATTCTTAACCACTGAGCCACCAGAGAAGTCCCTGAGGTTATTTTCATGGTGTATACTTTGTGTCTCAAACTGGGCCAAGGTTCCCCATTCCTGGTCTGTGTGTTTATATTCTGGCTTCCTCAGGCAAGTTTTTCTCAAACAAGTCCATAGATCTACATTCTCAAGAGTTCAACAGTTCTCCAAGTACACTTTAAAATTTCATGTTACCATTTTAATTATAACATAAAATTTAGGATAGTTTAAGGATATTCTAGAACAGGGGTTGGCAAATTATGGCCCATGGGCTAAATCCGGCCCACTACCTGTTTATTTGTATAACGAGTTTTATTTTTAGTTATTTTAAAAGATATTTATTTATTTGGTTGCACCAGGTCTTAGTTGCAACATGTGGGCTCCTTAGTTGCGGCAGGTAGGTTCCTTAGCTGTGGCATGCGGGTTCCTTAGTTGTGTCATGAGAACTGTTAGTTGAGGCACGCATGTGGGATCTAGTTCCCTGACCAGGGATCAAACCCAGGCCCCCTGCATTGGGAGCGTGGAGTCTTATCCAATGCGCCACCAGGGAAGTCCCTGTATAGCAAGTTTTATTGAAGCACAGCTATGCTCATTTGTTTACGTAGTGTTTATGGCTGTTTTCATGCTACAATGGTGGAGCTGAAAATAGTGGAGAAAGTGTATGGCCTACGATGCCTAAAATATTTACCATCTGGTACTTTACAGAAAGAGTTCACAACTTTTGCTCTAGAAGATCTTTAGTTGATTATGATCACATGACATCAGCATCAGTGTTTGTGTCTATGCTCATGAGGTCAAATGAAGATTTCAAATTAGGTTTTTTTTGGAATTTGAAAGTAAAAAAGTGGAGAGTGAATTGAATAAGCACATGAGAAATTTGAGAACAAATCATGCAACGTGCAAAAGAACCTGCCCTGAAGTAGACAGAACCGGATTCATGTTGGGGGCCCATGTGTGTGTCTGTGCATGTGCTGACTTGCTGCAGCTCAATAACGACAACTGTAGTGGTCATGGCAATGACCACGTTAAAAAACCCTTTTAATTCCATTTCTAATTTCTGTCCCAGAAATAATAAAGTTGGTATCCATTTCATGCTGCTTCCAGTAATATCACAATGCTAATAATTTGTCTTCAATGGAAGACAATCACCTTTACATAATTAGCAGGTAACACCTTATTAAAATCAGCATTGGAGAATTGCCTGCTGACACAGTTCTCCTTAAGTGTGAGATCTCAATATCCTAAACCAGCAATACTATATCCTAAGCCAGTCATACCATTTTGTACAATATACTTATGTGTATTCTGGGCAGGAGTTCCAGACTCTCCCTCTACCTTATAGGCCCATGACCCTGGGAGTTCTTTATCATTCTGCCTGCTCCTGTCTTGGGGCCATGACGGATACCTGGGTGGGCTCTACAAGCACCCCTACCCCTACCCTAACCAAGAGCCTGCCCTTGAGGCAGTCTCTGTTCTAGACTCTCCTTCCCTCTTGTTGAGATTCTTTTTGGTGTCCTTTCTTGCCTGAGAACCTCTGTTAAAACGCATTGTGTTACGCAGGTCTAATATCATTGATCTTCTCGAGGGAACAGGTGTTAAGTCTTGGTCAGTTTCCTCCTTAGAAGTATCTTGGGTCCATTAACATTTCCCATCTCCTTCCCCCAGAGCTCTGTACCAAGCAGTGTGCTTTGGGAACAGCAGTCCTTGTGACGCCACAAAAATACCCTGTTACATTTTTCACCCAAGACAACAGGGACTCTCAGGAGTCCACTGCGTGTGATGGATAAACCCTGAGGAAGACTCTGGGTAGTGAAGTCAGAGTAGTGCCGACATTCTTCTCACCCCTTTTACAGGTACAGAAGCCAGGAGAAGTCAGTTGTGAGCTTCTGTCCTTCTGTGGGATCTAAGGGGTCTAATGTACAATTTAGCTAGATGCGATTTGAAGACATTTTTTAAAAAGAGTATAAAGTGCTCTAAGGCAATGTTCATTTCTGGATTTTTTTTTTTTTTTTGCGATATGCAGGCCTCTCACTGTTGTAGCCTCTCCCGTTGCGGAGCACAGGCTCCGGATGCACAGGCTCAGCGGCCATGGCTCACGGGCCTAGCCACTCCATGGCACGTGGGATCTTCCCGGACCGGGGCACGAACCCGTGTTCCCTGCATCGGCAGGCGGACTCTCAACCACTGCGCCACCAGGGAAGCCACAAATTTGTTCTCTTTTAAGTTTGTCTTGGCTGTTCTGGTTTCCTTTGTTTCCATGTGAATTTTTAGCATTCAACTGGGTTTCTGATAGAGATTGCATTGAATCCGTAGATCATTTGGGGGACTATTGCTGTCTTAACCATATTAAGTCTTCCAGTCCATAAACATGGATGTTTTCTCATTGGTTTAGATATTATAAATTCTCTCAACAATGTCTTATAGTTTGCAGAATATAAGTTCCCCTGCTGAGTGCTCAACATGCAAGAGACACATCAACGGTATAATTCCTCAACCACATTGCCTTTTCTCCCATGTGGTCTAGAGAGTACAGACCATAACTTAATTCCAGTTTTTTTCTCTACTTTGCACAGAGGAGGTGCTCAATATGGATTTGTTGAAAAAATAACTAAGGAACGAATAAATTCCTTACTTTGCTTCCTGTGCCCTGGAAATAAGAGCAGCAGGATCCTTTTCAGTTCGTTAACAATCACATTGCACAAAGCAGATGCTGGCTCGTAGCAGATGTGCTTCCAATACAGATGTGCTGATGTGCTGCTTCTGGAGTCCTTCATTTTGAAAAAAAAAAAAAAAAAAAGGTCCTTGTTTATATCCAGTCTTTCCCTGGGAGGAGCCACCTCTACAAGGGTCTCCAGATAAGGAGGGAAGGTTGCCCCTGAACCCCAGGCTTTTACAATTCCATGCAGTTTTGCAAGCACAGTCCTGTCTGCTGAGCAGGGCTGGGACAGCACAGAGAAGGTCCCAGCATGCTGTGGCATGCAGACCCACAGATGTGCGATTGTCTCAAACCATGAAGCCTCTCAGAAAATGGGTGTGGGGTTTGCAGGGTTGGTCAGATGCACAACCAGAGCTTTTGTTTTCAGTCTCCTACCAAACCTTTGCCTTCCTCTGGCCAGTCCACCCCATCTTTGGCCCCCAGGCAGCCATCCCTGATCTCCGGACCTCAGCCGCCTTTCTAAGCCTACCCGAGCCCTCCTCCCTGAGAAAGGGCCCCAGAGAGGGTTTGCTCCACCTCCTTCTAAACATTCAAAATCAGTTAAACAAATGGAACAGATATTAGTAAATAACTGAGTGTTTTTGTCATAAAGGATAAAGGGAAAAAAATGTGTTCTTCCACCCACCCCACAACATGGTTCCTGGTTCCTCAGCACCAAACCAGCAGTAGCTGAGTTGAGCCCTGTGGAGTACTGGGAACTAGATCTTAAAGAAGACAGGGAGAATCTTTGTGGGGATAGTGCAGCAAGCACCTACTCTGGATGCCAACCCCAGCCCGGTGCCTGTGGGACCTTAGGCAAGTTAAGGTGAGTTAATCAAGTTAATTAACTGCCATGCCAACCGTTCCTTATCCTTAGAGGAAGGAACACCTGCCTCACCTAGTCTTCCGTTAGGATTATATGAACTAACATACGGAGAGTACTGGCACGTGGTGAACTCAATCACTGTTATTTTCTTTTCCTTTCATGGAGGTACTGAGGATGGCAAAGAGACCGTAACTCAGAGTCAGGCACAGGCAGAAACTGGACAAATATATATATGAAATTCCCAGCAAGTACATGAGCCCAGGGTCTGGTGGAGGATGCAGACAAGCACACAGGCAATTAGAGACAGGGTGATAGTGACCGTACTATGAGTAAGATTGGGTGCTTGTGAGGTCATGGAAGGGGCACCTACTCTTGGTGGTACAGGGAAGGTACCTATAAACTTAGGTCAGAGGATTAACATGAATTACTTGGGCAAAGCGTATGGGACAGTATATTGGACAGAAGAAACCGTAAGTGTAAGTAAGTACCTGGAAGTGAGAAATCCTTATACATTAATGGACTGTTGGTAATAAAAATAACAATAATAGCAACATTTGTTGTGGACCTACTGTGTCCTAAGCATGCTGCAAAATTCTGTATATACACTGTGTTATTAATTCTCACAGCTCTTTGAGCAATGTATTATTAGGTGTACAGATAAAGAAACTGAGATTCAGAATGATGAAGGAATCTTTGTAAGATCGCAGAGCTGACGGGTGGTGGTAGATGCTTTCATCAAGACTCGTTGGGTACCAGAGCCAGTGCTCTCTCCTAACCTCTGTACAGAGCTGCCTTTAGTAACTGGCTGTGGCTGAGAAAGAGCTTTCTGAGGATGCTGGGGTGGCCATTGCTCCAAGCAAGGCTGTGAAATCAACAGTCAGATGAAAAAAACAGATCTCACTCCGCCCTTCACCCGACTTGGCCATTTTGCAGATCCCCCTTAGGTCAGTGCAAATCACTCCCATGTTTGACTAAAGAGCAACTCTCAAGGACATTTCCTGGTAGAGGTGTGTTGGGAAAGGCTGCCTCACAAGGTGGGCACTGCCCAGCTCCAGGGGGCTCCAGGCACATAGCTGACATTGTGAATGGCACTCTAGGGCTTTGCAGAGTGTCAGCCTTGTGAAATTCAAGTCACCTGGCATGCTAGGATTTATTGAGAAAGTGAATTATTGGCACGATTTTGGAGTTCATCTGTTTTTCAGAGTTTTGTAGAAATACGTGTTTTGCAATAGAGTTTGGCTCAGTTCAGGGCATAGTAATGAAGTTAGGTGAATTGTGGGGAGTGCTGGGGGAGATAGTTCCCATAACTTAAGTAAAAATATTTTCAGTCTTCAAATGAGAAGTACACTTGACAGACATAGAAAACAATTGATGCTTACAGAGTTTCATCTATCTTGACATCTTACACTATTAAATTTCCTGCCACTATCTTAAAAAATAAAGACTCATTGTGAGCACATGAAAAGATGTTCAACATTACTAGCCATCAGGGAAAGGCAAATCAAAATCACAATGAGGTACTACTTTGTATCCACTAGGACTGCTATGATCAAAAGGACAAATAATAACAAGTGTTGGCAAAAATGTGGAGAGTCTGGAACCTTCATATACTGCTGGTGGGAATGTGAAATGGTGTAGCTGTTTTGAAAAAGTCTGGCAGCTCCTCAGAAGGTTAAATATAGAGTTACCATAGGTTAAACATAGAACTACTCCCAGGTACATATCCAGAAGAAATGAAAATACATGTCCACAAAAAAACCAAAAAACTTGTACATGTTTTTAATGTTCAATTATGTTCGGAGCAGCATTATTCAAAATAGCTGAGACATGGACACAATCTAAGTGTCCTTCAACTGAAGAATGGCTAAACAAAACATGGTATATCTATACAATGGAATATTATTCTTCAATAAAAAGAAATGAACTAATGATGAACCCTGAAAACATGCTAAGTGGAAAAAGCTAGTCGCAAAAGATTCTATATTATGTGATTCCATTTATATGAAATGTCCAGAATAGGTAAATCTGTGCAGACAGAAATGAGATTGGAGGTTGCCTGAGGCTGCATGTGAGGTGGGGAGAAATGGGGAGTGACTGCTAATGAGAACAGCGTTTCTTTTGGGGATGATGAAAATGTTTTATTTTTTTTAATTTATTTTTTCCTTTAAAAATATTTTCTTTTTTTTAACATCTTTATTGGAGTATAATTGGTTTACAATGTTGTGTTAGTTTCTGCTGTATAGCACAGTGAATCAGCTATACGTATACATATATCCCCATATCCCCTGCCTCTTGTATCTCCCTCCCACCCTCCCTTTCCCACCCCTCTAGGTGGTCACAAAGCACAGAGCTGATATCCCTGTGCTATGTGGCTGCTTCCCACCAGCTATTTATTTTACATTTGGTAGTGTATATATGTCAGTGCTACTCTCTCACTTCGTCCCAGCTTACCCTTCCCCCTCCCTGTGTCCTCAAGTCCATTCTCTATGCCTGCTTCTTTATTCCTGTCCTGCCCCTAGATTCTTCAGAACCGTTTATTTTTTTTAGATTCCAAGGAGGCAAGAGTATACAATGGAGAAAAGACAGCCTCTTCAATAAGTGGTGCTGGGAAAACTGGACAGCTACACGTAAAAAAAAGAAATTAGAACACTCCCTAACACCATACACAAAAATAAACTCAAAATGGATTAAAGACCTAAATGTAAGGCCAGACACTATAAATCTCTTAGGGGAAAACATAGGCAGAACACTCTATGACATAAATCACAGCAAGATCCTTTTTGACCCACCTCCTAGAGAAATGGAAATAAAACCAAAAATAAACAACTGGGACCTAATGAAACTTAAAAGCTTTTGCACAGCAAAGATGAAAATGTTTTAATATTGACTGTGGTGATAGTTGTTAACCTCTGTGAATATATTAAAACCATTGAGTTGTATTCTTTCAATGGGTGACTTATATAAAGTTATTTTAAGAAAGAACCATTAAGGGACTTCCCTGGCGGTCCAGTGGTTGTGACTCCGTGCTTTCACTGCAGGGGGCATGGGTTCGAGCACTGTGGCCAAAAAAAGAAAAAAAAGAAACAACCCTTATAGGCAGTGGTGGGGTGCCATGGGCTTATGGGCAGATTTTCCTCTCTATTCCAAATCCATTCCAGCCCCATTGGGCAGGTGGAATAAGGGATCCATATTTACCAGATGAGAAAGCCAGACACAGTGAGACCATGGAGCTTCCCCAAGCTCACACAGCTTTGCAGGTCTATTAGGCATCAAGGTCTTCAAGCAACCAGTGCTGGCACATTTGACAGACCTCTGGTTTTCAAGCCATACTCTACAGAGCCTCTTTGGGGGACCCCATTGGTGGGGGCAGTGGGTTAGGGTGGACATGAGGAGTAGGGTTGCTGATCAGGTGAGCTCTAGTCTCCTGCTTGGTTTGAATCAAAGCCCTTCTGGGTTTAAATTGACATATGGGCTTGCACATATGCCTTCTTTGAAAAAAAGAAAAGTTTCTCTGCCAAAATCCATTGCCCTTAACTCCATGGTTCTCAGATTGCAAAGACAGTAAACTGAACACTTTCCTCGACCTCAGCACCCAAAGTGCTGATTTATCTTTAGAAAAATGTCCATAATTCAAACAAAAAGTGATAACTCAGGCTGCCAAGCTCTTGTTGCTTTGGTGTTGTTTCTCTGCTGAGGAATGCACCCACAAGGTATCTGTTTCAACAATAATTGCCAATGAACGAGTGAGAAATACTGTTCTTGGCCAAAATATAGTCTGTTGCTAGAAAACAATACAGCTAAAGCGTTTATGAAAATATCAAAAAACACTGTCACATAAGAATAATATTGTACAGGATGTCCTTGTACCCAGAAACACTCCCAACATCATCCAAGACTGTCTTTAGAAGCAAAAGTTGTTGCCCAACAAAATCTAGGTTTGTTCGCAATTTGTCTTAACAAGGAATGACGTAAGTTTACCAGACAAAAGAGTTCCATTTTTCGTTCCCTATGTTTAATCTGCACGGACAGAAAGCTGTAAATATCGTAAGTGGTTGTTACCGGCTGGCTTTGCGGGGGCCCTGTTCGTTAAAGACCATGGTTCGCTGGTTTCTTGTGTGTCTTCCAAGGACCAAGATGCTTGCTCATCATCACTATGAGGTCTGGCAAACAAAAGCCTGTTTCCCAGGAGCCTGTGTGGAAGGATGTTTAACCTTTGATCTCCACTAGCGAGGCCCGGAGGGAAAGAGGCAAAGTCA
>NW_006769677.1:4828481-4839941 GCF_000442215.2 Lipotes vexillifer
GGGAAAGAGGCAAAGTCAGGCTCCGGTAACGTTTAATGACAGATCTTGTTAGGGTTAAAAAAACAGCTCTGGCGTCCAGCTGGGACTTCAGCTGGGGAGGTGCTCAGAGGGCCTTCAGAAACAGCCATGGGGCCCCATGAACAGCTGCCCCGGGTGCCCGCTAAGCAGTCTTTCTGAGCCTGCTCCTGCTGAGAATCCCACCCCCAGTCAGTGTGAGTCAGCAGGGAGAACCATTCATTTTTTTCCCTATTGCCACCAGCAAGTATCACCCCTCTGGATGCTATGGTGAGGTTCTGACAGCAGCAAGGCACAGATCCTGGTTTTTCTCGTATAAAAATAAATATCTAGAAAGCGGCTGGGATTAGTGAGTGCCCTTATAAAAGAGACCCCAGAGAGTTCTCTAGCCTCTTCTACCATGTGAAGCTACAGTGAGAAGACAGCTGTTTATAACCCAGGAAATGGGCTCTCACTGGAACCAAACCATGCTGGCACCGTGATCTTGGAATTCCAGTCTCTAGAACTGTGAGAAATAAATTTCTCTTGTGGATAAGATGGCAAGTCTATGGTATTTTTGTTCTAGCAGCCCGAGCTGACTAAGACAACACCTTACATAAATGTTTTCAGCGGGGTGTGATTAATGTTTAACTTGCAGGTTGAATGGTGTGAGATGAAGGTCTAGGATGCAGCACTACCTTGAAATATTCAAACTTCAGGTGGAGAGAATCATGCCATAAACAGAAGGCCTTCATTATCTTCACTTTTGAACAATTGCTCTCTGCCATCATATATGTTTTTGGCACTTCTGAATAGATATTAGTGACCCCTCTTTCTCATGCAGAAAAAAGAAAGTGGCGTGGCGTGCCCTAGACATCTCCAGATTTAGCACTATGGTCCTCACTAATGCTTGCAGCAATTTGGAATTTTTCTGCCAAGATTTGAGCATCCCAAGACCTGGCATCTGCTGCCCCCTGAAGCAGATGTGATATGGGAGCAGGCCTGTAGGCCTGTAGGTGCACATCCATTTTCTGATATTTGGGGATTCTTGAAGGTTTGGATATGTCATTCTCAGTATCAAGTGTTTGTTAGAAAAAAGAGTGTGACATAAGAAATGCTTTTTAAGACAATTATTGATTGAAATGCTTTTTAAGACAATTATTGATTCACATGCACTTGTAAGAAATAATACTGAGATCCCATGTGCCCTTTCCTCAGTTTCTCCCAAAGGTACCATCTTGAAAACTATAATGCAATCCTGTTACCAGGACACTGACAGTGATACAGTCAAGATGCAGAGCACTTCCATCACCACGAGGATCCCTCATGTTGTCCCTTTATAGCCACACACACTTCCCTTTCACCCTCACCTCCTCCTTAGTTCCAGGCCACCACTAATTTGTTCACCGTTTCTATAATTTTGTAGTTTCAGAATGGTATATAAATGGAATCACACAGTATGTAACTTTTAGGGATTGGCTTTTTCCACTCAACATGATTCTCTGGAGATTCGTCCAGGTTGTTGTGGGTATCAGTAGTGTATTCTTTTTTTATTTCTGAGTAGTATTCCATCATATGGATGTACCACAGTTGTTTTTTTTTTAAAGCAGTCATCCATTGAAGGATATCTGAGTTGTTTCCAGTTTGGGGCTATTATGAATAAAGCTACTATAAACACTTGTATACAGGCCTTTGTGTGAACATAAGCCTTCATTTCTTTGGGATAAACATCCAAGAGTGTGATTGCTGAGGTTTATGATAGATTAGTTTTACAAGAAAACTAAGTGTTTAGTTTCTTAGAAACTGTCCAGTTTTTTTCCAGAGTGTCTGTACCATTTTACATTCCCACCACGAGTGTCTGAGTCATCTAGTTTCTCCACGTGCTTGCCAGCGTTTGGCATCATTGCTGTTTTTTATGTTAGCCATTCTGATAGGCGTGTAGTGACACCCCATGTGTGATTTACTTTCAACCTGTCTATAGGATGTTTGAAGTGAGTTTCTTGTAGACAGATTACAGTCGGGTCATGTTTTTTAATCTACTCTGCCAATCTCTTTTTATCGGTGTATTTAAACCATTTACATTTCATGGAATTATTGATGTTTTAGGGCTTAAATGTGCCATTTTGTTTTCTGCTTATTCTCTCTGTTTTTCATGTCTTTGTTTTCATTTTCTTGCATTATGAAATGCTTGAATATTCTAAAGAATTCTATATTGATTTGTATGTAGTATTTTAAAGTATCTCTCTTTTAAAGTGGCTTGTTCTAGGTGTTCCATTATGTATATATAATGCATCACAGGCTACTAGTGTCATCTTACCCGTTTGACTTGAAAAGTATTGAAACTTTACTTCCATTATGTCCCTTTACCTTCTTATAATATAATTGTCTTAAATATTTTCTGTATGTACACCTAGAACTTCATCAGACAGTGTTATAACTTTTCTCCAAATATCAAACAATTTAGAAAACTCAAAAGAAGGAAAATCTATTATATTTACCCACATTTTTACTTACTGAGTTCTTCCTGCCTTCCTGATGTTCCAAGTTTCCTTTTTTTCCCCATTTCACTTTTGTTTAGAAGATTTCCTTTATCTATCCATTAGTATAGGTCTTTGAGCCCCAAATTCTGTTTTCCTTCATCTGAGAGTGTCTTATTTTCCCCTTCATTCCTGAAAGACATCTTCATTGGATATAGGATTCTGTGTCGACAATTCTTTTCTTTCTACACTTGAAATATATTGTAACACTTTCTTCTGGCCTCCATGATTTTTGAAGAGAGAAATGTGTGCTGTCATCCTAATTATTTCCTCCCTATAGATAAATTGTCAGTTTTCTCTGGCTGCTTTTAAGGTTGTTTTTCTTGTCTTTATTTTTCAGAAGTGGGTTTGTGTCTTTTGCCAAATCATATGCATTTTATCCCTTGGGCAGCCAATCAGTGGCCCACTGGAAAAGAAACTTGAGATGGAACCATTGAGTTGGTATTTTGTGGACAATTGTCTAGGGCTCTTCTCTCCTTCCTGGGTGGGTTTTGTTGGGGAGGCTTCTTAATCTGAGAAACAGGAACTCCTCCCAAGCATCATTTCTGTAGGATAGTTATGGCTGCTTTCAAACTTCTAGGCAACTGAGAAAACCAATGATTCTTTCTGGGCCACATGCCTGGAGGTCTCTGCCTAGTGGGAAACCTGGCCAACCTCTGGCCTCCACCCTCCTGGCTGGAATGTGAGTGAATGAATACTTGGGAACTGGAGAGGCTGACAGTAGTGTTGCGCTAAAAAGCTGGAGGATCCACTTGTGGCCTTTTGGGCACTGGTTGCTCATCACTGGTTCACTCTTCCTGAAGTCTATTTTCTCACCATACTTTGGAATCTTGCTTCTGCCCTCCCCCTGCCATTACTCTGCTAACATCTCAAGTCCTAATTATTAAATCAAACAGCCTTTTCTCACACTTTTCTTGTCCTCCTGGAGCTCTCTGGATCACTGGCCATTAGCCACTGTTCAGATGCATTAACCCAATGAGGTAATGTCCATTTGTAGCCCCATTTTACAGACAAGGAAATGGAGGATTCGAACCCAGAAACTCTGACTCCAAAGCCCGTGCTCTTAACCACTGTGCTGCATTTGTTTTTTTTTTTTTGGTATGCGGGCCTCTCACTGCTGTGGCCTCTCCCCTTGTGGAGCACAGGCTCCGGACACGCAGGCCCAGCGGCCACGGCCCACAGGCCCAGCCGCTCCGCGGCATGTGGGATCCTCCCAGACCGGGGCACGAACCCGCGTCCCCTGCATCGGCAGGCGGACTCTCAACCGCTGCGCCACCAGGGAAGCCCTGCATTTGTTTTTTTTTAAATTTTATTTTATTAAAAAAATTTTTTTGGCCGTGCCACGTGGCTTGTGGGATCTTAGTTCCCTGACCAGGGATTGAACCTGGGCCCACAGCAGTGAAAGCACCGAGTCCTAACCCCTGGATCGCCAGGGAATTCCCTGTCCTGCGTCTGCAGTTGCTGATCAGCTGCCCCTCTTCTCTCTATGAAGCATTCTTCTGGGTTGGCTTATGTGCATTCACTTCTTGATCCTTTTCTATCTGTTTTCTTCTCTATTTTTCTTTTTCCAACACCTATGGGTAAACATTCCCCAAGATTCTTTCTTTAGTTTTCTCTCTCCTTTCTCTTTATCATTATCTATGACTATTGTAATGAGTGACAAATGCATTTATCTCCAGTAACATCCTGTCAACTCCTAACATAGATCCACATTTTCTCCTTGCTTAATATCTGTATTTCCACAAAAATTATCATTTCTAATTCTGACTGCATCATCTAACCCCAAACTTGCTTTTTGTAGGAATACATTTTTTATTAATGTATAACAGAAGTTTATTCACATTCAAGGAATTTTCACAGAGGGAATACACCATTGTAACCAGCACCAAGATCAGGAAACAGAACATTACCAGCACCCCCAGATATGCTCCTCCTGCCCCCTTCTAGTCACTACCCCAAATAAACACTCCCAAATAACCACTATCCTGATTTTTAACACAATAGATTAGTTTTTTCTGTTTTTGAACTTAAATGAATTCATATTTATGTATTTTGTGACTGTCTTTTTTCATTCAGCATCATCTTTATAATATCATTCCAAGTTGTTACATGTAGAGATAGTTTATTCATTCTCATCAATAAATAATATTCATTATGCAAATATACCGTATTTCTTAAAATCCATTCTGTTGTTAAAAGGCATTTGGGTAGTTTCCAGTTTCAGGCTGTTACATGAATAATGTTGCTTTAAACATTCTTGTAAGTTTTTTTGGTGGACATATGCTTTTCTCTTCTGTTCTGCTTAGGAATGGAATTGCTGGGTCTCTGGATACGTGTTCATTTTTAGTAGATATTGCTGAACAGTTTTCCAAAGTGGCTATACCAATACCAACTGACATTTCTACCAGCAATGTATGAAAATCCAATTGGTCCACCCTTTTGCCAATATTTGGTATTGGCTGTTTTTTGTTTTTAATTTTAGTTATTTCTGGTAGGTGTGCAATGTAATCTCATTAAGGCTTTAATTTATATCTCCCCAGTGACTAATGAAGTTAAGCAACTTTTCATATGTTTATTGCCCATTTGCAAAGCATCCTGTGAAGTACCTATTCATGTCTTTCTGTCCATTTTTCTATTGGGTTGTTTGTTTTTTTCATATTGATTTGTACCAGTTCTTTATATATCCTGGAGATGATTCCTTTGTTAGATATTTCAACCACTCTGTGGTTTGCTTTCCATTCTCTTAATGGTGTTTTTTGGATGAACAGAACTGTTAATTTTAATGTAATCCAAATATTCATTTTCCCCCTTTCTTGTTATCACTCCTTTTATCCTGTTCAAATGTCCTTTTATTCTTGACTTCTGTATTTCTAATAATGGTCTTTCCATTTTTCCAGTCAAGCAAGTTTGCCACTTTGGAGTCCCTTTGATTTGTTTCTCTCCTCTGGTCCAATTTAATTAGTCACTATATCAATTTGATGCTACCTTAAAATCAATTCTTACAGACCTGTCATTCTTTCAGCCACCATCTCTGTTCAGGCCCCACTTAGCTCATCACAAAAGCTTCTAAGTCACTCTTCCCACCTCTCAGCTCTCCTTTGGCCATATCGCTGTCATAGTAATCCTGCTTACACACAACACGATATCACTCCTTGGCTCAAGACACACCAAAGTACCCTAATGTATTCAGAATGAAGTCCAAACTCCTTGCCTGCTATCCAAGACCTTCCAGGATCTGACCTTCCTTGCTCACACGTGCTTTCACACAACTTGTGCTCCACTAATAATGCACTATTTGCTGTTGTTCTCAATGCTCCTGCTTTCTTTCTCTGTGCTATTATATCCAGAGTTTCTTTATCCCCAGCAGCTTTTCCTGGTGAGATGCCACCATCCTTCTAGGCTCAGCTTCTAGGCTCATTTTCTCTATGAGATTTTCCCACGACCCTCTCTTATAATACCATATTTGCTTCTAGTTATTGCTATCTTGTGCTATAGTTATCTGTGTATGTTTTGTTTCCAATTCTAGATTATAAGATTCTGGAGGATAGGGACTCTGTCTTATTCATCTTTTTATCTCTCTACAGGGCATTCCACTGGGTCTTTCACATAATGAATGAAAAAAGGCAGTCACAAAATACATAAATATGATTCTATTTACATTCAAAAACAGAAAAAACTAATCTATTGTGTTAAACATATATCAACATATATGATTCATTTATTTATTATTAATAAGAAATTAGTAAGAAAGTAATAATAATGACTACAATTTATTGCATATAATGGTAAGTACTAAACGTGCATTATCTCAAATATGATGGAGTTTAGAGGATTAAATGAGATACTGAAAGTAAAGACCTTGAACCATAGTAAGAACTCAGTAAGTGGTAGCAATTATTATTATTCTTATTCCTATTTAATGGGTAAGAAAATTAAGCAGGTAGGTATTAAGTCACTTGCTCAATGTTGCATAGCCAAGTGGAGTTGGGACTTGAGCCCAGGTGTCTATTTTTGCCTAGTTTCTTTTATTCAGCATAGTGATTTTGAGATTCAGCCATGTTGTTGTATGTATTGATAATTCATCCCTTTAATTGATGAGTAGTACTCCACTGTATGGATAGACTATAATTTACTAACCCGTTAACCTGTTGATAGATATTTGGATTGTTTCCAATTTTTTGCTTTTACAAATAAACCTGCTAAGAACATTCATGCATAATCTTTGTGTAAATATATGTTTTTATTTCTTTTGGTTAAATACCTAGGAGTGAAATGGCTTTGTTACATGATAGATGTATATTCAACTTTTAAGAAGCTGCCAAATTGTTTTGGCAGTGCTCGTATCATTTTATATTCCTATCATCAGGGTATAAGAGTTTCAATTCCTTAACATATTCACTCATTTCATATTCATTCATTTGGTGATACATTCAGTCTTTTTAATCTTAGTCAAACTAATGGGTGTGTAGTGGTATCACATTGTGGTTTTAATTTGCATTGTTATACATACGTCACAACTGATGACTAACGATGTTGAACATCTTTTCATGTATTTATTGGCTATTTACATCTATTCTTTGGTGAGGAGTCAGTTCATATCATTTAAAAAAATAGATTTATTTATTTTTGGCTGTTTTGGGTCTTCGTTGCTGCGAGCAGTCTTTCTCTAGTTGTGGCAAGCGGGGGCTACTCTTCGTTGCGGTGCCCGGGCTTCTCATTGCGGTGGCTTCTCTTGTTGTGGAGCGTGGGCTCTAGGCGTGCAGGCTCAGTAGTTGTGGCTCACGGGATCTAGAGCTCAGGCTCAGTAGTTGTGGCTCACGGGATCTAGAGCTCAGGCTCAGTAGTTGTGGTGCACGGGCTTAGTTGCTCCGTGGCATGTGGGATCTTCCTGGACCAGGGCTCGAACCCTTGCTCCCTGCATTGGCAGGCAGATTCTCAACCACTGTGCCACCAGGGAAGCCCCAGGCTGGTATACTTTTAATATTTTAAATATCGAGGCAAGATAGTACCCAAAGATTCTTGCCTCCTGAGAGTGATACCCATAGGTAGTCCCCTCCCACATTGAATTGGGCTGACATGTGTAATCACTAGGATATTGTGGATATGATGGTACATGACTTCTGAGGCTATGTCATGAAAGTTCCATCTTTCTCTCTCTTGGATTATTGCTCTGGGGGAAGCTAGCTGCCATGTCCTGAAGACACTCACTCAGGTCTACGGAGAGGCTGAGTGGCAAGGAACTGTGGCCTCTGTAATACAGCAGGCACTAATTTGCCAGACATGTGAGTGAGCCAGCTTGAAAGTGAATCCTCCAGCCCCAGACAAGCCTTCACATGATATCACAGCCCTAGTCGTCATCTTGACTGCAACCTTATGAGGTTGCCCACAGAGACTATGTGGGATAATAAAAGTTAATTGTTGTTTGAGCCACTGTGCTTTGTGATAATTTGTTATGAGGCAATTGATAACTAGTACAACTAGTTAGGAAAGCTTGAGAAATTTTTTCCTAAATGTTATTATAAAAACCCTTATATAGGGCTTCCCTGGTGGCGCAGTGGTTGAGAGTCCCCCTGCCGATGCAGGGGACACGGGTTCGTGCCCCGGTCCGGGAGGATCCCACATGCCGCGGAGCGGCTGGGCCCGTGAGCCATGGCCACTGAGCCTGCGCGTCCGGAGCCTGTGCTCCACAACGGGAGAGGCCACAACAGTGAGGGGCCTGCGTACAGCAAAAAAAAAAAACCCAAAAAACAAGAAAACCCTGGTATAATCTTATTTAACCCAGTGATAAGTTCTTTTTATGAGATGATGTGACTATTTTTGCAAGACATGAGTGATTCTTGTCACTTTAAATGAGGTGGCAAATGAGCAGGTATTACTTCTGGTTTTGCTGGAGAAAGAGTTGAGATGAACAGTCTGAGATGCATCCTCATTCTCATCTCTATTAGGAGATAGGGGCAGGGCATCCATAAAAGTGGTCTCTTTTCAAAGTCCCAGGCATTAAATGAAGACCCAGAGAACTTCAGGGTTTCTTCTGTGAAATGTCTCTGTCTCAGAAAATGTTGGACAAAGCAAACAAAAATCTGATTCCATTTCTCCATTGTTCCATGGAAGCGTTCTGATGTGGCAAAAAAATCCTTCCTTTGTGCCACATATCAGCATTGAGAATGATTAAGGTGTAGACCCTTGTGAGACTTTCATTTAATTACACATGAAGCTCCATAGAATTTCACCCACATAACAGTGGGGTTGTTTTGTCGAGTGTTCAAGACCTAAATTTGCCGTTGGCTCACCCCCAGTGCAGTCATGCGATTAGTCACGCAAGGAGTCACAAAACCCCTTGGCCATAAAGAAATCCTAGCTGACGGCCCCACCAGTGCTCTTTTCCCAAAACATGTCTCTGGAAACTAAACTCAAACATGCGTGTCAATTTGGACTTATTTTTCGTGTTTGTTTTGCCCAAAGCATGGACCATGTCGGAGAAGATGGAGACACCTTCACGGCCTGTTAGTCACATCTCACCAAAGCTTCTCAATGGGCTGTCAGACAAGAAAGGAGCCTCATGTAGCCACCTTAATCAGCATCCCCCATCTGTGAGGTCATTGGGATCTTTCAAACAATTTTCAGCTCTCATTAGTTGAGCGTGTTCCACAGGCAAGTCCTTATCTTTTGTAACTTTTGCTGCCACATCCTGAGAAAGCCTCTCTGCTGAATGACACTTTCCCCATGGGTCAACCCCCAGTAATGAGTCACCAATTGATGTGCCCTTTGCACTCACTAGAAGTATATGTTGATATTAACCTTTTGTGTTGTGAGATGTCGCTTTTACCTTTGGCTTCTGCCATGTAAGTCTCATTATTTCTAATAGGCTGTGGCAATTAGGGTCTTGGGGCTGTTGATCGCAGCCATTCGGAGCAGGGAAGGGGCGCTAGGGGAGAACAGTTGCTTTTTCTTCACATGAACAATGTGATGCCTAGCTCAGCCCAAATCTGCACACAGCGAGGCAGTGGTGGACCTCTGACCATGGATGGGAAACTCCTCATCGAGTCCCTTCACATGTTTTCTCCTCGAACTAGCTTCTGGCTATTTTCAAACCCCTTTTGTGCAGAATGACATGCGTGGCCGAAATTTCAGCGCATTGGATTTGGCGTAATAGGGAATTCATTAAACAGAATTATTTGGGAAAGAAATGGGTGTGTTCAAAGAGGCCTTTTTTTCCTCCTTTCTTTCAAAGATAGTTGGCTGGAAAAGGAAAAGGGTGACACTGACAACCAGCCATCTTGGGTGGTTCATGGGGCCTCTGAGGAGTCAGCATGGAGCCCAAGTTACCCAGGAAGGCCCCTCGGACTTGTGATTGGGAAATCTTGACTCCTGATGGAATTCCATGGTAGTGAGAATCTGGTGGGCCTCTCATGGCTGTAGGTAGGTTAAGAAGCTGTTCCTTCAAGGTCAGAACGATACCCAGCGGGTAAGGGGATGAATGGGGAAAAAGTCCACAGTAAAGTAGGGACAGAAGGAAACCAAAAATAACTAAAAGCATAATATAGAGTCAGCATTCACATTCTCTCCAGTTCTTTGACCTGAAGTGCTTTCTACATTTTAAGGGAAACAAAACAAAATTAAGCCTGCATTTTATGCTTCAGACAAGATGAGGCTGAAGTCTCAGGGGCAACAACTCAGAAGAAAGATTTTAGCTTCTTTGTAGGCAGTGGAGCTTGAGTGTTTTACATCAGGATAAGATTTTTCCAAATGAATGCAAGAAAAAGCCCCTATATTAATCTGACTGTTTACGAAAATAACACTTGGGAAAGCCCCTCCAGTAAATTAAGGACATGCAATGTCAGAGACCCTAGGGCCTGCTGCTGAAATAATCACTCTTGGTGATGCAGCAGTGTGGTCTGTTTCTGAGAGCCCCTTGCTGATTTATTCTTTGCTCTGAAAAATGACACATTTAAAATGTAAGTTTGTTTCAGTTGGATTGGTCCACAGTATAAACGTATGGCAGTTGTGAGGTGAAGAGTTCAAAATGTACGACCAATAATAACTGAAACTTAATTCTTCCTTGAATAAGTATAATGAGGAGTCGAAAGCCAGAAGAAGCTCTCTTCCTCTTTTTTTCCTTTCTTCCTTCTTTCCTTCCACAAACATTTAACCTGCTTGTTTTATGAGTAGGTGTTGGGCTGGGAGCTGTTGACAATCACTAGTGAATGAAGCACAGGCTTATTCCCAGAGGACTTCAAATGGGAAAGATGGACAGAGGGTGCCAACTTAAGGCAACACAGAAAGAATGATACAAAGAACGGACAGGACAATAAGATACCAGAAAAGAGGTAAGAGTACAAGTTAGTGCCAGACTCTGAGGTCCTATACTTAATTATCACACTCTTTTTTGCGGTACGCGGGCCTCTCACTGTTGTGGCCTCTCCCGTTGTGGAAGCACAGGCTCCGCACGCGCAGGCTCAGCGGCCATGACTCACGGGCCCAGCCGCTCCGCGACATGTGGGATCTTCCCGGACCAGGGCACGAACCCGTGTCCCCTGCATCGGCAGGGGGACTCTCAACCACTGTGCCACCAGGGAAGCCCTATCACACTCTACCAGAGCTAGAATGTAACTCCAACAGAGGAGCACCTAGAATAGTGCCTGGCACAGAGAAGCTCGCAATATTTGTTAATGAAAAACCATTGACATCTTGATACTGAAGCCTATGACTTCTTTTATTGCCCATTTTTAAAGTCTTTATTGAATTTGTTACAATATTGCTTCTGTTTTATGCTTTGGTACCTTGGTTGCGAGGCATGTGGGATCCTAGCTCCCAGACCAGGGATTAAACCCACACCCCCTGCACTGGAAGGTGAAGTCCTGACCACTGGACCACCAGGGAAGTCCCTGAAGCCTATGCCTTTTTTTTTTTTTTTTTTTTTTGGTCTTGG
>NW_006769677.1:4840037-4844114 GCF_000442215.2 Lipotes vexillifer
TTTTTTGGTACGTGGGCCTCTCACTGTTGTGGGCTCTCCCGTTGCAGACCACAGGCTCCGGACGCGCAGGCTCAGCGGCCATGGCTTACGGGCCCAGCCATTCCGCGGCATGTGGGATCTTCCCAGACCGGGGCACAAACCCATGTCCCCTGTATCGGCAGGCGGACTCTCAACCACTGAGCCACCAGGGAAGCCCTATGCCTTCTTATCTGCATTCATAAAGTGCCTTTTCCAGACTACTTTCTCTGTTCCCCATCCCCCCATCACAACTCCATTGTTGGGAAATTGGTGTGTGACCCACATCCAGGGACAGGATACAATTGGGGAGATTTTAGGGGAGTTTAAAGGTGCTTATATATTTATGTTGTTGATTCTTTGGTTTTTCTTTCTTGCATCGTTTTCCTCCCACTTGGAGTCCTACTCCCCAGGCCTCTGGAGCAGTACAAAGGGCATGGAGCTGCCTCACATGGGGGAGCGTCTTGTTCTGGGAAGGCCAGGCAGAAATAGGATAGGGCACAGGGAATGATGATTTGGAGCAGCTGCTGTCAGCCTCAGGGAGAAGAGCTCTCTTTCCTCTCATTTCCTGGGTTCATCCTTCCTTCCTTTTCCAAGTTGTTAAGACCATAGCACACTGCCCCACCCCCGCCAAGGTGAGAGTGTGAGCCATAGGGAAGAGGCCAAGTTGGCTACTATGCTGCTGTTGATCTGGGCTGTTCAAGCCTTCTGGGCAACAGAAGTCCTCTCTGTTTACATGTCTGGCCCACATCAGCACGGCTAGGGCTCAGGCCCTAGGTCCAGTTGGCAACAAGGAATTTACATCATTTTGGAGCCATCTGTCTTCATAATTCCCCCATGAGCCTTTGGAAGCAGTTGATGGATTAAAAAAAAATGTGGATTTGGAGTTCTCCTCTGACTCTCTAGCTCTTTACATTTTGAAAATGCAACCCAAGTCTTTGTAATTTATCGCACATCCACACAGAGACTATTGACTCTGTCAGAACAGCATTACAAAAAGGGATGTTCCTTACTTGGGTTTGCTCACTTTGAACACCAGAGTCTTAATTATGATCGTTGTATCTGGTCCAGATTATCTATCTATCTATCTATGTATCTACCTACTTACCTATCTATCTATCATCTATCATCATCATCATCATCATCATCAATCTATCCATCATTTATCCTAGTTTGCTAGGGCTGCCATAGCAAATTACCATAGACCAAGTGGCCTAAACAACAGAAACTTATTTTCTCACAGTTCTGGAGGCCAGAAGTCTGAGATCAAGGTTGATTTCTTCTCAGGACTCTCTCCTTGGCTTGTAAGTGGCCACTTTCTCTCTGTGTGTATCTGTGTCTCAACCTCTTATTCTTATAAGGACACTAGTCATTTTAGATTAGGGCTCACCCGAAGGACCTCATTGTAAGCTAATTACCTCTTTAAAGATCCTATCTCCAAATGCAGTCATATTCTAAGATACTGGGGTTAAGACTCCAACATATGAATTTTGAGGGGACACAATTCAGCTCATAATGCTTTCTATCCCTCCATCTACCTTCCCATCTCTTCCACCCATTATCTATCTGTCTATCTATCTATACAGTCATCTCTCTCTCTATCACAATAGCTAAAGGGGACTTGAGAAGATAATAAAAATGATTGGGAAAGACTGAACCTATGAACAATTAACAGATGAGAAAACTGAAGCTCAAAGCAGGCAAGTGACTTTCCCAGGGTAACACACCCAGTATCTGGTGGAAGCTGCACTCAATCCTATATTTTTAGTCTTTAAATCCAGTATTTGTTCCCTACAATGTTGTAAGTCTTGGAAGAGCTATTGAAATTTTCCCCTCTTATATCTCCCATTAGGATCACACAAGTGACACTTATTAAGAAAAGTTTTCTAAGTTCAAGAAGAGAGGACATGTGGGAGTGGGTGAATTATGGAGCTGGAGCTGGAAAGAATTCAGTGGCGTGACTGTGCTACTCATACTGTTGTCAGCTATAATTCAACAAGAGCTCTTATAGAGAAATTTCTTAATTTATGACACAGAGAATTTAAAGTTACCCGCCAAGGTACTATGTCCATAAATGGCCAGATTATTTGGGACCTTTTTCTTTGGTATGTTTATAGTTAGCTTGGGTCAATATACAAGGCTGAAGTATTTTTTCAGAACATAAAATTATGTATGTTATGGTAAACTACTCTTTGGAAATAAACTCAGTGGTGAATGAGCTCTTCACAGCCACACGGGGACCATGGATGGCAGCAAAGAGGTGATCAGCCCTCTGACCTTGGAAGAACTCTAAGGAAGAATGCTGGCACCTTCCAGGAGGACATCATTTTCTCTGTAGCTCTTCCCACTATTAACATCTGTTCTTTAGAGACCATAAGACGTTTTTCAGTTTAATTTCAAACTACTTGTGACAACTGAGAGAATTTCACAGTTTTACAACCTGATCAGCAGTCTAGGCTTTCAATTATTTGATGACTTGAGTATTTCATGAAGAAGTATTTTATTTTATTTTATTTTTTATTTTTTTTAAACCTACCCACTTAAAAAAATTATTTATTTATTTGGCTGCATTGGGTCTTTGTTGCTGCGCGCGGCTTTTCTCTAGTTGCGGTGAGCGGGGGCTACTCTTTGTTGCGGTGTGCAGGCTTCTCATTGCGGTGGCTTCTCTTGTTACAGAGCACGGACTCTAGGTGCCCGGGCTTCAGTAGTTGTGGCACACGGGCTCAGTAGTTGTGGCTCGCGGGTTCTAGAGCACAGGCTCAGTAGTTGTGGCGCATGGGCTTAGATGCTCCGCGGCATGTGGGATCTTCCCAGACGAGGGCTCGAACCCCTGTTGCCTGCACTGGCAGGAGGATTCTTAACCACTGCACCACCAGGGAAGCCCTGAAGAAGTATTTTAGACGGAACGTTCACATTCACTTGTATTTCAACCAGATGGTTGCACGGGCAAAATTCAGTGGTGCAGCATCTCACAGTGAATAGATTCAACCTGACAGTGGGTAAACATTTGATCTCCGGGTTTCAAGTTTTAAAGTTTCAAAGTGAAAAATAAGTCTCGTATTGAAATGACTGATTGTGGAATCTAAAGGGCCTGTGAGCATGCAAAGGTGAGAGAAAGTAGGGTGTTTGGGGCAAGGAGGGAGGTTGTTTGGGGGTAAAGAAGATAACTTCTAAGGGACGGGCAGAGGAATGCAGGACACTAAGGCGTCTGGGCTAGATTTCATTCTGAGTCAGCACTTGTTGGCTTCATCTGAGTCTTGGGGCAGAGGTGCAGCTCACAGAACGGAATTCGTGGTTAGGCAAACTCTCTGAGACTTTGGGAGGACCTAAGCCCTGCTTAGGATTATTGGTTCAGAGAATGATCTAGGTGTTTGTGTGTGTGTAGAAGGTGTGTGCTCTCTGTCTGCAGAGGTAGGTCAGTGACATATGGTTTGGGTTCCCTGTGACTCCAGGCAGCCAACAGCAGGAAGCAAGTCCTGGAGTGAGGGTGGCAGTAGTGGGGACCCCAAAGTAAGAAAGCATATTCTTCTGACTCTCCTCACTTGATTGTGTGGGACAATCCAAATGTTCCCCCAGTTGTTTCTGGGGGTCCCAAAGAGGTGTTTTCTGAGTCTTCTCAGATTATCTCAGTCCTACCTGGACCCACCTTCTGCCCTTTTCTCTACCTCTGAATCCATTTGGTAATGTTGTCCAAGAAGCCACATGAAGACTGCATTCCAGTGGGTGGTGGCTGAGAGGACTTGTGTAAGAACACACCTAAGTTCCAGGGGAGACTCCCAGGGGGACTTGGGGAGGCTTTAGGGTCAGAGCCAGCAGAGAATTATGCTGTGTATCTGTCTGTGTAACACAGGCAATCTGTCACTTATTTCACATATTGTCACTTATTCTATATATCATTCAAGGCCCTGGAAGGATAAATCGGAAAATGACACTAACAACAAAACTAAAATAAAGAGACAAACAAAAAAACTTTGATTTTGTAATAACCTATAAGGGAAAAGAATCTGAAAAAGAATATATATATATATATATATATATATATATATATATATATATATATAC
>NW_006769677.1:4844124-4853375 GCF_000442215.2 Lipotes vexillifer
ACACACACACACACGTATATATGACTGAATCACTGTGCTGTACACCTGAAACTAACATGACATTGTAAATCAACTATATTTCAATAAAATAAAACAAACAAACAAACCAGGGACTTCCCTCATGGTGCAGTGGTTAAGAATCTGCCTGCCAATGCAGGGGACACGGCTTCGAGCCCTGGTCCGGGAAGATCCCACATGCCGTGGAGCAACTAAGCCCGCGCATCACAACTACTGAGCCTGCGCTCTAGAGCCCGTGTGCCACGACTACTGAGCCCGAGTGCCACAACTACTGAAGCCTGTGCACCTAGAGCCTGTGTCCTGCAACAAGAGAAGCCACCGCAATGAGAAGCCCATGCACCACAACGAAGAGTAACCCCCGCTCGCCGCAACTAGTGAAAGCCCACGCGCAGCAACAAAGATCCAATGCAGCCAAAAATAATAAATAAATAAATAAATAAATTAAAAAAGTGAAACAAAACAAAAACCAACAACTTTGAAACATGGCTCCTGTTCTCACACAATCCCAATGGGGAGACACACACACACACACACACACACACACACACACACACACACACACCAGGGCAACATGAGTATGTGTGCAAATAATGGTGCTAGAGTCTCTCTGACATTACGTCCTGTGGGGCCATGTCAGGAATGACTCCATGGAAGAGGTGAGAGTTTTGTGATGGGAACCATACTTTGAAGGATGAGTGAAATGTGGACAAGTTCAACTGCGAGGAAGAGAAGCTCCCTAGCAGAGAAATGGATGTGACAGAGACATGCATGAGGAAAAGTGAAAGCCAAGTTTGGGGACAGTAGAAAGGTAAGTTTGCCAGGAGTGGACGGTCAGTGTAGACAATCCACAAAGCTAAGACTGGCAAGGTAGATGAGAGTCATGTTATGGAGGGTTTTAAGGAAGATAGAAGGATTTGGGATTTTATTCTGCAGGCACTGGGGAGCCACCAAATGTTTTCAAAAAGGCAAGAGATATATCCACTGGAGATTTTAATAAAGTTAATCTAATAGAGGAGTTTAATATGCTCTTATGTGGGAAGAAGTTGGGAGGGTGACGAGTTAGAAGCCTTTAGCAATAGTCCAGGTGTGGGCTAATAAAGATATGCTAAGGTGATGGTGGTAGGAATATAAGGGAACATATTTAGGAAGAATTGTCAAAGTAAGACCATTCAGCAAATATTTTCTGAACATGTTCTATGTGCTAAGCATAGACTAAAAACTAGAGAGTCCTAGGAGCAAGGCGGATGAACCCTGCTGTTGAGGAGCCTACACCCCAACGTGTGGAACACAGAAGCACACAAAGAAATGAAATAGATGATATTCCATAACTATAGATACCAAGGAATCACTTAGGATGCTTTCAAGTTACAAACTATCCAACTACAAGTGGCCTAAAGGATAATCACTCACACACACACACACACACACACACACACACACACACACACGTTCCCAAACAAGAAACAACCCAGAGAGGGCCATTCCAGAGATGGTTAATCCATAGACCCAACAGTGTAACTGAAGACCTATCTCTTCCATCCACTGCATGGCCACCCTTAGGATGTTGGCTTCCTCCTTGGGGTTATCTCTCATGAACCAGTTTGGTTCCTGTAGCTCCAAGTACCACCTCTTCACATAGTTATATCCCAAAACAGGAATGGTTGCTTCTCCTCATTGCATCTCTTATGACCATTGCTATGGATTGAATTATGTCCTCACCAAATTTGTATGTTGACGCCCTAACCCTAATGGGGGTGGTATTTGGAGATGGGAACTTTGGGAGGTACTTAGGGTAGATGAGGTCATGAGGCTGTGGCCCTCAGGATGGGATTAGTGCCCTTATAAGAATAAACACCAGAGAGCTTGCTTTCTCTCTGTCTCCCTTCATGTGTACAGAGAACAGTGAGCACACAGTGAGATGGTGGCTGAGAAGCCTCACTGGGAACCAAACCAGCTGGCACCTTGATCTTGGACTTTTCAGCTGTTAGAATCTTGAGAAAATAAATAAATTTCTGTTGTGTAAGCCACCTGACCCATGGTATTTTGTTATGGCAGCCCCAGCAGACTAAGACAATCAGAGGCCTCACCACAGACTTCCTCTTACTGCTTGTCCAGGGGTTTATTTTATGCCCATGTTGAAATCAATCATGGGTCAGAGGAGTGAAATGACTATACTGGATTTAGACTAGTCATTCTTCTGCCCCCAGGTCAGGGGTGGGCTCATTTTCTCTGAACACCCAGGATGGATAAACACCCCAAACAAGCAGGAGTCTCTATGAAGAAGAAAGAGATGGAAGATGGGAACAGCTGTGAAGAAACCACAAGTGGTTAAGGGCTGTGGAGAAGATAATGTGGGTGGTAGAATGATGGTGTATTAGTTTCCTAGGGCTGCTGTAATAAATTATCACAAGCTTGGTGGCTTAAAACAATAGGATGTTCTCTCATATTTCAGGAGGCCAGAAGTCTGAAATCAAGATGTCGACAGGGTCACACTCTATCAAAAAGCTCTAGGAGAGACTCTCTCCTTGCCCCTTCTAGCTCCTGGTGGCTCCTGGTGTTCCTTGGTCTGTGGCAGCATCACTCCAGTCTCTGCCTCCATCTTTACATGACCTTCTCTCTGTGTCTCTGTGTGTACTTTTCTGTCTCCTACAAGGATACGCTCATTGGATTTAAGGCTCATCTTAGTCAGTATGATCTTATCTCAATAGTTACCTTAATTACATCTGTTCCAAACAAGGTCACATTCTGAGATTCTGGTTAGACATGAATTCTGGGGGGACACTCTTAACCTACTACAGATGATGCGTGACTGGGGCTGAGCATAGAACTGCTTTTTTAAAAAAAAATTAATTAAGTAATTTATTTATTTTGGCTGTGTTGGGTCTTCATTTCTGTGCGAGGGCTTTCTCTAGTTGTGGCAAGCAGGGGCCACTCTTCATCGCGGTGCGCGGGCCTCTCACTATCGCGGCCTCTCTTGTTACGGAGCAAAGGCTCAGACGCTCAGGCTCAGTAGTTGTGGCTCATGGGCCTAGCTGCTCCGCGGCATGTGGGATCTTCCCAGACCAGGGCTCGAACCCGTGTCCCCTGCATTGGCAGGCAGATTCTCAACCACTGCACCACCAGGGAAGCCCTAGAACTGCTTTAATTGAGGCAACAAGAGAAGGCTTATTGGAGAAAGAGTATTTGAGTTGAGACCCAAAGATGAGGAGGAAGCCATCTGAAGCTCTGGGATAAACAAGCAGAAGGGACAGCAAGAGCAAAGATCCTAAGATGAGAATACGTGCAGTGTTTAGAAAGAATGGCAGCTTTTCTTTCTCTGTGATGTGAATTTCCTCACTAGAAATGGTGGTAAAGCAATTTCCTTTCATTTATGCCTAAAGAAACCAAAGAGGAGATGATTGTGTAACTGAATCCACTCAATTTGCCTGATGTGTTTGCTAAGGTCAAGGCTGTACTGTTGATTAGCAAGAATTCAGCTGAAATTATTTGAATCTTACTGAAGCCCCATGTAACAGACCAAATGATTTCACTATTCTCTTCCTTTGGTAAAATGTGTTCTTCAGAGATTAGAAGTCCAGAAGAGTAGCTCTCTCTCAGTATTCAAACTCTCTTTGGTTCCTTTATTGGAATTCTCTGACAGACGAGACACACATTTGGAGCAGCAGGAGGGCAGTGGGATTTATTTAGTGGAAAGAGTCAGGAAATTTGGATTCTAAATTCCAACTTTAACAGTGTCCAGCTATGTCTTTTGGGTAAGTCTCTTTACCTCTCTAGGCTTCTGTAAGGGGAGGTTGGACCAGGTTATCCCAGGGGTGGGAGAGGGTGGGGCTCTTCCAACTCAAGCTATCTGTGCTTCATACAAGGCCCCAGGAGCTGTCCTCTGGCCCTCTTAGGAGTTGCTCAGACTTAATTAACACACTCAGCTCTTGGGCAGGCCAAGGCTCTGAGTGCAGTGTTGTTTGTAAGACCAATATTCATGAGAGTACAGTGGAATATACCTTCACTTAAACTCTTGACCACTGATATGGGGCCCAATTTCAGAGTATGGACTTACAAAGGCTTTACTCTCTACACCTTTCCCCCCCTTGAGAATCTGCTCTGTCCCACTGGTTTTTCACACCTACCTTCTATAGGGCCCTCTGAGATAGGGAAGGAAAACAAGGCTCTGCAGCCCGAAGACCAGGGCTTTTTGAATAAGAAGATTGTTCACAGCTGTGTGTTTACTAGCTTAACCAGCTCAGCTGCTTCCAGTATTTCATGTAATTATTTTGGCTGTGTGTGCTGAGGAATACTGCAGCCTGACTCTTAAATTCACATGAATATTGCCTTACGTGTAAATCCTAAACATGTTTTTATCCCATCCTTTAAGATTCTACTGAGCAGAGTTCGAAGCATCTTTTTCTCACTCTGTACAGAAGTGATAAGGTCCTTTGCCCACAGGCGATGGGAAGACCAACTCATCCTGGTTGGCCCCGGACTATCCTGGTTTGAAAACGGAAAGTCCTGCCTCCTGGAAACCCTCTCAGTCTTGAGCAAACCGGGCAGTTGGCACTGTATAGTGGTGCAGTGGGGCTGCTTGGAGTCAAAGAAAGAACTTGGAGGAGTAAAGAAGCAAATTGGAGATGAAGTGTTAATCCTGATAAAAAGAAACGCAGCTCTGGGAAGGAACCAGGTGGCCAGGCGGTGCCATCAAGGAAGCTGTGAGCCCACGCCTCTCCTCTCCTGAGGACAAAGCTGTGTAACCTTGTCCTGAGGAGCCAGCGTCTCTGGGGGCCTCCGCTTCACTGCCCGGCTGGGAAACGACCTACCTTTAGGCTTTCTAGGAATATTCACTCTATTTTTCTAGAACAAGGAATAGCAACATAACACATTGTATCAGGAAAATCAGTATGAGTTCCTACCCTAAAAAACATCTTATTTGGCTCTGTCACAAAACAGGCCCCAAGCAGCAATGGCCAAAGGCCTGGCACTTCTCCCCTCTACAGCGCACCAGCGAGAAGCTTGGATTGTCATTTCTAATACTATTCTTTTATGAATGCTCAAAGCAATCAGAATTTCTTGGAAGTTAGTTTATTCCAGTTTTGGAACAGGAAAAACAGTCAGGCTTGAAACATCTCATTGCTGTGGTCTAAACACAAGGATCTTTCAAGACTATCGGAGCAATGCTTGAGGAGTTTCTATTAGCCTAGATGTGCAGATGTGAACATCAACTAATAAAACCAGTTATGGCAAATTGGTACAGGGTGAGTCTGTGGAAGGCTATGAGTTCATAATAATACTCCAAAATAATACATGCATAAAAATATAGTTATAAAAGAAAGGTGAAGAGAAGAGAATATGTAGGTATTATTTTTAAAAATATTAAATACATGTCTGTTTTAAAGTATTGACTTGTATTTGTTCCTCTCTGCCCAAGCAGGAGAGAATAAACACAGGGACCTGGGAGTCAGCAAGGTGTCCCTGAAAAAGTAGAACCTGTTCCAAGGACAGAAAGGACTCATCAGCCTCTGTGATCATGTTTAGTGATGAGGTAGGAAGGGGTTAGTGAACAGAAGGAGGGCTCCAGGATGTGTTCCACACTGATGAATTATCCAATATCCTAGAGAGGGGAGGTAATCTTTCATTTTTTCAGAGACGGAATCTCAAGATGGGCCCACCAATGAGAATAAACTACTAATAAAGAAGACAGTCATTTTTAATAAAGCTAACAGACAAGGGAGACATATCAAAGTCATAGAGGGACCCACTAATACATCCAGCCGTGCAAATTTAATGACCACCTTATTCCTGAGAAACAAGTCACACAAAAATGAAAATCTATCTGAAAGTGAGGGACATAACAGTGCCATGCCGTGATAAGAGGAGTATGTTAGTAATCTACAGGCACACCTCGTTTTATTGCACTTTGCAAATGTTGCATTTTTTAATGAATTGAAAGTTTCTGGCAACTGGCGTTGAGCAAGTCTATGGGCGCCATTTTTCCAACAGCATTTGCTCACTTCGTGTCTCTGTGTCACATTTTGGTAATTCTTGTAATATTTCAAACCCTTCACCAGCAAAAGGATTATGACTCATTGAAGGCTCAGACAGTGGTCATCATTTTTTAGCAATAAATTAAGGCATGTACAATGTTGTTTTAGACATAATGCTATTTCATACTTAATAGACTACAGTATAAAGTAAACGTAACTTTTCTATGCACTGGGAAACCAACAACCCCGTGAAATTCATTTGATTGTGATTGTCTGGAACGAAACCCACAATATCTCTGAGGTATGCTTCTATTGCTGTGTAACAAACTTCCCCAAAGCTTAGTGGAAAGGGAAGAATGAGAGGAGCCAGAGGGAGAAAACCACATGTCTGGTGTGGCAGCAGAAATATTACCTAACAAGAAATAAGGAGGTCCAACGCTTCAGATATTCAAAGGTGGGACAGGAGAGTGGCTCCCAGACACAAGTACTTTTAAAGCTCCCCAGGTGATTGCATTGTGCACCAGGGCTTGAGAAGCACTGTGGTAGTGTGTGACTTGCCAAATCTGAATGGACTTTAGTCAAAGTAAATGTGGGTAGTGGTGGCGGGGGAGTGTTACTAACATTTATTGAGCCCCAGTTATGAGTCAGTTTCCAAGTGAGGAATTTCACATGTAATTTCTCCTACTCCTCACAACAGCTCCAGGAAGCAGACAGTGAGTCAGTATTATCACTATTTCACAGAGGAGAAAATAGAAGATTCGGTAAATCAGACTCATAAACAGGCTCGTCTCTTATACCGTATCAAGCAGTATTAACAAAGGCCCCGAAGAGAAAAGGATCTTAACAATAAAGCAGATAAAAGATAAAAGAAGAGCTGCTTTGGTAGATTTAAACCTAAGCTTGAAGTGGACTGAAGGAGATGAAGCACTCCTCTTGATAGTTCTAACTGTGCAGAGTCTGTGTCGTGAAATTTGGCCAAGAGGAGAAATGACACATGCTGGACTACAGCGAGCCGGCCAGCAAGGGTCGGTGCGAGGCAGGGGAGGGGGGTTCCCAAGGCTGGGGATGTAAATGTGGAGCCCTTTCCCCTTCTTTGCCGCGTAGTGGCAGTGCAGAGGGGCCCATACGCACAAAGAGAACATGGCGGGAACAGCCACTATTGGGCTTCGAGTAACTTTGCATGACAGGAGCAGAGAGGCTGGGAAGATGAGGCTGGGAAGGAAAGCTCAGGACATGCAGACTTCAGAGGCTGGGGAGGCCAGGCCAGTGAGGACAGGAATGAGCTTATGGAACAACTCAGCCCCTGCTCCAGGAGGCAAACAGGCCATTTCCAAGTGGGCAGAAACAGGGGGTCTGGTTTTCTGGGATTGCTGTTGTCAGCAGTTAACAGAAAATATTTTAATTTAATATTAATAATTTATTTTAATTTTAAAATAATTTGATATTAATAATTTAAATATTTAATATTTTAAAGCAAATAAACATGGTTAACAAAGGGGAAGGTGGGGGAGGGATAAATTAGGAGTTTGGAATTAGCAGATACCAACTACTATATATAAAATAGATAAACAACAAGGTCCTACTGTACAGCACAGGGAGCTACATTAAATATCCTGTAATAAACCATAATGGAAAAGAATAATATATATTATTTTAGATAATATATGTGTATATACCTATATATCTGAATCACTTTGCTGTACACCAGAAACTAACACAGCATTGCAAATCAACTACACTTCAATAAAAAAATATTAAGCAAATATGCATGTGCCCACACCTCCATGCACACACGTTCATTCCTAAATACACACTGAACTTCTTTCCTGCAAAAGTGAACTTTGTTCACTCAGAGAGTAACATGGTAGCATTCCCTTCTTGCAACAGCTACATGTTCACTTTGGAATACAAAGCAGTTGATCATGCTAGACCCATGCTAGCTTTCCCTCTTCTGAACATATGGCCTCATTCACACTTCATTTACAGGGAATCATGTGGCTGTCTCTCTCCTCATGGGGCTTCAAGATCATGTCCCTTGGGGCCATTTCTTCTTTCTGCTAATTCACAAGGCAGTCTGAGCCATACTGGGAAATGACATGAGAAAGACTTCAGAAACCACTGGTGCCCAAAGAATTGGTTGGAGTCAGGAGCCAAGACAAACATGGAATGATGGCTATGGTGCCAGGCACCAGATGAAAATAAACGAAAGCAAACCAACCATAAAATCAACCTCCCATTCTTGAATGGTGCCTCAGAGGCCACGGAATAGTGGCTCTGGCTTCCCAAAAAAGAAACCCTTCACCTAGTAAGAACTGCCTGTGTTAGAGGCTGCAAGATGCTCTTCCCCACATGGGGTCATTATCAGGAGTCTAAGCCTGGGACCAGAGCACCTCTTACCTCTATGATACAGGGCTTGGGAACCAAACATAATACATAAATACATACATATTAATGTGTTTTGAATCTAAGATACTTGTGGTCAAATGTTTCTCAGAAGCATGTACCAGTGGTTGCTAAAGACTTCCTTAGGCAATGGTGTAGGAAAAAAACCAACAACTGGGTAGTTTAGAGTCATTTTAAAGTAATTATCAAAGCTATACGAAGCCTTGCCACACCACTCATCATTGATGTCAGAGTGACAAGAGGCTTCATATTGTAGGGTCACCAATCAACAAGCCAGCCCACAACTGAAGTGAGGGGAAAAGGCCCCAGCACACAGCCGCCTCAGACTTTACTTGGCTTTAGAGAATGCTGCCTAAAATATATCTCAGGGGAAAGACTTGGCTGCATTTGCCTAGAGTTTGAGCCTAATGACTCTGATTACTTTTCTTTCCCTTTAGCATATTTGTTAAACCCTTGCTCCCTTTTCTCAATACTATGGTGAGTATGGAGATTCTGATTTCTGTATAATATATTTTTGAAATTTTGAGCAAACCACTTAGTCATTGTATCTAACACAAAAGCTATAAACTTGATATGGAGAAAAAGAGAGCGATTTAGACAACCAATGTGTAATAGACATTTTTGGTTGGTCCTATATCTTCTATCATTTTCTTCTTTATAGCCCTCATTTCAGTTTGAGGATCCATTTGGCTCTATGAAATCTGATTCCAGGGGTGAAGCATGTGACCCAGATCAGCATAGTTGACTCCCTGGTCATTGTGATTGGTTCTGGGTGGACATGTGAGTAAGCAGATCTGATCGGAGTAAGTCTCAAGACTTTTACTTGGAATTCCAGAACAAATATCTTCTCTCCTTCCT